>NC_133619.1:465812176-466177667 GCF_048593235.1 Sminthopsis crassicaudata
AAATCAAATTAACCAAAAGTTTATATATTTTATTTTTTCATATAACCAACTCTTAGTTTTATTTATTAAATCAATAGTTTTCTAACTTTCAATTTTATTAATCTCTTCTTTGATTTTCAAGATTTCTAATTTGGAATTTAATTGGCGGTTTTAATTTGTTCTTTTTCTTAGCTCTTTTAGTTGCATGCCCAATTCAATGATCTCTCTATTTTATTCATGTAAGTTTCTAGAGATATAAAATTTCCCCTAAGAATTACTTCGGCTACATCCCATAAATTTTGGTATGTTGTCTCATTATTATTGTTCTCTTGGATGCAATTATTGATAGTTTTTATGACTTGTTGTTTGACCCACTCATTTTTTTAAATAGTATTTTATTTTCCCAAGTACATGCACAGATAGTTTTTTAACATTCACCCTTGCAAAACCCTGCATTCCAATTTTTTCTCCTTCTTTCCCCCATCCTGTCCTTAAGACAGCAAGCAATCCAATAAGGGTTAATCATGTGCAATTCTTCTAAACATATTTTCACATTCATCATTCTGTGTAAAAAAAAAAAATCAGATTAAAAAGGAAAAAAAAACATGAGAAAGAAAAAAAAAGTTAAACCAATAATAACAGAAAAGGTGAAAATTCTCTGCTTTGATACACATTCCATTCCTATATTCCTCTCTCTGGATGCAGATGATACTTTCCCTTCCAACTCTATTGGAATTGTCTTGAATCACCTCATTGTTGAAAAGAGCCAAGTTCATCAAACTAATCATCACATAATCTTGTCATTATTGTGTACAATGTTCTCTTGATTCTGCTTCCTTCATTTAAGCATAGTTCATGTGCTTCTTTCCAGGCTTTTTCCAAAATCAGCCAGCTCATCATTTCTTACAGAACAATAATATTCCATTACATATACAACTTACTCAGCCATTCTCTAAATAATGGGCAACCACTTAGTTTCTACTTTCTTACTGTCTACTTCTATTATCATTACAAAAAGGGCTGCTACAAACATTTTTGTATATGTGGGTCATTTACCCTCTTTTATGATCTCTTTGGAATACAGATTCAGTAGAGACACTGATGGATCAAATGGTATGCAGAGTTTTATAGCCCTTTGGGCATAGTTCCAAATTGTTCTCTAGATTATTGGATCATTTTACAACTCCAGCAACAATGCATTAGTGTTCCAGTTTTCCTACATCCCCTCCAACATTCATCATTATCTTTTCCTGTATTCTTAATCATTCTGAGAGGTGTGAAGTGATTCTCAGTTACATTAATTTGCATAGAACATTTTTCATATGACTAGAAATGGCTTTAATTTGTTCATATTCTCTGACTCATCCATTCTTTAAAGATTAGACTACTTAGTTTAATTAAAGTCTATTTTTCCATTGCTCTAAATTAGATCTAATTTTCATTGCATCATAATCTGAAAAGGATGAATTTATTATTTCTGCCTTTCTGCATTTGATTGTGAGGATTTATGCCTAATATATAGTTAATTTTTGTATAGGTACCATATATTACTGAGAAAAATTTTTTTTCCAGAGGTCTGTCATACCTAACTTTTCTAAAATCCTATTCTATTCCTTAACTCCTTTTTTCTTTATTTTGTAATTGTATTTGGTACCCTTTAGCAAGATGTTCTTTCCTTTCTTATCTCTTTTAATTAGATCTACTTTTGCTTTTGCTTTGTTTCAGATCTAGAGTTACTCCTGCTTCTTTGTTTTATTATTTAGTTTTACTTTACCTGAAGCAAAATATATTCTACTCCAGCCTTTTACCTTTATTCTGTATGTATCTTTCTGCTTCAAATGTGTTTCTTGTAAAAAAAAAAAAACCATATTGTAGGACTCTAGGCTTTCAATACTATCAGCTTCCATTTTATAGGAGAATTCATCCCATTCACACTTATAAGTATTAACTCTGTATTTTCCTCCATCCTATTTCTCCCCATTTAAACTTTCTCCTACCTTTTTTCCATTTCTCTCCTCCTCAGTATTTTCCTTTGACATTCACTTCTCTCAATTTGCCCTCCTTTCTATCAGCCCCTCTTTTTCTTACCCTTTTCCCCTTCTACTTCTGCCCTCCCTTTTACTTTTTATTTCTTATTTTCCTTCATACTTCCTTATCAGATAAGATAAATTTCTATACCCATCAAGGTATATATTATTCCCTCTTTGAGCCAAATCCAATGAGATTAAGGCTCTCCATTATTTCTCTCTATTGTAATAGGTCTTTTGTGTCCTTCATGTGATATATAATTTACTTCATTTTATCCCCTTCTTACCTCTTCTCCCAGTAAAAATCCCCTTTTTTCACTCCTAATTTCTTTTTATATCATTACATCAAAGTCAGCTTTTACCAACTCCCTCTATATATCCCTTATAACTGCTCTAACAAAGATAGTTCAAAAGTATCAATGGGAATGTAAACTGTTTAAGTTTAAATAACATATATTTTTTTCTTTTCTACTTACCTTTTTATACTTTTCTTGAGTCTTGTATTTCCATATTGAATTTTCTGTTCAGCTCTCATCATTTCATCAGAAATGACTGAAAATCCTTTATTTCAATGAAGATCCATCATTTTGCTGGGTATTTGATTGTTGATTGTAATCCAAGTTCCTTTGCTTTCTGGAATATCATATTCCAGGCCCTCCGATATTTTAGTGAGGAGGATGCTATGTTCTGGGTAATCCTGGCTGTGGGTTCCTTGATATTTGAATTTTTTTCTTTCTGGTTGTTTGCAGACCTTTCTTGAAGTCCTTCCAAGATATCTTAAGCTGGAAAATTGTTTAATTTCAAATTGTTGTGGGTTCTGTCACTCTAAAATCCATTAAGAGACTTGATTTAGTGTTGATTCCAAGGGAAACTGGGGAGGGCTTAGACAACTTCAAGCTTTCTATCATCTTCTCTGATATATGTTTAATAAATAACTCTCCAATGAAAAAAAATTACCCAGAACACACATGTAAGTTTAATAAGCTTCATTAGTATTTTCTCCACCCCTTTCTTGAGTCTAGACAACAAAAAAATTAATAAATCCAGGCTCAATTTGTACCATTTACTGATTTCCAAGGTATAAATTCTCAGACTGAAAATTTAACAACCAGCTCTCAGATGACTCCAGGACAACTATGAATTCAGGTCTTCTTGAACTATAAACTTTTCTCTTCAGTACATGTTACTCCATTATACCCCACTGCCAAATGGCTTTAAATTTTTTAAATTGCTCTCAATAAGTGCTACATTTTCATCCTGAGATTTGTTTTAAGCACTGAGTGGAATCTGGCAAATTCTCAGCTAAAGAAAGCTAATGAGATTCTTTTATTCTTGTATTTATTTCTACAATGGGAGAAGGAAGAGTTTAAATATTTTATTTTATTTAAATATTTTTGTTCTTAAAGATGCCCATCCCACCTTCCTGTTCTTTCATCAATGAAGTTCAAAATGTGTTTAACATTTTTTTCCATCTGGAATATTTCAATGAAGTTAATATAAAAGCAAAATATGCTGTAAAGAATGGTTAGAACAGCAGAGAAACAAAAGGAAACATTAGGGAAAGGAGTGATAAATCAGCAATTCTGATTTATCCTCTGTTACCTAAGAATGAAAATGTGCCTGTTTTAACTGAACAATGAATTTCATATGAAGGCCAGAGAGCTGCTTTAAATAAAATGGCAGATATCTATGCTTTAAAGAATTTTAGATTGTATGAAGTAATGGATAAAATACTAGATTTAAAAGTAGTAAGACCTGAATTTAGGTGCTGCCTCTGAAGATAACTAAACATGTCAATTAATCTCTTTAACATCTCTGAAGAATTATGAATTGAGGAAAAGCAAAAAAATTATATTTCCAAGCCAAAAATTTTTTTAAAAATCCTTTCATAGGGCTATTGTGAGGCTTAAATGAAATAATTATATAAAGCACTTTTGGACATTTATAGTGTATTATAAATGTTGGGTATTATTCAATACATACCCTAATATTTAAGAGAACCAACATTAAAATGAGTCAGATATCTTTAGCATTTATTGAGAGCAAGTATTCATCCATAAGAAGTACATGTAAGACATTTTGGGACATGGCCAATGTGGGAATTTGTTTTGGTTGACTATGGTATAAGGGTTTTGTTTTCCTTCCTTCCTTTCTTTCTTCTTCTCTCTCCTCCCCCTCACTTTTTCCCTTCCCTTCCCTTCCCTCTTTCCTCTATCCCTCCTTGTCTTCCTTCCTTTCTTTCTTTGATAGAGAAGGTGGCTAGGCACTCTTCCCTGTTAAAATGAAAAGAATGTAGAAGGAATCACAGATAGGGACAATTTTGAAATGTATATGTTGAACTTATGTGCTTTAAAAGAAGAGTAAACTTTACATTATATATGTTTTCTCTTCCACAATGCATATGGAAAAGCTCATTCTATATGATGTTAAGTTTAAGATTTTTTTAAAAGGGGGAAAAAGAACTAAATTAAAGCATCATGTTACTTATTTAGTTTCCAGAGAGAGGTAATGACAAAATGATATATATCCTTTTGAAGAAATTAAGAATTTTATGCATGCAGGCATTTTATTCCTAGAAAATATATGTCTACAATCTGCTGTTGTTAAGCCTGTAATCACATGTGAAATTGTGCAGTTCAATTCAAGAAACATTTATTATCATTGATCCAAATGCATTTTTAAAATTTATAAATGATGTCCATGGAGCATAATAGAGTATGAATGTGATTAAAGGAAAAATTCCATGTTGGTTCAACAGTTCTTATTTATTATTAGCAGTTTTAGAAAAAATAGAGCTATTCAAAAGTAAGATTCTGGGTAGATTATTCTACTACGTTGGTAGATTGTGAGTTCCTTTATCACTGGGAATTTTCAAGTAAAATCTGGATAAAGGACTTTGTCTTGGATGTTATAGAATGAACTGATATTCAAATATGGATTGGAGTAGGTGGCTTCAAAGGTCTTCTAAATCTGAGGTGCTGTGATTTTGTGATCATGACTATTATAGAATTGGAAATAAAATGGGGAAGAGCTGCTGTTATTTCATGAAAATTGGCAATAACAAGCAAGAAAGTTATGCCCATAAATACCTTAGGGTAGGGGTTCCTTTCTACTTAATTAACAACTAATTACTTAATCCTTTCTAACTTAATTAACTTTCTAGCTAATTAGCAGCTTAATTAACAAACTAATAGTTTGAGAACATAGCAAAAGATTGAGAGAAATATGGAACTGCTTTGGGGAAGCAAAGAAGGCAGTTCTCATGGACAGGGAGAAGAATGAAAGGATCCCAAATTGGGATAATGAAACTTAGATGGAGAACCTGAAGGAAAATATTAAAATGTTAGGGAAAAGAAAAGTATTTTTCATCCAACATAAAGGAACTATGATTTTAGTACATATGGGAAATTAATCGGGGATGCAAGTGGGGAGGTGGGGAACTTCTTTCAGTACAGTTCACAAAGCATTTATAATTTCACAGAGAGAGCCTAGAGAATACCTGGTTCATAGAGAAATTAAGTGGTTTATTCGTGATTTGTTCAGTTGTTAAGGGTCAGAGGTAGGATTTGAATCCAGATCTTCTTGACTCTCACAATGTATTTGCTTTTTCACTGCTTTTTACTACTCATACTTGAATGAACTATTTTAGGCATAAAGAAAAATTACCCTTTTAATAATTTGTCTTTTCAAAGTTGAAAGTACTAGATGGTTTTCTAGTAGAGTGTAAGGTCCTTGATGATAGGGACTGTTTTATTTTATCTTTGGATTCTCCTCAGCTTTTAGGGTAGTATAAGCTCTACTGATTATTTAGGAAGGAAAAAGGGAGAGAAAGGGAAGGGAACGAGCATTTATTAAGCAGCTATTATGTGCTAGGCATTGTGCTATATTCTTTACAATTTTTTTTTCATTTGATCCTCACAATAATCCTGTGAAGGAGGTGTTATTATTTTCCCATGGTTGAGCAAGCTGAAACAGAGATTGAGATATATTCAGAATCACACATTGTGTTAATAGTGTTTGGGGCAAAACTTTAAGTGAAGAGTGTCTATTGGAGATAATAGTAGGAAGCAGTGACACAGTAGATAAAGTACTGGGCCTAAAGTCAGGAGGTCCTCAGTTCAAATCCAGACTCAAACCCTCACAAACTATTCTTTGATTCTGGCAAGTCACTTAACCTTCTTTTGCCTCAATTTCCTCATCTATACAATAGGGGTAATAATAGCACCTATCTTCAGGGTTGTTTGAGGATCAAATGCAATATTTGTAAAGCACTTAGCACAGTGCTTAGCACTTAGTATAATATAAATGTTAGCTATCATTAATTATTGGAATGATCCCTCAAAATATCATTTATAATAAAACATAAAAGAATACCAACAAAGTATTTTATTTATTATTGGGGAAAAAGAGAGAAGAAAACACTCTTCTATTCAGTAATTCTAAGAAGTTAAGGGTTGAAAGGAATAATGGCACTGAGGTGTTTCAGATAAAAATGACAAATCTCATTTTGATGATTATCTATAATACTTTCTGGGAGAGGCAAGTAGTTTTTGTTGTTGTTTAGTTGTTATCAGTCATGTCTGACTCTCTGTGACCCATTTGGAGTTTTCTTGGCAAAGGTACTGTCATGGTTTGCCATTTCCTTCTCCAGCTCATTTTATAGATTAGAAAACTGAGATAAGCAAGGTGAAGTGACTTGTCCAGAGTTATACAGATAGAAGTATCTGAGGCCTGACTTGAACTTTGGTCTGAATCCAAGCCTGACATTCTATCCATTGCACTATCTATCTGATGGAGGCAAATTGTTTAATGTCATATTTAAGGATCCGTAGGTAATACAAAAAAAAATTTTGTCTTTTCATTAAAAAGTACTGTTAATCCTCATTTAAAATTAATAAATAAAAGTAGTAGTAGGATGGTATTGAGTATCAACAATATATACTTCTGTGAGAAAGTATATAAAACAGAAGCATGAAATATAAGGAGAGGGACAATACAGTGGAAAATAATTGAATCAAGATCAGTGAAAGAAGATAACAGAAGCAATACTGTAGCAGATGTACATCAAGGAAGAAGAACTAGATTAAAAATTCAAAAAGAGACTAAAACTTGTATCAATTCAGAATCAGGCTACAGGACATCTCTGGCCTCTGTCTTTGTCTCAGGGCCTTTTCTAGTGCTCTGGAGGTTATTCCAGATCAGACCTACTAGCTGATTGCCAGCTCCTGAGAATTTTATCTTACTCCTCTAGAATTTACTTTTACCCACTTTGACCTTCTATGAATCAGGCCTCCTGGGCTTCATTAGTACTCAATATAACTGGCTATAAGATTGGACACTGAGGGAAGGTCTTGAGCAGTCTAATCACCTGTTTGCTCCAATAGACTTTTTCCAGCCATTAATAAAATTATTATTCCTCATTCCTCAATCATTAATAAACTCACATTCTGCTACAGTTTCCCTTAGCCTACTGATTCTGAATTCCTGGCCGTCATTGTACAAACCCTATTCCCTAAACCTCTCCATTGCCCACTCTTAATCTCCTTTCCACTCAAGTATAACTCCACTCTCCCAACCTCCACCAAAATCCCACCCCTTCTTCCACAGTTTAATCATGCTCTTCTACTGGATGCTCTCTCTTCACTAAATTTTTTTTGCCAATTTCTTCTGGTTCACCTCCTACCTTGGGAGTAGGCACTGTTTACCTTTCTTTGTATCCCCTCTATTAAGTATTATGCCTGGCACAGAAAAAAGTGTTTAATAAATTCCTGTTGATTGAAGGAAGAAATGATATTATTTGGCAACTGATTAGATATATAGGGCAAAGAATAGTTGAGTTGAGGATGAAATCAAAGTTATAAACCTGGGAGACTGGATGAATAGGATTTTCCTCAACTGAAATAGAGAAGTTTGGTAAAGAGATAAGTTTAGTGGGAAAGATGATGAGTTCGTTTTAGATCTATTGAATCCAAGAGTTTTCTAGGACATCCAGTTTGAAATTTAATAGACATTTAGAAAAGTGGATGGAATGAATTTCAGGAGAAAGGCTACTCTCAATTTAGGACTACACTTATAGAGCAATCACTGAAGCTGATGCTGTCTAAAATATGATTCTGCTAGAAGGCTAGATTCTGGCATCAAATTGCCTATGAAAATCTTCAATTCCGCAGAACAAAAGTGTTTTGGGCCAGAACTCTGAACTTGAAACAAAGGATTCTTACAGGTACTAAGTCAGTGGTGGAATTGATAGAGACAATAGTTATCTAATTTAGCATGGTTCAGTATGATTGATTTAATCCTACAAGGAGATGTTATGGGCCAGAACTTGAAACAAGGCACTAAGTGGAATTAAGGAAACAATGGTTAAATCTAGTTTAGCATTGATTTAATCCTACAACAAATTATGGTTTCTTAGTGATATAATGATTGGTATATACTCAGTGTGGGGCATATAAGCTATAATCTCTCAGGGCTAGAAAAGACAAGTGCACTAGAAGCTCTCAGAGGCTGAGACAGAGTCATTCCATCGTCCTCCTTTGTGGTGGTTTGGAGGCTGAAGCACAAACTTTTGGATTCAGAGAGATTCAGAGGGCAGAGAAGGAGTCAGGAGCAAGCTCTTGGAAAGCTAACGGGGCCCCAGGAAAGGATACAAGATTTTGAAAGAGACAGTAAAGAATTTATACTTTTACACCTGGCTGCACTTGTGATTACTGAACTGAAATGAAGGCTGCTCCCAGAGACCCCAAGAAAACCGAAAAAAGAGAACATTACACAAAAGGTCAGAGAATTTCAAGGGAATTAATGGGAAAAAAAAGCAAATGAAGGTGGCCTAGCTATACCAGATCTAAAACTATATTATAAAGCAGTGGTCATCAAAACCATTTGGTACTGGCTAACTAACAGAGCAGTTGATCAGTGAAATAGGTTAGTTTCACAATAAAACAGTCAGTGACTTAGTAATCTAGTGTTTGACAAGCCCAAAGACACCAGCTTTTAGAATAAGAACTCACTATCTGACAAAAATTGCTGGGAAAATTAGAAACTAAAATGGCAGAAACTAGGCATTGACCCACACCTAATACTGTATACCAAAATAAGGTTGAAAGGGGATCATGATCTATACATAAAGAATGATATTATAAACAGATTAGAAGAACATAGCACAGTTTATCTCAGATCTGTGGAGGAGGAAGGAATTCATGACCAAAGAATAACTAGGGATCATTATTAATCACAAAATAGATAATTGATTATATTAAGTTAAAAAGGTTTTGTACAAACAAAACAAATGCAGACAATATTACAAGGGAAGTAATAAACTGGGAAAACATTTTTATAGTCAAAAGTTTGGATAAAGGCCTCATTTCCAAAATATATAGAGAACTGACTCTAATTTATAAGAAATTAAGCCATTCTCCAATTGATAAATGGTCAAAGGATATGAAAGACAATTTTCAGATAGAGAAATTGAAACTATTTCTAGCCATATGAAAAGATGCTCCAAGTCATTTTTAATCAGAGAAATGCAAATTAAGACAACTCTGAGGTACCACTGCACACCTCCCAGATTGGCTAAGATGACAGGAAAAGATGACAAATGTTGGAGGGGATGTGGGAAAACTGGGACACTGATGCATTGATGGTGGAGTTGTGAACCAATCCAAACATTCCTGAAAGCAATTTGGAACTATGCTTAAAAAATTAAATATAAATAGTATATATATATATATATGCATATATATATATATAATTTAACATATATTTTAGCATATATAACATGTATTGAACTACCTGCCATCAAGGGGAGGGGGTAAAGGGAAGAAGGGGATAATTTGGAACAGAAAGTTTTGCAAGGATCAGTGTTGAAAAATGTTGGGGAAAACATGCATATGCTTTGTAACTAAAAAGCTTTTCTCAGATGGTATGGAGAATACATATGCTTCTGCCTCAAAGCACAAATGGCTCCTCCTGTACTTTTTTCTCTATAGAATAAAAGCAAAAAAAAAGGTAATAAAGAAACTAAAAGCCTGATGAGGTCTGTGAACTACTAACTTTTATATACAAGCATAAAGGGTCCTTCACACTTCAAAAGAATGCTTCATTCTAAGTGCCTGACTCAACTCATTTATGGGGAGGGGAGCACTTCCAGACAATGAAACACATCCCCAAGAGGCTGAGCTGCACTGTGATGGAGAGGGCAAGTACTAACATAAGGGCATGCCAAATGCTTTAGCATAGTCACTGGAGCCTGCAGACTCTAGGTCCAAGAACCACCTCATGCTTCAGTGTAGCCTCAAATAAACGGGTATCCTCCAGTAGCAGACCTTCATGTGCTTTAGCACTGCCCTGGACAAACAGGCAGCCTCCAGAGGCCAGACTTCAGTATAACCCTGAGGAAACACAGAAACATTCCATCAGCTCTCAGCACATTCTGGTCACCACCAGGAGAATCCCAGCTCAACATGAGGTAAATTGTCAAACACCTACAATGTCAAGAAACACCAACCTCAGCATCCCCTCAGCATAGTACCAAACATTAGTTAAAAAAAAGAACAACAAAAAATTTTGACATAGAAAGTATTTATGAGGTTGGGAAAAGACCATGACACAAACTCAGAAAAGGACAACAATGACAAAACTCTATAGCCAACTGCCCCTCCCTCAAAAAATGGAAAGTGATTTCAAGCCCAGAAAGAACTAACTCATGGAAGAGCTCAAAAAAGGAGCTGAATAATTATATAAGAGATGCAGAAGAAAAATTGGGAAAAGAAATGAGCACAAATGTAAGAGAGAATTATGAAAAAAGACTCAACAGTTTGGTAAACCACTTAAAGAACAGAATTGGCCAAATGAAAAAGAAAGTACAAAAGCTAATTGGGGAAAAACAACACCTTAAAAGTTAGGATTAAGCCAGTAGAAGTTAAGGCTCTATGAGACATCAATCATCAATAATCAATCAAACAAATTCAAAATAATAAAAAATGGAAGAAATATAAATTATTTTATGGGAAAAACAGCTGAACTAGAAAATATATTGAAATATCTTAAAGTCATAATCAAAAGGAGAACTTAGTCATCAAGAGAAGTCATCAAGGAAAGCATCTTTCAAAAAATTACCAAGGAAAACTGCTCTGATGTCCTGGAACCAGAAGGCAAGATGGGCATTTACAGAATCCACCAATCACCTCAGGAAAAAGATCACAAAATAATAACTCCCAGTCAAATTTCAAATGATCAGATATCTCAAGATCTCAGTAATTTTGCACTAAGTTACCACATGATTAAAAGAACACTTCTTCCATTGGCAGGATAGTCAGAATTGTCTGTGTCTAAATATACCTAAGCACAATTTTTTCCTATATTTGTGTGGACTTAGTACTCATCACTAGTAACAATGTATGAAAAGGGAATAAGAATGCAAGGGTCCTTTCTCCCAAGACAATCTGGAATTTTGGCCTATTTCATTTATTCTTTCAAAGAAGTTCTGGGGTTGGGTAGAAGAAATATGATGTATTTGGTCCCCAAAGAGCAGAGCCAGAGCAAATACAAGTTGCAACTTTCAAGGAAATACTAGTCTAATATGCAGTATCCTCCAGCAGAAAAGACAGAAAAATCCTTTTTAAAATGATTACAATACCAAATCACTACTGATCAGAGAAATGCAAATTAAGACAACTCTGAGATATCACTATATACTTTTCAGATTGGCTAAGATGACAGGAAAAGATAATGATGAATGTTGGAGAGGATGTGGGAAAACTAGGACACTGATATATTGTTGGTGGAACTGTGAACAAATCCAACCATTCTGGAGAGCAATTTGGAATTATGATCAAAAAATTATCAATCTGTGCATACCCTTTGACCCAGCAGTGTTATTAGTGGGTCTGTATCCTCAAGAGATCTTAAAGGAGGGAAAGGGACCCACATGTGCAAAAATGTTTGTGGCAGCCATTTTTGTAGTGGCTAGAAACTGGAAACTGAAAGGATGCCCATCAATTGGAGAATGGCTGAATGAATCATGGGATATGAATGTTATAGAATATTATTATTCTGTAAGAAATTATCAATATGGGACAACTAGTTGGCGCAATGGACAGAGCACCAGCCCTGACGTCAGGAGGACCTGAGTTCAAATCTGGCTTCAGACACTTAACACTTCCTAGCTGTGTGACCCTGGGCAAGCCACTTAACCCCAATTGCCTCAGCAAAAAAAGAAAAGAAAAGAAAAAAAAGAAAAAAAATCAACAAAATGATTTCAGAGAGGCCTGGGGAGACTTACATGAATTGATGCTAAGTGAAATGAGCAGAACCAGGAGATCATTATACATGACAACAAGACTATATGATGATCAATTCTAATCATCTTCAACAATGAGATGATTCAAACTAGCTCCACTTGTTCAGTAATGAAGAAAATCATCTACACACAGAGAGAGGACTATAGGAAATGAGTGTGGACCATAACATAGTATTTTCATTCTTTCTGTTATAGTTTGCTTGCATTTTTGTTTTCCTTCTCAGGTTTTTTTCTTTCTTTCTAGATTTGATTTTTCTTGTGCAGCAAGATAACTGTATAAATGTGATTACGTATATTGAATTTAACATATATTTTAACATATTTAACATGTGTTAGACTACTTGCCATCTAGGTGAGGGGGTAGGGGGAAGGAGGGGAAAAGTTGGAACAGAAGGTTTTGCAAGGGTCTATAAAAAGCTATAATAATAAAAAAGACTACAATATTTATAAACTATATATAAACTTATGTGCCTTATTAACATATGAATAGAAGTATAAAACACTCTTTATATAAAGACAAACTGAAAACATGAAATACTAACTAAACTGGTTTCCTTATTTAGTACCACTCCAATCAAAACACCACAAGATTCTTTGGAGAACTAGAAAAAATAATGATGAAATTCATCAAGGAAGGAGAGGAAGCAAAGAGTTACCAGATTTTAGATTAGATCAAATAATCACTGGTTAAAGGATTATTAGTGGAACAGATTAGGTATACCCAGCATACAAAAACAAACATATTAGATTTTATTTGCTAAATCTAAGCTTATTGGGTAAGCACACACTATTAGATTTTAAAAGTTGAGAGAAAACTTAAAAGTCTGGTAGAAACTAGGTCTTTGTCAACATCTCACACTGTCTACCAAGATAAGCTACAAATAGATACATATATTAGACATAAAAGGTGACATTTGATCCTTACCACAACTTTGGGTCGTAGTTGCTATTATTATCCCTATTTTACAGTTAAGAAAGGTTAGGCAAACAGAGGCTAAGTGACTTGTCTGGGGATTAATAAGTATTGAGGAGGCTGGATTTGGACTCAAATCTTCCTGATTCCAGGCTCAGTGTTCTATTCACTGTATAAGGAAAAGGGAAGAAATTACCTTTCAGATTTATAGATAGGGTAGCAAGAATCCTTGACCAAACAAAGGATAGAGAGAATTGCAGAAGATAAAATGTACAATTTTTATTATATAAAAATAGAAACAAAAACTTTCTCGCATAAACAAATGAAGTTATAATTAGAAGAAAACATAACTGGGAAAGATCTTTATAACAAGTTCCTCTTATAAAGTCTCATATCCAACTAATAAATATTGGGTCAAAGGATATGAACTTTCAAAAGAAGAAATTATTTTTTAATCTTATTTTTATTATTGCTTAATATTTTACCTTTTTCCAGTTACATGTAAAACAATTTAACATTTGTTTTTAAAATGTTGAGTTCCAGATTTTTTCCCTTCCTTCCTCCCTATCCCGATGAGAAGGCAACTGTGAAGTTATGCAAAACATTTCATGAAACTCATGTTTCAAAAGAAAACATAGATTTCTACCCCCCAAAAAAAAACTCAAGGAAAATAGTGTTGAGTTTTAAAAATATACTTTAATCTTTAATCAGACGCAATCAATTCTTTCTTTGAGTATGGATAATATTTTTCAGCATAAGTTCTTCAGAGTTGTCTTGAATCATTGTATTGCTAAGAATAGCATTCACATCTTATAATATTTCTGTTAATTTGTACATGGTACATTTCACTTTGCATGAGTTCATGGAAATCTTTCCAGGTTTTTCTGAAATCATCCTGGTGATCATTTTTTTATAGCACAATAGTATTCCATCATAACCATATACTATAATTTATTCAACCATTCCCTAATTGATGGGCATCCCTTCAATTTCCAGATCTTTGTCGTGAGAAAAGAGCTGCTATAGTTTCATAAATATAGGCCCTTTTCCTTTTAAAAAAAATCTCTTTTGGGATACATGCCTAGTAGTAAGTATTGTTAAGTCAAAGGCAATGCATGAGTTTATAGCTCTTTAGGCTTAGTTCCAAATTATTCTAGAGAATGGTTGAATCAGTTCTCAATTCCGACAACAATGTATTATTAAGGCCTTGTTTTTTCTACCCTCCCTCCAATATTTGTCATTTTCCTTTTATGGCCTACTAGCCAATCTAATAGGTATGAGGTAGTACTTTGAAATTGTTTTAACTTGCATTTCTCTCATCATTAGTGAAAGTTAGAATATTTTGTATGGCTATAAATAGCTTGATTACTTCATCTAAAAGCTTCATATTTCTTGATCATCTATCAATTGGGGAGTGGCTCTTATTGTTATTTTATTTTATTTTGTTATAAATTTGACCTAGTTTCTTCTATGTTTGAGAAGTGAGGCCTTTATTAAAAAACATTGCTTCAAAATTATTTTCATAATTACTATTACTAACTATATTGCCTCATTTATTCTATTCTCTTCTTTTACTCTGTCCCTCCCCTCCTCAAAAGTGTTTTGCTTCTGACTACCCCCTTCTGAATATGCCCTTCCTTCTATCACCCTCTCCCATCTCATATCTGCTTCCCCTCTTACTTTCCTGCAGGGTAAGATGCAATTGAATAATTATTTCCTCAGAGAAAGAAGTTCAAGCTACCAATAGCTCTCCCGTTGTACCTCACTGACTACTACAAAAAAGATAAAGCTGGGAAGGTATTTTGGATCCAATCTGTAGAGGGACTTAGAAATTAAGCTAAGGTATTTAGATTTTATTTCATAGGAAATTTGGAGCCAATTAAAGTTTTTGATCTGTAAGTAGCATAATGAAAACAGTGTTTTAGCAAGACTAATTTGGCAATGGTGTGTAGAATAGATTAAAATTAGAAGGAGGAGGATGACCTGCTAGTAGGATAAAGTAATTGTGAAATTTCAGAGATGAGGTGATAAGAGAAAGAAACAGAATTGTAGGAAATGCAAAGGAAATAATAACTGAAGAAGCATCTGAGTCACTGAGAAAGTATATAGGTAATTTTAAGATATTCTATTCCTTTTCATGGACTTTCTCACAAAGCTGTCTTTAAATGTTGTTATTATAGAAATTGTTCACCTGTTTCTGTTCACTTCAATCTGCATCATTTCATACAAGTCTTCTTGGGTTTCTTTGAGATTGTCCCTTTCATATGGAATCAGAGTTCCATTTGTATGTTATACTGACAGTTTCATTATGGCACTTTATATTAAGCCGCAGGTTCTATACTCCAGTATGGAGCCAATCTTTAAGGAAACTAAATACTGTTTGCATTTTCATTGAAAATGTTATGGAAGATGTGTGAAGATGGTTATTAAAACCAGTAATTTAATAGTTAACCATTTGGATCTTTGGAAAGATATCAAATTGTCATATTGTGTGAGAGGAAGAGATTTAGAGAAGAGGGTCTAGAGAAATTTCTGTCTAGAGAAGGGGGTCAATTCAGCTCAATATCCTGTTTCTAATTTTGGTGGCAAGGAATGTTTAGTGAAGACATGGTGGACCTCCTAGTTGGTTTTAATGCCAAAGCATAAATTTGTCATCTATGACTTTTTATCAACTTTGCTTGAAGCTATTTATATTTTTAAACTATACTGGCTCTAAAGATAAAGTTCTACAACTTTATGCCCTACTATATAAAGGTAGTACTTCCTTTTCTTTGTCTTAAACTTACTTCTTTTATGATTCCCTTATTTTTTCTATAATAGCATAACTGTCCCTGAAAGGGGCCTAGAGGAAGCATTCATGTACTTGTGGAGTACACATTTCCATTTTGGATCTCCACCTTCATGTTCTTATGGGTTTCTTCTTTTCTTCAATGATTTTTGCCTACAAAAATACTTAATAAATTTTTATTATTGAAGCAGTGATAAGCATAGAAACAAAATTGATCTTTGTCTTTATTTTTACTGAGGGTATTTCTATTTTCAAATTGTCTTTTAAAGCATATGGGTTAAGGACAGGATATCAAATAAATGCTCAGAATGTTTTAAGTAGAAAGAACTCTGTCTTAATTGACAGACAGATGGGAACAAATCACTGAAGTCAGAATTCTCTTAAAGTTTTGAAGGATCAGAAATGTGAGAATATGGAAACATAGGCTAAAATGAGTAAGTTATTAAAAGCAACTGTTATTTTTCCTGTGCATTAAGATAATTGTATAAATATGATGCCTATATTTGATTTTCATATATTTTTACTATGTTTAATATATATTGGAGTACTTACCTTCTAAGGGAGCTGGTGGGAGAAAGAGGAAGAAAATTGGAACTTAAGATTTTGCAAGGGTCAATGTTGAAAAATTATCCTTGCATATGTTTTGAAAATAAAAAGCTTTAATAAAAAATACAATTTAAAATGAATAAATAATCAAATAAATAAATAAATGAATAGATAAAAGCAACTATTGATCAATGGTAGAAAAATTGCTCTTAAGACACTCACTGATTTATAAAAAAAAAGCTCAAGGGAAACTAAGTATTTTATTTAATCTTTAGCAACCTCCTAGAATTCTTGTGAGGCTCAAATGGTTAAATATATGGAAAGCACTTTGCAAACTCTAAAGACTATGATCTCATAAATTTCAAAATGTTAGAAGAGCTTCTCAAGACCTAAAAAATTGAATACATAGCAGAGTTTTCTGATCATTTCAATAGTTCAGCCTTATAAAGAATCAGCCCTGAAAAGCAATTGACCCAGTACAGAACAAACTGACAACTGAGACACTTGTACCTTCAGAAGGAGTGATTTCTCCATTGGCTACTCCACACCCAAAAGTGAAATTATTGATAGTGATTATAGTGGTAGTGATAGAAATGGGGTGTGTGTATGTGTGTGTGTGTATGATCAGTGGGGGGAAGTTGTTACTACTTTGTTGATAGTTAATACTTTGAGCCTACCCTCATAGCAAGTAGCCCTATATATATCTTGGATGTGAGACCCTTATCAAAGGAACCTTCCAAAAAAAAAAAAAAGATTTTTTCCAGTTATATTTTCTTCTACTTTAACTTCATTAAGTTTTGTTTATGTAAGAAAAAAAGTTTTTGTTTTTATTTTTATATAATCAAAATTGTACATTTTTATCTTCTGTGATTCTCTCTACCCTTTGTTTGGTCAAAGATTATTGCCATACTGTCCATAAATCTGAAAGTTGATTTCTTCCCTTTAACTTGTGCAGTGAATAGAGTACTAGGCCTGGAATCAGGAAGACCTGAGTCCAATTCTAGCCTTGATATTTACTAGATATGTGACCCTGAGCAAGTCACGTAGCCTCTGTTTGTATAAGTTTTCTCAACTGTAAAACAGGGATAATAATAGCATCTACCTCCCAAAGTTGTAAGAATCAAATGCCACCTTTTACATCTGAGATATATATCATGTGTAGCTTATCTTAGTAAACAGTGTGAGATGTTTTATCGACTTATTTTCTACCAGATAACTTGCAGTTTCCCTTAACTTTTTAAATCTAATAGTGAGTGCTTGTCCAAGTAGTTTAGTAACTTTAGTTTAGTAGTTTACCAAACATAAGCTTATTGAGCACTGTAGGTAGACACTATTATTATCTCTACCTTACAGTTGAAGAAACTGAAGTAGAAGGAGGTTAAATGATTTGCGCTGGCTGGATTATGAACACAAGTCTTTCTGAGTTCAGGCCCAGCACTGCAATACCTAGCTGCCTCTTAAAGCAGCTATCTCAGAGAGTAATCCAATATCTTTAATGGAATAAAGAGAAAAGAGACTTGATAGAAGAATGAGTGTAAAGTTGAATTAGTTCCTGAATGGGTTAAGATGAGCAAAGGAGGAGAGTGTAGTCATTGCAGGAGTTCTGAGAAAGGACTAAGGAGTGGAGGATTGGGGGCTACACTGAGAATGAAGAACATTATCAGTGGGTACAACACAGAAGGACAAGTAGAGGGATGACTGGCAGATCATTATCAGATAAAGGAATTTCAGAGTTCATGAACCTGAAAGCAGAATACCTATAAGTGATGATAAGATCAAGACTGTGACCATTTCTGGGTGGGGCAGAATGGTAAGTGGTGGCAAGTCTGTGATCCAGTCATGTGGTCACTGGATTGAAGTATATGTTTTGAGGAATATGATGTAAGACTGGAAAGGTGGGAGGGCCCTAAATTATAAACGACTTGGAATGTCAAACAGAGCATCTTGCATTTGCTCCTAGAGGCAAATGGAGTTTATTGATTAGGGGAATTACATGATCAGAACTGCACTTTAGGAAAATTACTTTAGTGGTTGAATGGAAGAGGGATTGGAGTGGGGAAAGATGAAACAGAGTCTGCATCAGAATGTCTGTGTCAGAGGAGAGAAGGGGTGTAATGTTCTTCTCTAAATTATAATGACTCTGCCTTTCAGAGAGTGGACTTGTGGGCTTCTTCTTATATATGCTCTCTCTAATGTATGAACTCCTTTAAAGGTGTGAACTAAGTACATAAGCATTAGCACCTTGTTTCAAGTTCTGGCCCATAACAAAGGGGGATATGCTATAAAGGTGAAAGCAACAGGTTTGGGCAACAGCTTGGCTATCAGGGTAGAGAGATAACAAAGAATCCAGGATGCCTCCTAAGGCTGCAAATCTGAGAGACTGTGAGGAGTTATCCTCAACAGTTTTGGAGAAGATAGAAGGGTTTTGGACATATTAAATTGAGTATGTGGGAGAGCTTTCCAGGAATGATGAACATGAAGCATAAAATTGTCATATTAGTTCCTTGAGGGTAGGTGTTATCTTTTGCCTCTTTTTGTATCTCCAGTGTTTAGCATGGTCCCTGTCATGCAGTAGGTGCTTAACAAAAGTTTACTAAATTGAATTGAATTGCTCTTGAAATACTTGGTATCCTTCAAAACTCAGCTCAAGTGTTACCCTTTGGGAGAAGCCTTTCCTGGTTCTCCCAGCTTTTCATCACTTCTCCTCTAAGATTACCTTGTATATGATTTGTATGTATCTGTATATACCTATACATATAAATATATGTATATATATATAAATATATGTATATATATATATATATATATATATATATATATATATATATATATATATATATATAGTCTCCTCCAGTAGAATGCTAAATCCTCAGACTTTTATGTTTACCTTAGAATCTCCAGCACTTAGCATAGTAACTAGCCTATAGTAGGTATTTAGTCAACGTTTGCTGATGGATGGATGGACACCTAAATTTAATTAATTAAGCTGGTCCCTAGACAACAGATTTGTCACAGGTTCATGTAAAGAACTGGAAGGGACCTTAGAGGTTATCTAGTCCAACTTCTTCATTTTACAAATAAGGAAACTAAGGCTTGACAAAGTGACTTGCCCAAGAACTAAAAAGTAGTCAATGACAGAGATGGAATATGAACCAAGATATTTCAGATGTGTGTTCTTAGCATTGCACTGACCTTGAATTTTTATTGTACACATTACTTTAAGTAAATGCAAACATTAAAATGATCAAAAGCTATGAAGGAAAGATCTCTATACGCCAATCTGACTGAATGCTATTGCTGTTGTTAAGTCATGTATGACTCTTTTGACTCCATTTGGGTTTCTCTTGGTGGAGATACTGGAGTAGTTTGCCATTTCTTTCTCAGCTTATTTTGCAGATGAGGCAAATAGAATTAAGTCACTTTCTGAGGGTCATACAGTTGGTAAACTTCTGAGGTCAACTTTGAACTCAGGAAGATGAATCTTCCTGATTCCATGTCCAGGAGTTTATCTGATGTGGCACTTATTACTTATTACTGCCCTTATTAATAATTACCCAAATTCTTTTCTAAGTCAGCACTTTTGATATAAATCAAAAATTTTCCTTATAGTTAATATACAACTCTCAGTTGAGAGAGACATATTCAGTAGAAAAGAACAATATGAACCTATGATGGTAAAGAAACATCACAAATACTTTAGAAGAGTAAAAGCATCAATTCCTTCAGTATTTAGCTTTCCAAGTTAAGTCATGATTTCGTTCAATAGTTGCAGCAATATAAACTAAGGATTTGGATTTTTTCAATGCTATCAAGATTGAAGTAAAAATAAGATTATAAAAATCATATCATACAGAATTTATATCAAATAGATTACATCAAGAAAATTAAATCTGAAACCTTAAATACAATGAGCCTATACCTATGAATGCCTAAAATGCCCATTTACTAAGAAACTGAAGGATTATAGATCATATGTCATAATAAATTATGCATTAACTTAAGATAATCTTTTTTTTTTTCAGAATTCCTGAGTAATTACAAAGCCAAGACTATAAGCAGTTTTTTAACTGGAATTAGCAATTTGGATAACATCTAATGGGCCTCTGAGGCCCTAGGTGGCAGGTTCTCACTCCATTTACCCTCATGCAAAGGGGTTTTTTATCGTTTTTAGTGCCATAGACTCCACTGGCAAATTGATGAAATCTATGGATCCCTTCTTAGTAAAATGTCTTTAAATGAATAAAATATAAAGGATTAAAGAGCTAATTATATTGGAATAGTTATCAAAATATTTAAAAAAACTAATTTACATGTGTTATTTTAGGTGAAATCCTTGGACTAAAATAATGCAACAGATGTGAAATGGAAAATTTAAGTTCCTTGAGAGTAAGGATTGTTTAATTTCTTGTCTTTGTACCCCCAGCTCCTAGTACAGTTCCTAGTATGTATGCTTAATAAATGCTTATTGATTGGTTGCAATGTTCAGTCATTTCAGTTGTACTTGACTCTTTGTGACCCTATTTTGGGTTTTCTTGGCAAATATACTGAAGTGGTTGACTATTTCCTTTTCCAGCTGAGGAAATGGAGACAAAGTTTAGTGACTTGCTCAGGGTTACACAGTTCAGGAAGAAGAGTCTTCCTGATTCCAGGATCAGCATTCTTTTTTCTGTGCCACCTACACATCCTAAGAATATTTAAAGTACTTAAATTTTGGTCATCTTATTTTCTAATCCAGGTTTACAATAAGAGAATAGAATAAAATAAGTTATTTCATCTTATTTCAGTAGGCATTAACTAATATTAAATTCAATAAATTCGAGTCATATTGATTTCAATGCAATAAATATTAAATAACATTGAGTAATGAAATTTCAGCAAACCAAAAATTAATATTTTCTTCAATTAATAATTCTTGACTTGGAATGTATTAATGAATGCCATGGTGCAATGAGATAGCACAATCTATAGAGGACCATTAAAAATCTGTTAAGGGAACTAGTTAAAATCTAACCTGATTTTAATACAGATTAATAACTATGATCTGAACAAGTAATTAAACCCTGTTTGCCTCAGTTTTCTCATGTGTAAAATGGGATAGAAAAGGACATAGCAAACCATTCCAGTATCTTTGTCAAGAAATCCCCAAATGGGATCACGAGATATTGGAGACAACTGAAAAAAGACCAAAAATGAACATTATTCATAATTTAGTCAGCCAGTGAACAAGGACCACTAACTTTGGTTGTCTTCAAAGGGTCTCTCCAGAACACTCTATTTCCAACTCTATACTACTTTGCTTGGTGATAGTAGAGCCATATATAACTATGTCTGTGGCTAGGTTCAATTATCACTTTTATTCAGATGATCCTCTAATCTACTTATTGAGCCTGAACCTCTCTCCTGAGCTCAAACCTTATCTTACCAAGTGCTTCTTGAATATCTTGAGCTGTGACCTACAGATATATTCAAACCCAGTCTGTCCAAAGCTGAACTCATTATTTTGCCCCCCAAATCTTCCCTTCTTCTGAACTTCCCTTTTATTATCAAGGGCACTGTCATTTTTCCAGTTACCCAATCTTATAATTTTGGTGTCATCGTCATTTCCTCATTTCCATTTATTCACACACCCAGCAATATTGCCAAGGATTATTGTTTCTATTTTCACATCTATTTTCCCTTCCCACAGCTGCCACAGAAGCCTTTACTGCCTAAGACCTAGACTATCACAATAGCCCTCTGATTTGTTTTCCACCTCCCCACTTCAAAGCCATCTTCCATCTAGTGCTAAAAGTACTTTTCTTAAAGCATATGTCTGTGTCACCCTTCCCTTACTTAAATAAAACTTCATTGCCTCCCTATATTACCTTCAGATCCAAAACTAAAATCTCTGGCTTTTTAAGCCCATTATAAACAGGCCCTAACCTATTGTTTTAGATTAATTGAATGTTACTTTCTTCTTTGTTACTCTATAATCCAGCAATACTGGCCTTCTTTCTCTCTCTCACACAAGATGCTCCATCTCTTGTCTATATACATTTTCACTGGCTGTCTTTCATGCTTAGAATGCTTTCCTTTCTCCCTTCTATCTCCTGGCTCCTTTAAAGATAGCGCAAATTCCACCTTTTGCAAGAGGCCTTTCCCAGTATACCTGATGTTAATGCCTTATTTCTGAGATTATTTCCTTTTTACACGTATCTATCTGCTTTGTATTTTTGGCAGATTGTTTCGTCAGTTGGAATGTGAGCTTAAAGCTGATGGCAGGACCATCTTTTTTGCTTTTCTTGGTTACTCTAAAAACTTGCAAAATGCCTGTTGCATAAGTAAGAACTTAATAAATGGTTGTTGAGCAATACCATAATTTTATATGATGGACAAGGAATGCCTGTTTTTAAATTTTGTTCAAATCATGATCCTGAAAAATTCTTTTAATCTTTCTCTGTAGTTGGTTTTGCTGATGTAGCAAGCTCGCCACCTAGTGGGCACAGCTGAAAGATAATTTTAAAAAATAACTAGAAATTAAATAACTTCCAAATGAGATAAAAGAAAATTTAAATAAAGCTAATTGTTGGCCACATAAAACTGCTATTAATCTCCATTTTCAATGAAAATTAATAAGTGTTCAAAGTCAACTCAATAGAGCTGGAGTTCTGCAAATATTTTTCTTTCCCTTTATAGATTAAAACAAAACAAAACAAAAGCAAAACTCCAAAATACTGAATGTTAGTTATACCATATTGTAGAAAGAACACTGATCTTGGGGTCAAATGATTTGAGTATTTTCCAGTCCCAGTTCTGAAATTTACAGTGTGATTCTGGGCAAGTCATTTACCCACTCAGACATTCAATTTCCTTACATGTAAAACAGTCAGCAAGCATTTGCTATGTGCCTACTGTGCCACAAATACAAACAAAAAGAATGACAGTTCTTACCCTCAAGGGGTGGACTGGGGAAAAGGAGAACAATTTAGAAGAAAGTGCAAAAAAGTGGGAAAGGGATGAGGGAAAAAAAGACCTCCTCCAGGACATGGTAAAGAAATCTGTATTGCAATCTTGTGGGAAATGAAGAGCTGTCTAGTCTGGACAGTCTTACCTGGAGGTTCTAGGAGAATCCATCCAAGCAGAATGAAGAGTAGAAGTTACTCCTGAGATATAAATTCCAGGGCTGAGGTGGTCTACCAGGATGAAGAGATTTCTAGGGTCTGGTAAACAGAAAAGTCAGGAGGTCTGCTAATTAATGAAGGAAGAAGGATAACCTTGTAGAATATAGAATCTGATTATATAACTGTATTATTCTTACTTTTCAGGTTCTGTGATTTCACCAGATTGTTCTTTCTTATAGTATCTCTCAATTATTTCTTTTCATCCTGTATGATTCTTGTCCAAATCTTCCTATATTTCTTCTACAGAGAAGCTCTTTAATAAGGCTCTCTAATGTTTCTAAATCAATCAATCAGTAAGCATTTATCAAATATGGACTATGTACCAAATATAGTGCTGAAGCAGTAGGATGCAAAGAAAGGCAAAAGAGGAACTCACACACAAAAAGGGGTTCAGTCTAATGAGGAAAACAAGATGAAAACAACAATGTACAACAAACAATATATATATATATATATATATATATATATATATATATATATATATATATATAGGCTAAATAGGAAAAAAATCAACAAAGGGAAGGCATTGTCTAGAAGGGGGAACAAGATGTCAGTGCAAAAACCGCTATCGGTGAAAACTGAATTATAGCAATAGAAAAAAAAATATTAGGTGAACTCAAACATCTGGATCTTATCTTTAAGTTGTGAACTTAAATTTCTCCTGATTATTCTCTACTGCACTTAGATTTGTTTTGGCTCGTTGATTATATATCCCAAAAATGCTATTAGAGCCCCTCTCTGGGCCTTAGTTTACATTAACTATAAAAGTGGGCTATAGTATGTGCATGGTGAGATGGGGTAGGGGGAGACAGAATTGGCTAGATGATCTGTAAGCTTCCTTCAAGTTCTAAAGTTTTATGATTTTGGAGTCATAAAATAGAGCTTTTACTTAAATATAGAAGGGTTTTTTTTCTTGTTTAGTCATGTCTGACTCCTTATGACCCCATTTGGGATTTTCTTGGCAAAGATACTGGAGAGATTGGCCATGTCTTTTCTAGCTCATTTTACAGATGAGGAAATTAAAGCAAACATGTTTAAGTGACTTGCCTAGGGTCATACAACTAGTTAAGTGTCAGAGGCACGATTTTAATATAGGACAACGAGTCTTCCTGACTGTAGGCTCAGCACTTTATTCACTGTGCCACCTAGCTTCTTTTAATTTAGAGGAAAAGCTCCTGAATTTTGGGGGGTTAGGAATCCCTTTGGCAATCTGGTGAAGCCTGTGAATCTCTGCCTAGAATAATACTTTTAAGTGCATAAAATTAAAAAACACAGAAGCCTGTGAATCTCTGCCTAGAATAATGCTTTTAAGTGCATAAAATTAAAATACACAGAATTTCAAAGTAAACCAATTATATTGAAATACAATTACTAGTGTATTTAATAAAAAAAAGTTCTCTGAGCCCAGTTTAAGAACTAAATGATGCTAACATTTGTAGTCCTCCAACTAAAAACTACAGATCTTAGCCATTAGTTATCAAGAATAATTTGTTAAAATAGATGGCTACCAATATGGTTATTTGGAACAATCTCCTTCCTTACCCCCTATCAAGTGCCATGAGTTGCCCTAGATTTCCAGGGATTCCATTTTTCACTAGGAAGTGTTCTTCCTGTATACTTCTAATACTTCCATACACCCCCCCCCCCCATCAACTGTAGATGTGTTTTATGGCATTTATCCCAGATGCAGTTTGTGGTACTTACTTAGGGTTTAAATATTCCTAGTTCTTTATGATTCTCTTTTGCAAAAATGAGCAGTCAATGAAAAGAAGCACAATAATGTCCATTTCTGGAAGAATGGAAAGAAGGAGAAAAAGGAGTAGTAAAAGAAGAAAGGAGGGAGGGAAGGGAGAGGGAGAAAGAAAGAAAGGAAAGAGAAAGGGGAGTAGAAAGGGAAAGAGGAAACAAATATTATTGTGATTAACACAACTATTAAGTGATAGACACTGTCCTAAGCACTTTACAAATATTGTCTCATTTGATACTTGTAATAGGGAGGTAGGTGCTTACTGCCATCAATTTACAATTGAAATTGTGTCTTGCTCAGGGTAACACAGCTAGCAAGTGTCTGAAGCAACATTTGAACTCAGGTCTTCCTGACTCTAGCCCAAAACTGTCCCATCTAACTGTGTAGTCTACCATTTCTGTGATTAAAAAAACCATTATTATACATTTCCTATGTGCCTGAAAATACAAATAAAAAGAAACTCTGCTTGTTCTCAAAGACCTCATATTCTAATTGGAGAAGGTAATACATAAGGGGATATTATGGAGTGAGAGTAGGTGTGATGGTGGAAAGGCTCAGTGATAAAGAGTCAATCAGTAGTGAAAAGGCCTTTCCTGATGAGAAAAATTCAGACAAAGCTGGAGAACAGAATTTCCCACTCAGGGGAATTAAAACTGTCCATGTGCCCTGTTGATAAAAACCATGGTAAACTGGAATGCTCCTTGTTTTGCTTAATACTATATTGCTTACTCTAGTTCCTGAATCCAGAACTTTACCTGAATCAGCCTCCTGGTAGTTGCTTCAGATTCTACTACTACCCTTATTCTTATGGCTTCAGCAATGGATTTGGGTTCTAATCAATCAGTTGGGGGCTGAGGAAACATGCATTTTAATAGTGAAATCATTACTACTAGCAAAGAAGTTGTATTCTAACTGGGAGGTGGGAGTGGGGTAACAAGTACATATGTAAATATATGCAGAACAAATGTAAAGTTAAGAAAGTCAAATATGTGTACCAAGTAGTTCAATGCCAGGTGGTTTGGGAGGGAGGGTCTTAGTAGTTGGGAGAATCAGACAAGACTTCATGAAAGACATAGTGTTTGATTTACAACTGAGCTAGACCTCTTGCGCTTTCAGCTCTATAACTTAGATCATGATATTTTCTCATGCATGTCATGATTCTATATCATTTCATCTACTTCCTTTGCTAGAATGTCCATGCAGAAACCTCTTTTTGGTTCTCCAACTAAAAGCCAAAGATTTAGTTAGCACCATGGAATCTGTATAACCTCTGACCTTGTTAGGTCTTGAATCCACGTCAGTCCCAGTATTGTGTCAAGAATCAAACGCAATACTACTTATAAAACACTTAGCACAGTGACTAGCATATAGTAGATGCTATATAAATGCTTATTCTTCTCTCAAGAGATCAGGATCTTTCCTCCTTCCTCCTCCTCCTCCTCGTCCTCCTCGTCCTCGTCCTCGTCCTCCTCCTCCTCCTCCTCCTCCTCCTCCTCCTCCTCCTCCTCCTCCTCCTCCTCCTCCTCCTCCTCCTCCTCCTCCTCCTCCTTCTCCTTCTTTTCCTCTTCTTTCTCTGTCTCTGTCTCTGTCTTTCTCTGTCTCTGTCTCTGTCTCTGTCTCTCTCTTTTTTGAGGCAATTGGGGTTAAGTGATGTACCCAGCTAAGTCCTCTTGACTTCAAGGCTGGTGCTTCAATCCAGCACACCCTCTAGATGCATCAAAGGCTCATAGATCTTAATAGAAAAGAACACAGTGAATTTTTCATCGATCACTAATCAATAAAGCATATTCTACTACTGGAATTTACTCGATTTTTACATTCTGTGTGCCTAAATTGTTTCATTCATTAAACAGGAAAGCAAAAAGAGAAATTAATGAAAGAGTGAGGGGGGAGAACTTCCAAAGCACCATACAATGTAAGGTGGAACAGACCTTTATTAAACAACTATTATGTTCAAGGTAATCTGTTAGGCAATGAGGATACAAGGACAAAACAATCTTTGATTTAAAGGAGTTCAGCTTCTAATGGAGGAGTACAACATGCATCCAGATAAATGTGAAGTAAATTGAGAAGGGAGATATTAATAATTGAGGAAGGATAAGGAAGGAAAGATGTCACAGAGGAGTGAGCATCTAAATTGAGCCTTTAGGATAAATGAAAAAGATGAGGAGGATAATTGGAGATATGTTCTAGACAAGCATATAAACCTATGGAAAGACAAAGTATAAGATGGAATGCTGGCATAGCATTTATAGTGTGTGTGTGTGTGTGTGTGTGTGTGTGTGTGTGTGTGTGTGTGTGTGTGTGTATGTGTGTAGTATAATAGTTCTGGAAAATCTGTACTACTTCCCTCCAAGGAAGCATCAGCCACTAAATACCTTGAAAGTTGTATTTCTTCCTAGCTGAGAAAATAATACTTTTATTTCAGGATCAAACCTGGAAGATGAAGCTTTGTGGTACAGTGGGAATTTTAGAAAGCTTTTTGAAGAAAGTGGGTAAAGACTGAACAGCAGTAAAGTAGTCTTCTGGGGAGACTTAAAAGCCCCTCAGCATCTGGACTCTTTTCCTTCCCTAGATTAACAGCTCCAGCTGGATTTAAAAGAATATAGATGAAAGTAACTGAATTTGGCTTCTTGGAGAAACCTCTGGAATCTTGGTGAATCCACTCAACTCTCTTTCTCCATTTTGTGTTACTACCTTAAACAGTTTGATAGTTAAGGCTGCTTTGATAGTTAAGAATTTTTTAAAAATTATTTTTAACAATGGTTCATAAAAATAAGGTAGTTTTAGTGTATCCTGAGCTTGTATCATGATACAGAATGTGTCAAACAGAAGGAAATATTTTATTGCACTAAATTCATCAGGCAGAATGATCACTAACTTGATTTGGCAATCAATAGATTTCCTGTGAATTCAAAGAATCTCATAAATTATTGTTGTAATTAAATTATCAAGGGTTTTGTTTTAATTTTTCTTAGTTTTGCAAAGAAAAAACTGGGACCTTTGCCTCAGATTAAAACCCTCATGAGCTAATTTCATTATCTCCAAAGAGAGGGATTGCTTTATATTTTTGCCCTAGAGAGAAAGGGAGTGGAATAGAGACCTAAAGGAGTCACACCTGGGGACAGTTACAATGACTTCTGCTGAGCAACTCTGTGAAAGGCTGGTAGAGTTTGCAATTCATTAGATGAATATAGCGTTGAGTTTGGAATTAGTAAAACTCAACCTCCTGAGTTCAAATAGGACTGCAGACATTTGTTCTCTGTGTGACCCCTAAGCAAGTCATTTAACTTTCTTTGTCTCAGGTGCATATCTGTGAAATGAACTGGAAAAGGAAATGGCAAACCATTCTAATATCTTTGCCAATCCCAAATAGGATCATGAAGAGTCAGATGTGACATAATTCACAAAACAACAACATACTTTATTAGAAGTAAGTGCCTTTGCTGTAAAAATAACAGAAAGAAAAAAATAGAAGAGAAAAGTAAGGGAAGAAATAAAGAAAAGGAGAAGAGAGAGAGGGAGGAAGGGATATATTATCTAGAATCCTGAATATCGTTTATTGAGGAATAATGTTGAATAGAGAGAGGGAATGAGGAAGAAAGTTGAGATTTGGATTTGTCTACTGTTTCCTTAGGCAAACAAACATGATTTTAAACATAATCAACTATTCTAGATAGATGTCAAATCTCCTCTTGTGGAAACAGTTAACAACTACCCCCTTCCCTGTAAGCCCCTTCCCAAATCCCTAATTCAATGTAAATTTGTGTTAAAAATATTTGTTTTCCATATTTTAAAAAAAATGATCTACAGAGTGGGGAGGTGTAGGTTAATTTTAAAATTTTAAGAGTAGGAGGTGTAGGTTAATTTAAAAAATTTAATTAAAATGTAAAAATAATAAATTATTATTTATTATTAAAACTATTCCAATATCAAAGATTTTAACCAGTGAAACTTTTGCTTTCACTTGTAAATCAGGGTAAAGTTCTAGCAGGGAAAATCAATTTGTTCAGTTCATTCATTAGGTTCCTATTTTCATGTTTATGGTCTAAGACAATCATTTAATTGTTTTAAATTGAATGTTCTGATCCTTAACCTTCTTTTGTAACTAATAATGAATAGGAATAACAACTAGCAGATTTCATGCTTCTGTATTACTCCATAGTAGATATGATGTTTTTTACTTGAATAGGTTTAAATTTTACAAATATGTTCAAACTTAAAAAAAAGTCTTAGGACAATTTTCAGATGATGAAATTGAAACTATTCCTACTCATATGAAAGGGTGCTCCAAATCACTATTGATCAGAGAAATGCAAATTAAGACAACTTTGAGACACCACTACACATCTCTCAGCTAAGATGACAGGAAAAGATGACGAATGTGGGAGGGGATATGGGAAAACTGGGACACTGATACACTGTTGATGGAATTGTGAACCAATCCAGCTATTCTGGAGAGCAATCTGGAACTATGCCCAAAAAGTTATCAAACTGTGTTTGATCCAGCAGTGTTTCTACTGGGCTTATATCCTAAAGAGATTTTAAAGACGGGAAAAGGACCTGTATGTGCAAGAATGTATGTGGCAGCTCTCTTTGTAGTGGCCAGAAACTGAAACTGAGTGGATGCCCATCAATTGGAGAATAGTCGGGTAAATTGTGGTATATGAAGGTTATGGAATATTATTGTTCTGTAAGAAATGACCAGCAGGATGAATACAGAGAGACTTGGAGAGACTTATATCAACTGATGCTGAGTGAAATGAGCAGAACCAGGAGATCGTTGTATACTTCAACAACAATGTTGTATGAGGATGTATTCTGATGGAAGTGGATATCTTTGACAAAGAGAAGATCTAATTCAGTTACAATTGATCAATGATGGACAGAATCAGCTACACCCAGAGAAGGAACACTGAGAAATGAATGTGTGTACAGGGTCATAGTCAGTGGGGAAACTCTGGGTGAGGTGTAAGACCCTTCAGCCCAGAGGGAACCTCCTGACAATGTCTGGTTCGGCTCCCCATCTCCCTTAAGAGCTCTCAGTCTTCCTGAGAAGTCAGGGGGCAGTGACAACCTGTGTTGAGATTGAAGCAGAGTGATAGCAGGTGGAAGAGTGATATAAGGCGGCAAACTACATAGCAAATTGTTTATGTGGTCCTACGTACTCAGAGTTGTTTTTTGTTACATAATAAAATGGCGAAAGCCCTTGAAATAAACAGACTCCATTTTTCCACCCTCCTCAGGAGTCCTGCCTCATCACTTCTCCACTAGGAAGGTAATATTTTAATCACCCCCGGGGTTGGGGGCTCTAGAAAGCAGGACACAATAAATGTGGACTACTTGCATTTTTGTTTTTCTTCCCAGGTTATTTTTTTATCTTCTGAATCCAATTTCTCTTGTGCAACAAGAGAAGTATACAGATCTGCACACATATATTGTATCTAAGATATACTTTAACATGGTTTAACATGTATGAGATATCTGCCATCTAGGGGAAGGGGTGGAGGGAAGGAAGGGAAAACTTGGAACAGAAGTGAGTGCAAGGGACAAAAATTGCAAAAATTACCAAGGCATATGTTCTGTCAAAAAAAAAAAAGCTATAATAAAAAAAATTTAGGAATTAGTTTGGGGCAGGTACTGATGCTAAAGCTCTGCATTCTTTTTTAGTATTTGTCACATGCATAGGACTTTGCTAAAACTAAGAAATAGTAAAGTATAAACATGGCTCTAATTTTCAACATTCATTTTTGTGAAATTGAGTTCTAATTTTTCTTCCACTCCAGAAGACAGCAAGAAATCTGATATAGTTTATATATGTACAATCATGTTAAACATAGTAATCATTTTGTAAAAGAAGTCTTGGAACAAAAGAGAAAAAACTATGAAAAAGAAAAACCAAAAATAACATAAAAGTGAAAATAGTGTGCTTTGATTTGCATTCAGACTTAAACATGATTCTAATTTATGAATTTCTAAACTTCCCTTCCCTGGTATAGACTAATGTACATCCACTTTCATTTGTACACATTGAGCCTACATGTCTACATATGGACATAGATATATAGAATATGCCAATAAAGTTTATACATAATTCTTAAGCAAAAAAAGAACCTTTATCAAATTATTAATTCATCAAATTAATTAAATTGTGGAATCTTCTCAATCATTGAAAAGTACTTAATCCACAGATTTTTTTCCTAACTCTTTAAAAAATATAAGTAATAAAACTTAAGCAGACATAGATAAGATATTTGAAAAGGATCTTTCCAAATTCAATCACTCAAGTTGGGTTTTAATAAAAAAAAAAGATTAGTAACTAATAACATGAAGTCATTTACAGATGTAATTAATACAGTTCACCATTAGGATGAATGGACTAGACATTTTTTAAGCTGCTAAGAAGGTGGTTCAGATAAAAGGAATTATGTTGTTCATAATACCTTGGATTTAACCTCATTTTCACAAATGGATCAAGGTTTTATAGAGTAGTATGAACAGCCTTGATCACAGTCTAAAAATTTGCATAATACTCCTTTAATCAAAAAGAATAGAAAAGGTTCTTTCTTTTTAGATTTAGATTTAGATTCAAGCCATCATCTTGAAAGAACAAGGAAGTTTATTTTTAAAAAAAACTTTGACTGTAACTTTACTTATAATCTACTATTCTTTAGTATATAAAATGTATGTCACATAAGCACATACAAAGTAACTGGTTTTTAAAAAATCTAAACAAATATTTAGATAAAGTAGTATATGAAAATCATACATAATCTTGATAGAATGAATTTGCTTTCTTTGGGTTAAATATTTTATACATACACACACACATATATATGTATATATATGGATACATATATATATGATGTACAACATATGAATGTACATATATACATACAATGCATAAGTAATGGAGCTAATAGAGACACATATTTCACCATATGTTCTTATAGTTTGTCCCATAAATCATGTGTGGAACTAAACGCAACTCTCCTTGTCATTTCTGGCAAGTCAGATGAATCCTTTGGCACTCTGGGATGATATAGTAATTTCTTGGTTTCCATGATGGCAGCAACTAAAGGGGAGTTATGAAAAAATATATTAATCACTGAGGCAATAAGAGACATCCACTTAATAGATCTTAAAGGAAGAGATAATTTCTGCTCTAGCTCTCTTTCTTCCCATATTCTATATAGGAAGGAACTATGTGAGGTCCTTTCTTGGACTTCTTTTGGAAGGATAGGAGTGCCTCTTCTTCCCTCTTTCCCATCACTTCTCCGGACATGGTAATACATACATATATATACATATATATGTATATATGTATATATATGTATATATATATGTATATTCTCCAGATTGCTTATACATATATATATATATATATGTATATTCTCCAGATTGCTTATACATGATAACTACTGCATGTGGTCAACTAGCTAAAGTCTGAGTAGAGATTTCAAAGCCCTGGCTATTTTCTTCCATTTCTTTGTGTGTTTTGGGGGATTTTATGTCCCTGAAAAAAGATGAATGAATAGCAATCCTGAGCTGAATGTTTCCAGCTTTAGAGATCATCTCATGAGATTGGAAGCTCTTGGGTCTCTCCTCAGTATTCCTTAGTAGCAGTAGCTTTCTTCAAACACATTAGTATTTTAAAAAGATGCCCACTGACAGGATGAAGAGCCAGATCCTGGCCTGACTTTCGAGAAGCTATAGCCCTCAGATAGTTGTTCAGACCAAGCAGAGCCAAAGTAAAGCTGAAATGGCTGTTCAGCAGTCGTGCAGAATGTTTCAAGCTATGATATTTTAAGTATCAACCTCAAGGGAGATTATAATAGGACTTATGGCTTAATGTTTCATGTTTTAAGTCTTTGTTAATTTATGAATATGAGTCTTCTATGCTTTAAGTATTTATTTTATATGGAAGATATACATATTTATAATATTATAGCTTTTATAGGTTAAATTGTTGATTCAAAAGGAAAATCTATAGCCACCTGCTAAATTTTAAAGCTAAAGAAATTGAAAAACAGAAAAAGTTAAATAATTTGTTCAAGGTCACAATGCTAATAAGAAATAGAGGTAAATTTGGCTTCAAGTTTTCTGATAACAAATCCAGTATGTTTTCTTTTGACTCATGTAAGTAAATAAATCTTATATATAAAACAATAACTTTTTTCTACGCAATGGAAATCATTGTTGGGGTGCTCCCTCTTTTCACATCTGGACAGGACCAACCTAAGCATCTCAGATTAATTAGAGTTGATATTGTTTTTTAAAAATCTGTCCAAATGAAGATTTGGACTTCCTTCAGATACTCAGTAAAACCCCAAAGAAATGAAATGAGGCACCACATACTGGTCTATGGGTATAGAATTGCATATGTTGTCAGATTTGGGGGATATATTGATTGGTTTGTTGAATTTTTTCCTCTTTTTTCTCTTTTTAAAAAATTCCTTGTCATCAGAGTACATGCTTTTTTAGGGCAAGAATAGTTCCAACATTGCTTTATGTTGCCTAATTACAGGTAATTAATAATTGCTTATTGGATTGGATTGGATTTATATCAAATTAGATAAAATGTAAAGCATGTTAGAAACCAAGTGCTATGTAATACTAGCTGTTGTTATCACTAATATTATTATATATGAGCTAACATTGAAAAAAATTCCTTGTTATATAGAATGGTTTTCTAGAAAGGAGAAGGAAGAGATGCAAGGGGAAATTTAAGCAAAGTAAAAAGTAAAAAATATCAATAAAATGTATTTTTAAAAAGAAACTTGAAGTATTTGGCAGACTTATTCTTAGGAAATTTGTCTTTTTATTTAACTTCTGCACCTGTTTAGAGTTCTTATATCAAGGATTGTTTCCATTCACTTAGTTGAAATGTGGATCACTCAAAAAGTAGGAAAAGGCTTGCCAATTTGAGTCAATTGTGAATTTTCTTTTTCTCTTGAATAGTCAACTAAAGCTAAAAATAAACTTCTCTATCTCTTTCAGGCTTTTGAGTGGAATAATTATGTATCATTGAAAAATATAAAGATAATTTTAATTCTAAAGGCTTGTCTTTGTAATTAGGAAAAAATAGTGCAAAGAGATCAAATGTTATATCTTAAAACTATTAGTGCCCACTGAAAAGTCCCATTTTCCTAGTGCATTTCACTCTGTTGTATGCAGCAAGGCTTGATAGAGAGAAAGTCAAAAGTATGGTTGCTGCCCAAGGAACAGTCATCCCTTTTGGAGTTGCTAATCCAAAGCTTGGAAGTCCCAAGCATTTGTTCTCTTATCTCACAGATATCCTGGAGATTTTGACTGGATAAAGTTCCAAATATCCAGTGATTCTTCTCTCTAAGATTGTTAAATAAATAGAATTTCATCTGGAATTACCCACTTTTCCTTTTTGTTCCTTCTGGCTCTTCTACCTCCCTGGGATCTTATAATTTTCATCAAGAACTGTGAAACCTATAGCTATAGTAGTCCAAAAACTGCTTAAGTATTATACAAATGCAATTATTATAATAAGGGGGCAATAGGACAAAGAACACTGCCCCTTTAAGATCACCTCATTTTGCATTCAATACTTAACCTAACAACCTCATCAGTAAAGTGAGAATAATAATAAGACCCACATCACTGAGTTTTCAAAGAGATAATATGTGTAAAGGCCATTATAAACCTTAAAGCTTTACACAAATATTAGCTGTTATTATCTAGAAGCCTTTCTAGTTCTAATTCTAGGCTCCTATGAGCCTTTGCTTCAAGCATGTTAGCCTATCTTCTGCCTTTTCACACTTCCTTCACACTCACCCTATATCAGCATTTGTGTTTGCCCTGTCCTTCCCTGGGTTTACAGATCCTTTCTGCCAATCTGATAAACTAATCCAAGATGATTTTTTCATGGAAATTAGGTCATGTTACATCTGCCAGGCAATACATTTGCATTTTAAAAGGAGTTTTCAGGAAATGATCTCTAGAGTGTTATTTTCTCCAATTCTCCCTTCCTCCCTCATCAACTTCTCATTATTAATTTCTCTACCTAAACACAGAAATGTAGAAGCATTAGCTTTTAGACCTGGAAAGGACCTTAGAAAAGGTCTAGTCTAACTTTTTTTTTTTTTTTTTTTTAAGGGAAGTAACTGAGACATTTAAAATCCAATTCAATTTAGTTCAGTTAAATTATTTTTCAGGTGTGTCCAGCTCTTCATGACCCTATTTGGAGTTTTCTTGGCAAAGATATTAGAGTGGCTTGCCATTTCTTTCTTCAGCTCATTTTACAGATGAGGAAACTGAGGCAAACAGAATTAAGTGACTTGCTCAGGGTCACACAACTGGTAAATGTCTTAGGCCAGATTTGAACTCAGGAAGATGAGTCTTTCTGAATCCAGGTCTGGCACTCTATCCACTATAACATTTTCCCTTTCCTTTCCTCCTCCCATACCTCCCAACCTTCAACCAGTGAGAAATGTTCATTCTGTCTTCTGAACTGTGAAAATACTTCTCTACTTCTATTTCACTTTCCTATTATATCTTTTAGGGGCTGCTAGGTGGCGCAGTAGGTAGAATGCCAGGCCTGAAGCCTAGAAGATTCCTATTACTGAGTTCAAATCTGGCCTCAGACACTTACCAGTTGAGTGATCTTGGGCAAGTCACTTTTGCTTCAGTTTCCTCATTTATAAAATAATCTGGAGAAGAGAATAACAGTATCTTTGCCAAGAAAACTCCTATGAGGTCGTGAAGAGTCAGACATTCCTGAAAACAATTGAACAACAAAAATTATGTCTTATACTAGAGCTATTTGAGTATGTCTTATTTGCCCTCCTAAATATAAGCTCCACGAGGGCAAATGATTGTATTTTATTCTTTGTTATTCACTTAAGCACTGTGACATATCCAATAGATACTCAATAAACATTTTCATTCATTCATTCGTTTGTTTATTTCTTTATTCTGGGTGAAAAATACTATATTGTGAGCCACACTCAGTTTCCACAGCCCTTTCTTTGGTTAATGATGGCTCTCTTTATCATAAGACCATTGGAACTAACCTGAATCATCTCGTTTAAAAGAGCCACGCCCATTAGAATTCATTGTTGTATAATCTTGCTGTTGAATTGTACAATTTTTTTTGGTTTTGCTCACTTCACTTAGCATCAGTTAATGTAAGTTCATGTAAGTCTCTCCAGGCCTCTTTGAAATCATCCTGCTAATCATTTCTTATAGAACAATAATATTCCATAACATTCATATACCACAATTTATTCAGCCATTCTCCAATTGATGAGCATCCACTCAGTTTCCAGTTCTTGCCACTACAAAGAGGCCTGCCACAAACATTTCTGCACATGTGGGTCCCTTTCCCTCCTTTAAGATATTTTTGGGATATATGCCCAGTAGAAACACTGCTGGATCACAGGTATGCATATTTTGATAGCTCTTTGGATATAGTTCCAAATTGTTCTCCAGAATGGTTGGATCAGTTCACAATTCCGCTAGCAATGCTTTAGTGTCGCAGTTTTCCCACATCCCCTCTCAACATTCGTCAAACATATCTTTTCCTGTCATCTTAGCCAATCTGAAAGGTATATAGTAGTACCTCAGAGTTGTCTTAATTTGCAATGGTCATTTAGAGCATCTTTTCATAGGACTAGAAATGGTTTCAATTTCTTTACCTGAAAATAGTTTGTTCATATTCTTTGATCATTTATCAATTGGAGAATGGCTTGACTTCTTATAAAATTGAATCAATTCTCTATATATTTTAGAAATGAGGCTTTTGTCAGAACCGTTGAATGCAATTTTTTTTTCCATAAACATTTATATTTTACCAAAAGATATGGAATTGAAACTATTTTCTTTTGCAAGTATCCTAGAGGGAAAGTTTTTTTTTTTTTTAATTATTAGAAGAGGTTATAGTGGAAATAAGTATGTTAATTTAGGATGTTTTAAGCCTCCATTTGTGACTAAGTAGCTATGTATGGACACTGCTTTTCATAATATAATATTTGAATAGTAAACAGCTAATAATGTAGTCCCCCCAAAATACCTAATAATGATATTATAAAATATTTTCCAAATTTGCCAAAAAATAATAAGCACTCATAATGACCTTAGAAAACCAAAGCTTACCCATAATTGAAAATTCAGGTGTCCCACATTCATTGGAAAGCAGTACTGATTGTTGAACAAGAAGTCACTTCTCCTATTTGGCAGACAGCAAACCTTGTTGGGACCCCTAGTACAAGATACACTAAACCTTTAAGAATCAAATTGGAAGTACCATCATGTAAGAGTAAATAACTGTATAATTTAGATTTGATTGAATAGGTGAATGATTATAAGTTTGAGTAAGTCCAATACACTAGTCAGCATATGTAAGGGTGTATAGATTTAAATTTGCACTACACATCACAAAAAGGCCCTTCGCTTCATTCCCTATAAATCAGTTGAGGTGTTTGGGGTGTCCAAAGAGGATGAGCATTTCTGGTGTGAGGGCTTGCTGAGCATTTTTCAGTGCTGTTTATCTACCTTTGGTGTTCACTTGCCACTCAACTTTCATCTGTGACTCCAAGAAACCATACAATGCATGACACCCATATCAGTAAAACCTCTGGGCAGATGGCCTAAACCAGATTGAGGGTAACCAATGGACCACAAAGCCATTGCTAAGTTAGGGATGTATACATCCCAAATGTGAAGACTTCCCTTGGTGGAATGGGCAGATGAGAATAATTTATTTCAAAGATCATGAAGGCAACTAAAGCAAGCATTGTAGAAGGTTTACAGTTTGGTCCCACACTGAAAATGCGAAGGTCATTCACTGCATCCTGGGTCAGAGCCAGTTGTCCTGACTTTTTGTCTAAGTACTAGACTTTCATTATTCTGGAAGAGAGAGCGAGCTGACAACTTTGTGCAATTCTGAAATTCACACACAAGTCAAGATTATCACCCCATGATATCATTGGGTTTAGTCAAAAATAAAGGACAAACAACAATATAGACCACCTTCTTGTTGGGTGATTCTGATTTATAAGATTCTTGTTTTGAGCATCTTATAATGTTTTTTCTTGAACCATGGGAAGTCTTACAACTACAATACCTGATCACTATAATACAGCAAAATCTGATAAGAAAAAACATCTAATTGAACTGAAGAAAACATTCAGATTCTAGACTATTTTACCTTAAACCTCCTAGTCTCCCTAACATCCCCTCCTTTAGCCCCATTCTAATTCCTTAACTTTAAAACAGCTGCTCCATTTACCTCATGTGGTTATTTGGGTAAATAAAATATTAAAAAATTAAGTAGTAGTAAAAATTTAGTAAAAAATTTTAAAGAAAGTGTCCTAAAACACAAATTATTGTAATTTAAAGGAATTAAAAAACCCATATAATGCAACTACTTCATTTTCTATGTGAGGCCCAGAGTTGTTTAAATAACTTACCAAATATTACACACCTTGTTAATAACCTGAGAGAAGAACTTCAGCTCACTTGGTTTACAGACCAGCACTATCTACAATATGCCATACTGCTTTCTATATTAAACATGACTCAGGGAGTTGGGTATAGCTAGAAGGAACTGGATGTCCTTCCAGTTCTTCCCAAAAGAAAGTTAACCTCACCACTGATTAGTAAAATCAGGGATCTGCAAGCTGTGGTTCAAGAGCCAAATCTGGACTGCTTCCTGTTTTTGTATGGCAGGATCTAAGAAAAGTTATGCATACAATAAAACTTTATTTAAAAATATAAAAGCTATTTTTAGCTTTTGGGCTATTCAAAAATAGGTGAGCCATAGTTTGCCTACCCTTGAGTAAGATGGTTAACACCCAGTTTTGGAGAGGCTTTAAATGCAGAGAGCAAAGTCAGGACAACTATTGTGAGGTGGAGTAACAATGTGGGTGGCTTATAATAATAATGGTAGCTAGCATTTATATGCCATTATATAAATGCTAAATAAGGTTTGTAAAGCTTGCCTATGTAATATTTAGTGCTTTAAAAACATTTTCTCATTTTATTCTCACGACAACTTTAGGTGGTAGGTAGATGCCACAAGAAACCCTCATTTTCTTAGAGGAAACTAAGGTAGATAAAAGTTGTGACTTCTCCAATCTGAATTTGAACTTAGGTTTTTCTGATTCCAGGTTTAGAAATCTATTCACTGCATCACTTATCTACATGCTCAGAACCTGTCCAAAGCAACCCCCCCACAAATCTTCCAATTCAGCTAAGTTCAATTAAATTACCATTTATTAAATGCCTACTGTGTTCCAAGTACTTTATTAAGGCTCGGAATAGAAAAGCAAAAATTAAATAGCTTATTTAAGTTAAATGTATAAAAATAAAATAATGCATTTAATTTATAGTCTTATTTATATTCTATGGGGGCAGAGGAGGGAGAGAAACAATATGTATTTTTTGTCAAATTTACATGAAGTAACTCAAGGCATTTGAGAAGGGGAGATGGTAGCAGAGCTAGGAATGCTAATTCTCCTAACTCTAAGTCTGATTAAATAGAATTTTATTTGAAAAATATATATATCTTTTATCCAATATAATAGAAGAGAAGTTCGATTTAAGTTGTGTGAACTTAGGCAAGTCACTTAACCCTGTTGGCTAGTTTCCTCTTCTGTAAAATGAGCTGGAGAAAACTATGCAGCATTTTTGCCAAGAAAACCCCAAATGACTCATGAAGAGTCAGACATGACTGAAATGACTGAACAACTTTCTACCCTGCTCAGACCAATTTTAGAATAATAACAACAGCAACAACAGTAAGGTATTAAAGCTTATAAAGCATTTTACAAATATTACATATTATCCTCATAGTAACTTTGGGATATAGGTGCTTTTGCTATCCCCATTTTACGGATGAGGATATTGAAATTATTGGGGAGGTTAAGTGAGTTGTCCAGGTTCACATGGCCAGATCTGAACTCCAAATTCTTTCAGATTCAAATTACTCTCTTCATTGTGACTCCTTGCTGTCTATAGCTAGAAATACTATGTTCAATTCTGCGAACCACATTTTAGGAAGGACATCAAAAAGTCAGGAACTAAGAGAAGCCTCGAAGGATCATAGCAACCTAGATTATGAGCTGGAGGAATCAGAATTTATGTCCTCCAACTCCCTCATTTTAAAGCAGAAGAAGTGGGGGCCCCCAAAAGGAGGGTCCTTAAGAACTCACAATAAGTAGCAGAACTGGAATTGTAACTCAGTTTCTTTGACTCCAAATATAACATGTTTCCTCTTCATGACACCATCTGGAACTATGCTCTCTTTGAGTTATACCTGAAAGTCTGTCACATGGAAGAAGGACTAGATTATTTGGTTCCAAAGAGGGAATGAGGAACAATGGGCTTATAAATGAGAGTTTGTAAACTTGGTCTTAGTGTCGAAAAACTTCCTAAAAATTAAAGTTATCCCAAAGTGGAATTCATTGCCTAGAAAAGCAGTAGGTTTTTTTTTTTTTTGCTTGTTTTTGTTTTTTGGCATGAGAGATCTTTAAGGAAAGGCTAAATGACCTTTGTTAGGTGGGTCATAAGGAAAATTCTTTTCAGGTATTGGCTGGCTAAGCTGGCTCCTGACAACCTTTTCAATTACAAAATTCTGTGATTCCAGGATGAAAAACTAGTTGGAATTATAAAGATAGAAGAAGATAGGTGAATTTAGGAGTGTAGAAAGGAGAGAGAAAAGATTGGAGTTGATATCCAGCTAATGAAAATAAAAAACTGTGTATTCAACCAATTCCTTTAATTGTGTTAATATTCACTTAAACATAACGGAGTCATAAGGAAGGAATGACTTTTAAAGGGAATCTGATAAATAATGGAATCCTTTCTAATTTTATGCTACAAGTGTATTATAATACAATTTGTTTTAGAGTTCAATTCAGGATGAAGAGTAGACTCTTTGAAATTCATCCAATGATTCAATGACTAAAGTATTAAAAGGAACTCATCATAAGGTGGTTTCACTCTTAAGGCAGTTCTGTGGCAAGAACCCCAGGGACAGGACTATAAAAAGATTCCAAAGCTAGCTATTATTTTTTAACAATTATTTTTGATGTGACTTTTTTTGGATTTGGGGTGTGTGTGTGTGTGTGTGTGTGTGTGTGTGTGTGTGTGTGTGTATGTGAGAGAGAGAGAGAGAGAGAGAGAGAGAGAGAGAGAGAGAGAGAGAGAGAGAGAGCCTGTACTTAAAAAAAATGTTAATGGTTCTGGGCCAAGAACTATTATACTAAAAAATGGATGATGACCAAGCTCCTTTGGTAGTGGACTAGGAGACCTGGGCCAATCTGCCTTCAGTATTGTTGGGCTGGTGCTCTCAAATGAGGTGGGTCAGACTGTGAGCTGCCTAGGAGCCAAAAGGAACAATGACCCACTGATGGGTAGTGTTGCATTCTCAGCAGAGGATCCTAGAATATCCCTTTCAAAGAGATGACGTACCTTGGGTCTATCATCTGATTTTTAGGGTGGGCTTGATTTTATTTTAGAAATCCAAAGTCTTTTATTTACTTTTTATTTTGGGGGGTGAACTTCTAGAAAGCACTTTGCTTGTTTACAGAAGCACCCATCATTTATATATGGACAACCCAGCAAGGAGAATTTACGATGTAATCTTTGTTCAAAGCTTCTTGTGAATTACGAATGCCCAAAGCAAGGGTTGAGAAAAGCAATGTATTTTTTGCATGTAGTGACTATTTCACTTCTTTCTTCTCGAAGGCCGGATCAAGGCATCTGTGTGCCTCTTAAAAAATTTGAAAATTGTATACCCCTGCCATAAAAACATGAGCACAATTTTTCCTCTTTAAAGAATAATTTCATTAACTGCAGAATTGTCCTTTAATTATGAATTCTCTCAAATAAATACTTAAGATATACCATTCCTCCCTTCACAATCTTAATACTATAATAAATGTCTCAACTTGCCTTTTTTGTTGTGCCATTTATATATTCTCAACACTGAAACCTGAGTTAATTCTACTATCCACCTTCTCTGTTCCTACTTCCAAAGTGATGAATCCCAATGGACAAAGTTAAGCAATATTATTTCTGGTTTATTTAATGTTGGACCCTTCCTTTTATTCTTTACTCTTCTTTTTTTCTGATTAACTGTCTTTAATACTTTCCTCAGAGATTATTTCAAGTTTCCTCAAGCCCCCAGTGCCATCCTATCCCACATTGCTTCCCAACTATCTGTTTTTGTCCTAATCTTGGTTGCATTAATTTTTGTTTTTGTAAAATCTTTTAAATTTAATGTAATCAAAGTTCCCATTTTGTATTTCATAATGTTCTCTATCTTTTGTTTGGTTACAAATTATTGCCTTCTCCATAGATCTGATAGGTAAACTATTCTCACTCTCCTAATTTACTTATAGCATCAAAATGTATATTTAAATCATGTACTCTTTTTGACCTTATCTTGGTATATAGTGTGTGATGTTGGTTTATGCCTAGTTTCTGCCATACTATTTTCCAGTTTTCCCAACAGTTATTGTCAAATAATGAGTTTTTAATCCCAGAAGTTGGAGTCCATGTGTTTCTCAAACAGTAGATTATTATAATTATTTGCTACTTTATTTTGGATATATAATCTATTTTACTGATCAGCTATTCTATTTCTTAGCCAGGACTAAATAGGTTTGATGACAGCTGATTTATAATATAGTTTTAGGTCTGGTATGGCTAGGCTACTTTCCTTTGCATTTATTTTTGTTAATTCCCTTGATATTCTTGATTTCTTGTTTTTCCAGATGACTTATTTTTTTATGGCTCTATAAAATAATTTTTTGGTAGTTAGATTAATTTCCAATTAATTTTTAATCTATCTTTCCATGGCCCTTTATCACATATCATTTTTATGTATCATGATCTGAAAAGAACACATTTAACATTTCTGCCTTTCTGCATTTGTTAGGTATAATGTTCTATTTCTCTAGATTGTAATCGTTCTCTGTGAACAGGTCTCTTGGGGAGCTTCTGGAGGCAATCTTGGCTTTAGTTTCAGTTCAATAATTCCAAAATGCAGCCAGGAGTTAAAGTCCTTTACTGTCTCTTTCTAAATCTTATCTCCAGATCCTTTATTTTCTCCTTCAAGTCTTGTCTCCTTCACCTGGGGCATGGCTAGTTTTCTGGAGGCCTTCCTCTCTCTTTGGCTCCTGATGAGCTCTTGTCCGAATGTCTCCAGCCTCTCATCTTCCCAATGTCTCTGGCTAGCACCATAGTGGAATCTCGAATCGCTCTTGACTCTAAATCTCCTATAGTGTGGGAATCAGACTCCGCCTCCGAGAGTAGGCTTGTGGGTATTCCCTGTGCTTGTGGGAGCTCCTTAAAAGTATGCTCTCTTAAAGGTGTGAATCTCATGACTTTCTAGTAAATATATTACTGAACTAGAGAACTGTTAAGTACCATGCTAAATTAGATAATTATATCCATTCCAGTGACTTAGCACTTGTAAGAATCCTAACAGTTAGGTTTTTATTCCCTAATATATGGACAATTTTTGTGTAGGTGCTATTTACTATTGAGAAAAAGGTGTATTATTTCTATCCCCATTCAGTTTTCTCTAGAGGTCTATTATATCTAACTTTTCTAAAATTCTATTCATCTCTTTAACTTCTTTCTTGTTTATTTTGTGCTTATATTTATCCAGAGGGGGAGATTGAAGTCCTCTGCTAGTATAGTTTTGCTGTTTGTTTCTTCCTGTAACTCACTTAACTTCTTTAAGAATGTGGATGCTATACCATTTGGTGCAAATATGTTTAGTATTAATATTACTTCTTTGTCTATGGCACCTTTTAGCTTGATGTTGTTTCCTTCCTTGTCTCTTTCAATTGGATATATTTTTGCTTTTGTTTTGACTGAGATCAGGAATGCTACCCCTCCTTATCTTTTACTTCTGCTGAAGCATAATATATTCTGCTCCATCCTTTTACTTTTACTCTCTGTGTTTCTCCACTTCAAATGTGTTTCTTGTAAACAGCATAGTGTAGATTCTGGTTTTTAATTCATTCTTCTATTTTCTTTTGTTTTATGAGAGAATTCATCCCATTCACATTCATAGTTAAGATTTTTGTGTATTTTCCTCCATGTTATTTTTCCTTCTTTCTCTTTCCTTTCATCCTTTTTCTCCTCACCAGTATTTTGTTTCTGACCACTGCCTACCAGAGTCTGTCTATTCTTCTATCAGGTCCCCCATTTTCTTTCTCCTTTTTCCTCCTACTTCTACCTTGTCTTCTATCAACTCTCCCCTTTTCTTTTCTTTTCTCTTTCCCTACTTCTCCAAGTATAAGAGAGATTTCTTTGAGTTTCTATGTTATTCCCTCTCTCATACAAATCCTTTGAGATTAGGGCTCAAACAATGCTCCCCTCTCCCTTCTTTCCTTCTATTGTAGTAGATCTTTCATGCCTCTTCATGCCTTTTCGTACCCTATTCTGCTTCCCCTTTCCCTCTTCTCCCAATAAAATCCTTTTTTTTTTTTTTTTACTCCTTAATTTTTTTTATCATCATATACCCTCATCTCTAAGTATACTCCTCCTAATTGCCCTAATAAAGATAAAGATCTTAAGAGTTACAACTATAATCTTTCCATATAGGGATGTAAACAGTTTAACTTTATTGAACACCATGTTGTTGTTGTTTTCTTTTCTGTTTACCTTTTTATGCTTCTCTGGTCTTTTCATCAGGAAAGTTTAGAAATCCCCTATTTCATTGAATATTCATCTTTCCTCCTGAAAGATTATATTCAATTTTTCTGGATGATTGACCTTTAGTTGTAATACAAGTTCTTTTTCCTTCTGAAATATCATATTCCAAATCCTTTGATTCTTTAATGTAGAAACAGTTAAGTCTTGTGTGATTCTGACTGTATTTTTTTGATATATGGATTGTTTCTGACTGCTTGCAGCATTTTCTCTTTAATCTGATAATTCTGTAATTTGGCTATGGTATTCCTGAGAATTTTTATTTTGGGATCTCAGGAATCTATCAGTAGATTTTTTTCAATGACTTTTAAAAATCTGATTCTTGGATATCAGGACAGTTTTCCTTGATGAGTTCTTGAAAGATGTTGTCCAGGCTCTTTTATTATTTTTTTTTTTATTTTTTTTTTTATTATTATTTTTTTTTTTGATCATGGCTTTCAGGTAGTTCAATAATTCTTAAATTATCTCTTCTGAATATTTTTTCCAGGTAAATTTATTTCCAATGAGATATTTTACATTTTTTTCTATTTTTCCACTCTTTTGATTTTCTTTGACTGATTCATATCTGATAGTCATTAGTTTCAACTTGCCTGATTCTAATTTTTTAAAAATTGAATATAGGCATATGTATTTATAAAATTATCCTGCAGCACAAGAAAAATCTGATCAAAAAGGAGCAAAAATGAGAAAGAAAACAAAATCTAAGCAAACAACAACAAAAGAAGTTAAAATGCTATGTTATGATCCACACTTACTTCCCAGTCCTCTCTCTGGGTGTAGATGGCTCTCGTCATCACAAGGTCATTGGAACTGGTCTGAATTCCAATTCTAATTTTTAAGGAATTATTTTCTTCAGGTATCTTTTTTACCCCTTTTCTGTTTTAAAGGAGTTGTTTTCTTCAGTGGGATTGTTCCATTTGACCAAATCTATTTTTTAAGCAGTTGTTTTCTCCAGTAATTTTTTGTGTGCTTCCTTTTCCAAGCTGTTGATTTCTTTTTTTTTTCATATTTTTCTTACATAACTCTTACTTCTTTTCCCATTTTTTCTTCTACTTCTCTTACTTGATTTTTAAAATCTTTTTTGAGCTCTTTCTTCTAAGGGGAATTTTTGAGCTTCAGATCAATCTGTATTCCCCTTTGAGGCTTTGCATGTAGGCATTTTGACATTGCTGGCCTCTTTTGAGTATGTGTTTTGATCTTCCCTATCAACATAGTAGCTTTCAGTGGTCAGGGCTCTTTTTTTTGTTTGCTCATTTGAGCTCTGCTCTTAGAGTATAGGGGACACTATCCCAAACTTCTGGAACTAGGGGCTAGGAGCCTGCTCATTGGCTTTCTGAACCAGAGTTTCTGGGGCTGGTAGCTTGCTCATTGTGCTAGGGTAGCCTGACCTAGTCATGCTTGTTGTGCCCTGAGTTCTAGGGCTAGCAGTTTCCCTGTTGTGTTGGGGCTGGTGGCCTTACCGAGGGCCTGTTATGGCACTAATCTGCTGAATCAGAACCTTGGACCTTCAGGTGTTGATTTGTGCAGTGGCTAAGTGTAGAGGATCAGACAAGATAAGAAGGTTGAGGGTAGAAGACAGTGAATTGGAGGGACAATATCCAAAAGGAGTGGGAATTATCCCAGCAAGCAGCAGATATTTGAGATAAGCTACCTGGAATTTTATAATTCGCTGGTATTTCAGGGCCTCTTAATTTCTCTGTTCCTCAAAAATAAAGAAATGGGGTTGAAATAATTTTATTCAGAGCATAATCATTTAGGGAAACTGAGGCATTACAAGACAAATGGTAACAGATATCTCTCATGAAAGGAAGGTTTGCCCAGAGAAGAAAATGGGCCTGCAATATAACAAGTATGAAGAATAATTGGTCAATAGCCTGTGTATTCCAATAGTAGTCAACAACATAAAGAAAATGTGAAAAAGGCTGCTATTGAGTAGACCCTCTATGATAAACACATAAGAAGATAGAGACAAGAGTTACACAAAATGCACAAAATGGGTAGCATGGATAGTGTCATTTGCATCCTTGAAAGGGCACACATTTTTGGTGGTAGCATGTCCACTGGACCTTATACTATTACAGTATAAGCTAACCAAACTGGATTAGTCAAATCAATATATATTCCTCTTTTCTTTATATGAGCTAAATATACCAAGCAAATACAGAATTGTGAGGTGGAGAAAGTAGTCATTATTCAGATAAATGTGACTGGCTAGAGGAAGCTTTAGAACAAATGTCTAGAAACAAGATACTATTTCTTATATTTGAAGTTTTAAAATAATTTTTGAAAGCTTTCTTCTTTCATGACTTTCTTTTGAAAGAGTTCTTAAAAACAAAAAGATTCAAGTGTTTGTAAAGCATAGAAGCATATTCAAATATGTCAACACTAAAAAGATGACACGTTTTTCCTCCAGCCCTTGTGAACTTATGTTTTGCTGATTATCAGACCCGCTTGATGAATCTGGGGAAACCTGATATATTTTCAATCCTCAGACTCATTTAAGTTATGTATTCTTCCCAATGATGTTGTCAACAATAGTTTAATGAAAATAAGGAGCTAATATGGAATTACTCTAAGAGGTTAATGATGAAAAGAAATTGAAAACTTAGATAATAATAACTCTTGTGGTGGAGAGAATGAGGCATTTGTCTCATTATTACATAATGTATAATATAAGATAGATTTTCTTCAATTAACATAAATTGCAGACTGTTTGAATAAATTACTAATTCAGTGTAAATGAGCTGGTTGTAGAATGGATTACTTGACATTCTGTCATCTTGTACATGTTCAGTTCTGTTTTATTTTTAGTTAAGGACAAAATTCGTGAAATTTAATATTTTTAAAACATCTTTTAAAAATAACTGACTAAGTAGAAATTAAAATGGAAAGATATAATAACAGACAGAAAATAAGGCGATTATTAGAAATAAATGCCAGTTATTTGAGGTTTTGTTTGTCTGAAATGAAGTCATGCCTCCTAATGTATATATTTTCCATTAAAATTTCCTTGCTCATTCAGACCCACAATTAAAAACAAAAGAAAACAAAACAACTAATTTAGGACTTTTGGTTTTCGCCTATATGTTATCAAGCAATAATATGCTTAAATTTCATGTGTTTTCAATATCCAAAGAGCATATTGTAAATATTTTGTTTCCCCACTATTTGTGAGTCAGATGAACATTGTATAAACAAGTTACCAAGGAAAAGTAAAGCAGCATTCCTTATGAGAAAAGAAAAAGGGTTACACTTATCATTTCTTCTTCCAATTATGTCATTATATTTCCTTCCTCAGATTCCTCTAATCAGAGCTCTCTTAGGAAGGTAGGTCACACCTAGGCATTAAGCCCCTGGATTTGGTAATTCTCTAAGATAATTAAGAGAAATTAGGGTCAAATAAATAGTTTTTATGAGTTGACTAAAGATAATAATTGAATCCATTGGAATTGAAGATATTAAGAAAAAAAAAGAAGAGAGGCTAGGATAAAGATCTAGGAGATACTTTTAGGGTAAGGGAAGGAAGGAAAAGAGGAAGAAAGGAAAACAGGAAGACAGGAAGGAGGGAAACAAGCATTTTAAGTGCCTACTATGTGCCAGGAACTGTGCTAAGTACTTTACAACTATTATTTCATTTGATATTCACAACAACTTTAGGTGAGATGTTTTACTATTGTTCCCATTTTGCAGTTGAGGAAACTGAAGCAGAAAGATTTTAAAAGACTTGCCCTGATTCATACAGTTAGTATCTGAAGTTGGATTTGAATTCGTCTTCTTGAGTCCAAATCCCAAGTGTCATCTCGCTACCTTTAGATATGGCAGATGGATAATGATCCAGCAAGGAGACTAAGAAAGAACAATTAAGTAGGAGGGGAATCAGGAGAGAGCAACATCAGACACAGATGGATAACAGATTATCCAAGAAGAGGGGATGACACAACAGTGTCAAAAGCTGCAGGCAGATCAGGGAAATTTAATACTATGTAAAGATCATCTGATTTATCAGTTGAGATCATAGATGACTTTGGAGAAAGCAATTTCAGTCAACTGAGAGGGAGGTAAACCAAATTTTAAGGTTTTTTAAAGTGAGCAGGAGGTGGAATAGAGGAGTAGATGAATTAACTTTTCAGACACCTTTATTTTTAATTTGACTGTGAGAAGAAGAAAAGAGAACATCATCAATTTTAGGGTTATAGATTCAAGGTTAGGTACATTAAGGCAAGTGTGTTTGGAAGCATGCTAGTAGAAAGTGAACATTTGATGAGGAGTACTTTACAGAAGGAATGAGGAAGGAAACAAGTTTCAGTGGGATACAGGAAGGGATGATGAGTGAATTTTTGTAAGGTCACTTCTTCCACAATGTCTGGATCAAAAGAGGAGAGAATGGAATAAGATAGAGAAAATTTTTAATTGAGGATTAGGTGAATGTATTGTGATTTTCATTTTCTCAGTTTCACACAGAAGCACCACTCAACTGAGTCCATAGCATAGTCCTTTCTCTTTATTGTCCTGCACCTAGCCATTGTGGTTTGTGGAGTGGGTTCAGTCCTAGAAATCTGACCTCTAATTAAGGAAATTAAGCTTATTGTTCTAGAATTCATTAGGTCATTAACAAATTCCCCGCTAGGTTATATCCCAAACATTGAATCTTGCACATCTCTGTTTCTTGGATAAATTTCTTAATCTTCATGATATGAAGCCTAATATGTAGCTGTATTGCATTACTCTTCCATTTGAAAATTTCTGTAATTCAGAAACAATTAAACTTCTCAGCATATTAATATATTTATCAGAGTTCATCATTCTCTTAATGAGGACAAGATTTTCAGGACCATTAGATATAAAAATATCTCTAAAACATATTTTGAGATGAATGTTTTAAAGTGTAGTGAAGATGTCCTGATCTTATAGTTGGGATATATGCAAGAGGTGGAGTACTGGGCCTGGAAGCAACAAGATCTGTGTTCAAATCCAGCCATAGACACTAACTAGCTGTGTGACTAAGGACCAGTAATTTAACCTCTGTCTGCTGTAGTTTCCTTAACTATGAAGTGGGAAAATATCAGTATGAAGTGAGGGTCAAATGTGATAATATTTGCAAAATACTTAATACAGTGCCTAGCACATAGTAGATACTTAATCTTTGCTTGCTTGCTTGCTTCCTTCCTTCCTTATACATTCACTTGGATAACATTTTTGGAATAACCTTAAATAAGAAAGTGAGTTTTATGGGTAAAAATTATCCTTTTCTAAGATTTAGGATTCCAGTCTTTGTTTCATCTTCCATATGACAAACTAGCAATGGTGAACAGCTGTTTTTTGTTTTGTTACTAATTTTCTTGCTTTTAATTTCAAGAAGCCTGCATTGTACTATGGGGGAATCAATTAAATAACTTTTCCATCTTCCAGGTCCCTGTTTTCTGAGTCTTGTTTTGCCTAGTTTGTTCTTAGAGTTGTTGGAATCTACTTTTATTTTAATCCACAATCTGCTTTCAAGGAACTTCCATCTATTGATTTGTGTTCTATCCTTTTAAACAGAATAATTCTAATCTATCTTCCACATAGCATCCCTTCACATTATAACTCTATGAAGTTTGGTGTTTTTTGTGTTTTTTTTTTCAGGGAAAATATACTTAGTTCTTTCAGAAGCCCTCCTATTCCTTGGCCTTCAGTTATCTTGGATATAGTCCAGCTTGTCTAAAATGTAATGCCCAGAACCAAACACAGTACTTCAAATGTGTCTTCTCTTGATTGTAATAAAGTACACGGGAGAATATGATCTATCTTATTCTATTCACTTTAATCTTATTGTACCCTTTTTATGTGTTTGTTCTGTAGATATGAGACTCTATCTTCATAATGGTAAGTGAAGAGTTTGGAAAGAAAGGATGTGATTATAAGACTTTATAGTGGTAAAACCACTGAATTTGGAGTCATTTGATCTGGGTTCAAATTCTGATCTTATCTGCAGTACTATAGGAAAATCATTTAACTTCTCTGGGCCTTCATTTCCTTATCTATAACATAAGGGATTTGAACTAGATACTTTTTAGAAGTCTTTACAGCTCTAAATTCTATCTGGGAAAAACAATGTAAATTTTATTTACAATACTTTTATTGGCAATAAATCCAGAATCCAGACTTTGCAATCTAATTACTTTAGAAACATCTTTGCAAAAATTGAATTATTTATGGTATTATTTATAGTAGCACTTGGTAGCATGTCAAAAATGTTACACTTGTGATGTGATCAAATTTCCAATTGCATTCTCCTGGAAGAACTTCAGTTTTTCTAGTTCAGTTTCCTAGTTATATGTGTTTTTCCTTGTGGCTTGTGGTTTTTAAACCTTTGTTGACACAAGCTTCTAGAGAGAGACATTTTGCAAAGCAACTTGTTATACTTTGCATAACAGTTCTCATCAACTGTTTCCACTTGAATAAATTCCCAGAATTTCACTACTTCTTGAGTTGAGGTGGTATATGCAACTTTTTTCAACTTGTATGGCAGAGTTATGGAAAGAACCCAGGAGTCCTAATATTCTGTCTTGCCTTAGACCTATTAGACTTGATTCCTTGCCAAATGTACTTAGTGAGTTTATTTTCTTAGACATTCAAAATGAATAGCTTGAATTCACTTTAGGAATAACTATTCAATGACTTTCTTCTGTGAATTTTGAATTTGAATATTGAAAATTAATATTTTCTATATTAATTTTGACACAGTTGGCTGTCTTTGCTTCTATTCTTCTTGTGGGGTACCCATTCCTTCTTGTGTGGTAGAGATGCCCCCTAGCTTCTCAAAGGTTATGCTTCTAATAGGTTCCAAGCTGTAAAAGTATTGAGTGCTATGGTTATAATGATTAACTCAGTCAGTCTTCCAGAGATCGGCCTAGCTAAGTTCACAGGTTGACTTTCACTTGACTTTTTTTCCCCAGTTCTTTCAGTTTTTGAAACTGGCTACAAAGAAGTAGGAAGGGCATCATTCTGCATTGATATAAGGAGTGCTCACACTAACAGAAAAAATATCTTTTAAAGTACTCAATTTAGTAAGCTTTTATATTCAATAATTCAATTGGATTCCATAAACATTTAATAAATGTTTAATAAACATTTAATAAATGTTTACTAGGAACAAAGAAGCAACATGGAATATTGGATAGACAGCTGATCTTGGATGAATGAAAATTATGCTAGTCACTAGGCATATAATTATAAAAAGCAGCCATTCTCCGCTTTGAGGAAAATAATATTCTATTGGGGAAGGTAATACATGAAGTAGAAAGATAAGGGAGTTTTGATCCAGGAAGTCACAAGGATGAAAAGTATAACATAAATGGCTCTTGTTACTAATTCATTCCAGAAAAATTATAGTATAATCATTTCTACGATAACAATTATTTTGAATACATAGCTTTGTTCCAGTGCAATTGATGTAGTAAGGTACAATTTGAACATAACAGGAATTTTGCCTGATTTCATTCAAGAGTGATAAAGGGGACAATGAGCCATATCCAGCCATATCTGATGAAGGATTTGAACACAGATCTTCCCAGCTCCTAGATTAGCATTTTGTCTATTACCATAGGTAGTGGTTACTACTCATTTGCTCCTTTTTCTCTTTTTTTGCTGCTTCTTCATAGAGGTCACATCCACTAACCTTCTATGTTCCTCATGGCTCTGTTCGAGTCCTCTTCTATTCTCCCTCTGTTCTGTTTTCCTGGGTAATCTTATCATTTTCCATGGATTTAATTATTATCTCTATGCTGATGACTCTCTGATCTGATTGGCATCCAATCTCACGTCTTTATTTGCCTATTAGATATCATAATCTAAACATAATGTAAATACCTTAAAGCCAACCTATTCCAACTCTGAAAACTTTCCCTTCTTCTTAGCTTCCCTGTTATTGATGTGGGCACTGCATCCTCTGAACCTCACAGGCTCATAATCTAGGAGTCATCCTTAACTTCTCACTTTTTTACCATCCATACATAACCAATGTGTTTCTAAGTCCTGTCATTTGTGCCTTCATAATAATTCAAATATGCCTTCTTTTCTCTTCTAATACCATCAGCCTGGTTAAGGCCCTCACCATCTCATGCCTATTTATTGAAATAAACCTACCAGTTTGTCTCCCTGACTTAGTACTTATTCTCTTACAATCTATCCACCAGTAACTCAGTAGATCTTCCTAAACCACAGATAATCACTGTTTCCCTCCTATTCAATCAACTCCAATAAATCACGATCACCTCAAGGAACAAACATAAAACCCCCTCTTAAGTTTTTAAAGCCCTTCACCACCTGGGCTCTTCTTTTCTTTCTAGTCATTCTATACTGTTCTCTGTATAATCTGTGATATAGTGATTTTGTCTCTTCACACATGATACCTGTCTCTCAACTTTGGATATTTTCACTAAATGCACTTCATGCCTGGAATTCTCTCTATTCTCATTACTACCTCCTGGCTTTCTTAAAGTCCTAGATAAAATCTCGTCTTCTAAAAGAAGCCTTTTCTGGTTTCCATAAATACTAGTATCCTCTATTCCAATTTGTACTATATATGTCACATTTACAAATAGTTGTTTGTCATTTGACTTTCTTTATATTTCCAAGGCTTAGCACAGTACCTACCACGTGTATTGTTGAGTTATTTTTAGTGGGGTTTGACTCTTCCAATGGGTATTTTCTTGGCAAAGATCCTGGTGTGGTCTGCCATTTCCTTCTCCAGCTCATTTTACAGATGAAGAAATGGAGACAAACAAGATTAAATGTCTTGTCTAGGGTCACACAGTTAGTAAATGTTTGAGGCCAGATTTAAATTCAGGAAAATGAATTTTCCTGACTCCAGGTCCAGAACTCTCTGGGTTCATTGGCTTATCTAACTGCCATAATGGAATGACAAGGGAAGATTAAAGTTTTTGTATTTTAGTAAAGTATTTTGCTTTTAGGTTTCAAATAGTAAATGCAGTCTAAACTGCAGTGCATGTATATATATTTTCCTGTAATGTATGTATGTTTTCTTGAATAACCTAGGTTAAGAATCTAAATATGGAATAAACCATAAGTTATACGACTCAAAATATAGCTACAAACTATATTTGAAGATTTTCCCAGCTCTTATATTCTAGGTTGGTCAAACAAGTCAATTTGCCTGAAATATTATGTACAATTGATTTTATCCTTTAAGTTTTAGACCAAGCTAGGAGGAACTTGGGCAACTGCAGCAGAAGATTCTGGGAGGAATTCAGGGCAATGAAGCTCAGCCACCTATTTCCTTTCTTGTACCTTTCAAAATAGGAAGCTGAGGGGCAGCTAGGTGGTACAGTGGATAGAGCACCAGCTCTGAATTCAGGAGGACTGGAGTTCAAATCTGATCTCAGACACTAACACTTCCTAGCTGTGTGACCCTGGGCAAGTCACTTAATCCCAGCCTCAAAAACTTTACAGATGGGAAAACTATCTGTATTATCTGTAGCAACAATGAAGAATGAGAAACATAACATCTATAGTCTTAATTTATTTTAAAGATAAGGCAAATAAAACCCAGAGAGATGAAGTGATTTGGCCTTTTACATTCTATTTTTCTCAGTAGTAGTTTATTTTTCTAATTTCATTGATTTTTGTATGATTTTGAGTTCCAAACTTTTTCACCTCCCCAACTTTACCTTTCTTCACCCCAAGATAGCAAACAATCCAATATAGATTATAAATGTACAATCACTTTAAAGATATTTCCATATTAGTCATGTTGTAAAAGAACAACCAGAACAAATGGAAAAACCACAAGAAAGAGAGTTTAATGATCTCTTTGGGATACAGGCCCAGTAGTGGCACTGATAAATCAAAGAGCATGGACAGTTTATAGCCTTTTAGGCATAGTTCCAAATTGCTCTCCAGAAGGGTTGGATCATTTCACAACTCCACTAACAATGCATTAGTGATCCAGTTTTCCAACATTCCCTCCAACATTTATCATCTTTTTCTATCTTCTTAGCCAATATAATAGTTGTGAGGTAGTTATCTCAGAGTTGTTTTAATTCGCAATTATCTAATCAATAGTGATTTAACGTATTTTTCATATGACTGCAGATAGCTATAATTTCTTCATCTGAGAATTGTCTGTTCATATCCTTTGACCATTTATTCATTGAGGAATGACTTGTATTCTTATAAATTTGGTTCCGTTTTCTGTCTATTTTAGAGATAAGACCTTTATCAGAAACACTGACTATAAAAATTGTTTCTCAAATTTCTTCTTACCTTTTAATCTTGGCTCTATTGTTTGTGCAAAACTTTTTAAATTTAATGAGATCACAATTATCCATTTTGAATTTCATAATGTTCTCTATTTTTTGTTTGATTATAAATTCCTCCCTTCTCTAAAGATTTGAGGGGAAAACTATTCCTTGCTCCACTGATTCCTTACTCTTATAGTATTATCTTTTATAAACTTATCTTGATATAGAGTGTGAGTTGTTGGTCTATGCTTAATTTCTGATATACCATTTTCCAGTTTTCCCAGCAATTTTTGTCAAATAGCGGATTTTTATCTCCAAAGCTGGAGCCTATGGATTCATCAAACAGTAGACTAATAACGTCATTGACTATTGTATCTTGTATACCTAACCTATTCCATTTACCCACCACTTTATTTCTTAGCCATTACCAAATGGTTTTGATGACCAGTGCTTTATATTCTTGACCTTTTGTTCTTCCAGATTAATTTTGTTATTGTTTTTCTAGTTGTATAAAGTAATTTTTTGACTATTTGATTAGTATGGCACTAATCAGTAGGTTAATTTATAATTTTTATTACATTGGCTTAGCCATGAGCAATTGATATTTTTTCCCAATTGTTTAGATCTGACATTGCATGAAAAGTGTTTTGCAATTGTATTCATATAGTTCCTGGATTTGTCTTGGCAGGTAGACTCCCAAATATTTTATATTATCTACAGTTATTTTAAATGGAATTTCTCTTTCTATTTATGGCTGCTGGACTTTGTTGGTAATATATAAAAATGCCAATGATCTATGAGGGTTTATTTTATATCCTGCAACTGTGCTAAAATTGTTAATTTTTCCAAGTAGTTTTTTAGTTGACTCTCTAGGATTCTCTAAGTTATATATCATTTGCAAAGAATGATAAAAGTTTTGTTACCTCACTGCCTGTTCTAATGTCTAATTTCTTCAATTTCTCTTTCTTCTCTTGTTGCTACAGCTAACATTTCTTGTACAACATTGAACAATAGTGGTGATAATAGGCATCCTTGTTTTATCTTTGATCTTACTGGGAAGGTTTCTAGCTTATCCCAGTTACTGATAATGCTTGCTGATGGTTTTAGATAAATGGTACATATCATTTTAAGAAAAACTCTTAACTATTCCTAGTGGTATTTTTATTATGAATGAGTGCTGTATTTTGTCAAAAGCTTCTGCTACATCTATTGAGATAATCATTATGACTTCTATTAGTTTTTGTTATTGATATGATCAACTATGCTGATAGTTTTCCTGATATTGAACCAATTCCTAATATAAATCCTACTTGGACATTGTGATTTATCCTAATGATAAATTGCTGAATCTCTTTGATAATATTTTATTTATGATTTTTGCATCAATATTCTTTAGGGAAATGGGTCTATAATTTTTTCTTTATTTTAGCTCTTTCTGGTGTAGGCATCAGCACTATGTCATTAAAGAAATTTGGTAGGATTCCTTATTCATCTATTTTCCCAAATAGTTTATATAGTATTGGAATTAATTGTTCTTTAAATGTTTGGTAGAATTCCCTTTTCATTTTTGATATTGGTTATTTGGATTTCTTTCTTCCTTTTTCAAATCAAATTAACCAAAAGTTTATATATTTTATTTTTTCATATAACCAACTCTTAGTTTTATTTATTAAATCAATAGTTTTCTTACTTTCAATTTTATTAATCTCTTCTTTGATTTTCAAGATTTCTAATTTGGAATTTAATTGGCGGTTTTAATTTGTTCTTTTTCCTAGCTCTTTTAGTTGCATGCCCAATTCAATGATCTCTCTAATTTATTCATGTAAGTTTCTAGAGATATAAAATTTCCCCTAAGAATTACTTCGGCTACATCCCATAAATTTTGGTATGTTGTCTCATTATTATTGTTCTCTTGGATGCAATTATTGATAGTTTTTATGACTTGTTGTTTGACCCCTCATTTTCTTTAAATAGTATTTTATTTTCCCAAGTACATGCACAGATAGTTTTTTAACATTCACCCTTGCAAAACCCTGCATTCCAATTTTTTCTCCTTCTTTCCCCCATCCTGTCCTTAAGACAGCAAGCAATCCAATAAGGGTTAATCATGTGCAATTCTTCTAAACATATTTTCACATTCATCATTCTGTGTAAAAAAAAAATCAGATTAAAAAGGAAAAAAAAAACATGAGAAAGAAAAAAAAAAGTTAAACCAATAATAACAGAAAAGGTGAAAATTCTCTGCTTTGATACACATTCCATTCCTATATTCCTCTCTCTGGATGCAGATGATACTTTCCCTTCCAACTCTATTGGAATTGTCTTGAATCACCTCATTGTTGAAAAGAGCCAAGTTCATCAAACTAATCATCACATAATCTTGTCATTACTGTGTACAATGTTCTCTTGATTCTGCTTCCTTCATTTAAGCATAGTTCATGTGCTTCTTTCCAGGCTTTTTCCAAAATCAGCCAGCTCATCATTTCTTACAGAACAATAATATTCCATTACATATACAACTTACTCAGCCATTCTCTAAATAATGGGCAACCACTTAGTTTCTACTTTACTGTCTACTTCTATTATCATTACAAAAAGGGCTGCTACAAACATTTTTGTATATGTGGGTCATTTACCCTCTTTTATGATCTCTTTGGAATACAGATTCAGCAGAGACACTGATGGATCAAATGGTATGCAGAGTTTTATAGCCCTTTGGGCATAGTTCCAAATTGTTCTCTAGATGATTGGATCATTTTACAACTCCAGCAACAATGCATTAGTGTTCCAGTTTTCCTACATCCCCTCCAACATTCATCATTATCTTTTCCTGTATTCTTAATCATTCTGAGAGGTGTGAAGTGATTCTCAGTTACATTAATTTGCATAGAACATTTTTCATATCACTAGAAATGGCTTTAATTTGTTTGTTCATATTCTCTGACTCATCCATTCTTTAAAGATTAGACTACTTAGTTTAATTAAAGTCTATTTTTCCATTGCTCTAAATTAGATCTAATTTTCATTGCATCATAATCTGAAAAGGATGAATTTATTATTTCTGCCTTTCTGCATTTGATTGTGAGGATTTATGCCTAATATATAGTTAATTTTTGTATAGGTACCATATATTACTGAGAAAAATTTTTTTTCCAGAGGTCTGTCATACCTAACTTTTCTAAAATCCTATTCTATTCCTTAACTCCTTTTTTCTTTATTTTGTAATTGTATTTGGTACCCTTTAGCAAGATGTTCTTTCCTTTCTTATCTCTTTTAATTAGATCTACTTTTGCTTTTGCTTTGTTTCAGATCTAGAGTTACTCCTGCTTCTTTGTTTTATTATTTATTTTTACTTTACCTGAAGCAAAATATATTCTACTCCAGCCTTTTACCTTTATTCTGTATGTATCTCTCTGCTTCAAATGTGTTTCTTGTAAAAAAAAAAAAAACATATTGTAGGACTCTAGGCTTTCAATACTATCAGCTTCCATTTTATAGGAGAATTCATCCCATTCACACTTATAAGTATTAACTCTGTATTTTCCTCCATCCTATTTCTCCCCATTTAAACTTTCTCCTACCTTTTTTCCATTTCTCTCCTCCTCAGTATTTTCCTTTGACATTCACTTCTCTCAATTTGCCCTCCTTTCTATCAGCCCCTCTTTTTCTTACCCTTTTCCCCTTCTACTTCTGCCCTCCCTTTTACTTTTTATTTCTTATTTTCCTTCATACTTCCTTATCAGATAAGATAAATTTCTATACCCATCAAGGTATATATTATTCCCTCTTTGAGCCAAATCCAATGAGATTAAGGCTCTCCATTATTTCTCTCTATTGTAATAGATCTTTTGTGTCCTTCATGTGATATATAATTTACTTCATTTTATCCCCTTCTTACCTCTTCTCCCAGTAAAAATCCCTTTTTTCACTCCTAATTTCTTTTTATATCATTACATCAAAGTCAGCTTTTACCAACTCCCTCTATATATCCCTTATAACTGCTCTAACAAAGATAGTTCAAAAGTATCAATGGGAATGTAAACTGTTTAAGTTTAAATAACATATATTTTTTTCTTTTCTACTTACCTTTTTATACTTTTCTTGAGTCTTGTATTTCCATATTGAATTTTCTGTTCAGCTCTCATCATTTCATCAGAAATGACTGAAAATCCTTTATTTCAATGAAGATCCATCATTTTGCTGGGTATTTGATTGTTGATTGTAATCCAAGTTCCTTTGCTTTCTGGAATATCATATTCCAGGCCCTCCGATATTTTAGTGAAGAGGATGCTATGTCCTGGGTAATCCTGGCTGTGGGTTCCTTGATATTTGAATTTTTTTCTTTCTGGTTGTTTGCAGACCTTTCTTGAAGTCCTTCCAAGATATCTTAAGCTGGAAAATTGTTTAATTTCAAATTGTTGTGGGTTCTGTCACTCTAAAATCCATTAAGAGACTTGATTTAGTGTTGATTCCAAGGGAAACTGGGGAGGGCTTAGACAACTTCAAGCTTTCTATCATCTTCTCTGATATATGTTTAATAAATAACTCTCCAATGAAAAAAAATTACCCAGAACACACATGTAAGTTTAATAAGCTTCATTAGTATTTTCTCCACCCCTTTCTTGAGTCTAGACAACAAAAAAATTAATAAATCCAGGCTCAATTTGTACCATTTACTGATTTCCAAGGTATAAATTCTCAGACTGAAAATTTAACAACCAGCTCTCAGATGACTCCAGGACAACCATGAATTCAGGTCTTCTTGAACTATAAAATTTTCTCTTCAGTACATGTTACTCCATTATACCCCACTGCCAAATGGCTTTAAATTTTTTAAATTGCTCTCAATAAGTGCTACATTTTCATCCTGAGATTTGTTTTAAGCACTGAGTGGAATCTGGCAAATTCTCAGCTCAAAGAAAGCTAATGAGATTCTTTTATTCTTGTATTTATTTCTACAATGGGAGAAGGAAGAGTTTAAATATTTTATTTTATTTAAATATTTTTGTTCTTAAAGATGCCCATCCCACCTTCCTGTTCTTTCATCAATGAAGTTCAAAATGTGTTTAACATTTTTTTCCATCTGGAATATTTCAATGAAGTTAATATAAAAGCAAAATATGCTGTAAAGAATGGTTAGAACAGCAGAGAAACAAAAGGAAACATTAGGGAAAGGAGTGATAAATCAGCAATTCTGATTTATCCTCTGTTACCTAAGAATGAAAATGTGCCTGTTTTAACTAAACAATGAATTTCATATGAAGGCCAGAGAGCTGCTTTAAATAAAATGGCAGATATCTATGCTTTAAAGAATTTTAGGTTGTATGAAGTAATGGATAAAATACTAGATTTAAAAGTAGTAAGACCTGAATTCAGGTGCTGCCGCTGAAGATAACTAAACATGTCAATTAATCTCTTTAACATCTCTGAAGAATTATGAATTGAGGAAAAGCAAAAAAATTATATTTCCAAGCCAAAAATTTTTAAAAAAATCCTTTCATAGGGCTATTGTGAGGCTTAAATGAAATAATTATATAAAGCACTTTTGGACATTTATAGTGTATTATAAATGTTGGGTATTATTCAATACATACCCTAATATTTAATAGAACCAACATTAAAATGAGTCAGATATCTTTAGCATTTATTGAGAGCAAGTATTCATCCATAAGAAGTACATGTAAGACATTTTGGGACATGGCCAATGTGGGAATTTGTTTTGGTTGACTATGCATATAACCTATGGTATAAGGGTTTTGTTTTCCTTCCTTCCTTTCTTTCTTCTTCTCTCTCCTCCCCCTCACTTTTTCCCTTCCCTTCCCTTCCCTCTTTCCTCTATCCCTCCTTGTCTTCCTTCCTTTCTTTCTTTGATAGAGAAGGTGGCTAGGCACTCTTCCCTGTTAAAATGAAAAGAATGTAGAAGGAATCACAGATAGGGACAATTTGAAATGTATATGTTGAACTTATGTGCTTTAAAAGAAGAGTAAACTTTACATTATATATGTTTTCTCTTCCACAATGCATATGGAAAAGCTCATTCTATATGATGTTAAGTTTAAGATTTTTTTAAAAGGGGGAAAAAGAACTAAATTAAAGCATCATGTTACTTATTTAGTTTCCAGAGAGAGGTAATGACAAAATGATATATATCCTTTTGAAGAAATTAAGAATTTTATGCATGCAGGCATTTTATTCCTAGAAAATATATGTCTACAATCTGCTGTTGTTAAGCCTGTAATCACATGTGAAATTGTGCAGTTCAATTCAAGAAACATTTATTATCATTGATCCAAATGCATTTTTAAAATTTATAAATGATGTCCATGGAGCATAATAGAGTATGAATGTGATTAAAGGAAAAATTCCATGTTGGTTCAAGAGTTCTTATTTATTATTAGCAGTTTTAGAAAAAATAGAGCTATTCAAAAGTAAGATTCTGGGTAGATTATTCTACTACGTTGGTAGATTGTGAGTTCCTTTATCACTGGGAATTTTCAAGTAAAATCTGGATAAAGGACTTTGTCTTGGATGTTATAGAATGAACTGATATTCAAATATGGATTGGAGTAGGTGGCTTCAAAGGTCTTCTAAATCTGAGGTGCTGTGATTTTGTGATCATGACTATTATAGAATTGGAAATAAAATGGGGAAGAACTGCTGTTATTTCATGAAAATTGGCAATAACAAGCAAGAAAGTTATGCCCATAAATACCTTAGGGTAGGGGTTCTTTTCTACTTAATTAACAACTAATTACTTAATCCTTTCTAACTTAATTAACTTTCTAGCTAATTAGCAGCTTAATTAACAAATTAATAGTTTGAGAACATAGCAAAAGATTGAGAGAAATATGGAACTGCTTTGGGGAAGCAAAGAAGGCAGTTCTCATGGACAGGGAGAAGAATGAAAGGATCCCAAATTGGGATAATGAAACCTAGATGGAGAACCTGAAGGAAAATATTAAAATGTTAGGGAAAAGAAAAGTATTTTTCATCCAACATAAAGGAACTATGATTTTAGTACATATGGGAAATTAATCGGGGATGCAAGTGGGGAGGTGGGGAACTTCTTTCAGTACAGTTCACAAAGCATTTATAATTTCACAGAGAGGGCCTAGAAAATACCTGGTTCATAGAGAAATTAAGTGGTTTATTCGTGATTTGTTCAGTTGTTAAGGGTCAGAGGTAGGATTTGAATCCAGATCTTCTTGACTCTCACAATGTATTTGCTTTTTCACTGCTTTTTACTACTCATACTTGAATGAACTATTTTAGGCATAAAGAAAAATTACCCCTTTAATAATTTGTCTTTTCAAAGTTGAAAGTACTAGATGGTTTTCTAGTAGAGTGTAAGGTCCTTGATGATAGGGACTGTTTTATTTTATCTTTGGATTCTCCTCAGCTTTTAGGGTAGTATAAGCTCTACTGATTATTTAGGAAGGAAAAAGGGAGAGAAAGGGAAGGGAACAAGCATTTATTAAGCAGCTATTATGTGCTAGGCATTGTGCTATATTCTTTACAATTTTTTTTTTCATTTGATCCTCACAATAATCCTGTGAAGGAGGTGTTATTATTTTCCCATGGTTGAGCAAGCTGAAACAGAGATTGAGATATATTCAGAATCACACATTGTGTTAATAGTGTTTGGGGCAAAACTTTAAGAAGTGAAGAGTGTCTATTGGAGATAATAGTAGGAAGCAGTGACACAGTAGATAAAGTACTGGGCCTAAAGTCAGGAGGTCCTCAGTTCAAATCCAGACTCAAACCCTCACAAACTATTCTTTGATTCTGGCAAGTCACTTAACCTTCTTTTGCCTCAATTTCCTCATCTATACAATAGGGGTAATAATAGCACCTATCTTCAGGGTAGTTTGAGGATCAAATGCAATATTTGTAAAGCACTTAGCACAGTGCTTAGCACTTAGTATAATATAAATGTTAGCTATCATTAATTATTGGAATGATCCCTCAAAATATCATTTATAATAAAACATAAAAGAATACCAACAAAGTATTTTATTTATTATTGGGGAAAAAGAGAGAAGAAAACACTCTTCTATTCAGTAATTCTAAGAAGTTAAGGGTTGAAAGGAATAATGGCACCGAGGTGTTTCAGATAAAAATGACAAATCTCATTTTGATGATTATCTATAATACTTTCTGGGAGAGGCAAGTAGTTTTTGTTGTTGTTTAGTTGTTATCAGTCATGTCTGACTCTCTGTGACCCATTTGGAGTTTTCTTGGCAAAGGTACTGTCATGGTTTGCCATTTCCTTCTCCAGCTCATTTTATAGATTAGAAAACTGAGATAAGCAAGGTGAAGTGACTTGTCCAGAGTTATACAGATAGAAGTATCTGAGGCCTGACTTGAACTTTGGTCTGAATCCAAGCCTGACATTCTATCCATTGCACTATCTATCTGATGGAGGCAAATTGTTTAATGTCATATTTAAGGATCCGTAGGTAATACAAAAAAAATTTTTGTCTTTTCATTAAAAAGTACTGTTAATCCTCATTTAAAATTAATAAATAAAAGTAGTAGTAGGATGGTATTGAGTATCAACAATATATACTTCTGTGAGAAAGTATATAAAACAGAAGCATGAAATATAAGGAGAGGGACAATACAGTGGAAAATAATTGAATCAAGATCAGTGAAAGAAGATAACAGAAGCAATACTGTAGCAGATGTACATCAAGGAAGAAGAACTAGATTAAAAATTCAAAAAGAGACTAAAACTTGTATCAATTCAGAATCAGGCTACAGGACATCTCTGGCCTCTGTCTTTGTCTCAGGGCCTTTTCTAGTGCTCTGGAGGTTATTCCAGATCAGACCTACTAGCTGATTGCCAGCTCCTGAGAATTTTATCTTACTCCTCTAGAATTTACTTTTACCCACTTTGACCTTCTATGAATCAGGCCTCCTGGGCTTCATTAGTACTCAATATAACTGGCTATAAGATTGGACACTGAGGGAAGGTCTTGAGCAGTCTAATCACCTGTTTGCTCCAATAGACTTTTTCCAGCCATTAATAAAATTATTATTCCTCATTCCTCAATCATTAATAAACTCACATTCTGCTACAGTTTCCCTTAGCCTACTGATTCTGAATTCCTGGCCGTCATTGTACAAACCCTATTCCCTAAACCTCTCCATTGCCCACTCTTAATCTCCTTTCCACTCAAGTATAACTCCACTCTCCCAACCTCCACCAAAATCCCACCCCTTCTTCCACAGTTTAATCATGCTCTTCTACTGGATGCTCTCTCTTCACTAAATTTTTATGCCAATTTCTTCTGGTTCACCTCCTACCTTGGGAGTAGGCACTGTTTACCTTTCTTTGTATCCCCTCTATTAAGTATTATGCCTGGCACAGAAAAAAGTGTTTAATAAATTCCTGTTGATTGAAGGAAGAAATGATATTATTTGGCAACTGATTAGATATATAGGGCAAAGAATAGTTGAGTTGAGGATGAAATCAAAGTTATAAACCTGGGAGACTGGATGAATAGGATTTTCCTCAACTGAAATAGAGAAGTTTGGTAAAGAGATAAGTTTAGTGGGAAAGATGATGAGTTCGTTTTAGATCTATTGAATCCAAGAGTTTTCTAGGACATCCAGTTTGAAATTTAATAGACATTTAGAAAAGTGGATGGAATGAATTTCAGGAGAAAGGCTACTCTCAATTTAGGACTACACTTATAGAGCAATCACTGAAGCTGATGCTGTCTAAAATATGATTCTGCTAGAAGGCTAGATTCTGGCATCAAATTGCCTATGAAAATCTTCAATTCCGCAGAACAAAAGTGTTTTGGGCCAGAACTCTGAACTTGAAACAAAGGATTCTTACAGGTACTAAGTCAGTGGTGGAATTGATAGAGACAATAGTTATCTAATTTAGCATGGTTCAGTATGATTGATTTAATCCTACAAGGAGATGTTATGGGCCAGAACTTGAAACAAGGCACTAAGTGGAATTAAGGAAACAATGGTTAAATCTAGTTTAGCATTGATTTAATCCTACAACAAATTATGGTTTCTTAGTGATATAATGATTGGTATATACTCAGTGTGGGGCATATAAGCTATAATCTCTCAGGGCTAGAAAAGACAAGTGCACTAGAAGCTCTCAGAGGCTGAGACAGAGTCATTCCATCGTCCTCCTTTGTGGTGGTTTGGAGGCTGAAGCACAAACTTTTGGATTCAGAGAGATTCAGAGGGCAGAGAAGGAGTCAGGAGCAAGCTCTTGGAAAGCTAACGGGGCCCCAGGAAAGGATACAAGATTTTGAAAGAGACAGTAAAGAATTTATACCTTTACACCTGGCTGCACTTGTGATTACTGAACTGAAATGAAGGCTGCTCCCAGAGACCCCAAGAAAACCGAAAAAAGAGAACATTACACAAAAGGTCAGAGAATTTCAAGGGAATTAATGGGAAAAAAAAGCAAATGAAGGTGGCCTAGCTATACCAGATCTAAAACTATATTATAAAGCAGTGGTCATCAAAACCATTTGGTACTGGCTAACTAACAGAGCAGTTGATCAGCGAAATAGGTTAGTTTCACAACAAAACAGTCAGTGACTTAGTAATCTAGTGTTTGACAAGCCCAAAGACACCAGCTTTTAGAATAAGAACTCACTATCTGACAAAAATTGCTGGGAAAATTAGAAACTAAAATGGCAGAAACTAGGCATTGACCCACACCTAATACTGTATACCAAAATAAGGTTGAAAGGGGATCATGATCTATACATAAAGAATGATATTATAAACAGATTAGAAGAACATAGCACAGTTTATCTCAGATCTGTGGAGGAGGAAGGAATTCATGACCAAAGAATAACTAGGGATCATTATTAATCACAAAATAGATAATTGATTATATTAAGTTAAAAAGGTTTTGTACAAACAAAACAAATGCAGACAATATTACAAGGGAAGTAATAAACTGGGAAAACATTTTTATAGTCAAAAGTTTGGATAAAGGCCTCATTTCCAAAATATATAGAGAACTGACTCTAATTTATAAGAAATTAAGCCATTCTCCAATTGATAAATGGTCAAAGGATATGAAAGACAATTTTCAGATAGAGAAATTGAAACTATTTCTAGCCATATGAAAAGATGCTCCAAGTCATTATTAATCAGAGAAATGCAAATTAAGACAACTCTGAGGTACCACTGCACACCTCTCAGATTGGCTAAGATGACAGGAAAAGATGACAAATGTTGGAGGGGATGTGGGAAAACTGGGACACTGATGCATTGATGGTGGAGTTGTGAACCAATCCAAACATTCCTGAAAGCAATTTGGAACTATGCTTAAAAAATTAAATATAAATAGTATATATATATATATATATATGCATATATATATATATAATTTAACATATATTTTAGCATATATAACATGTATTGAACTACCTGCCATCAAGGGGAGGGGGTAAAGGGAAGAAGGGGATAATTTGGAACAGAAAGTTTTGCAAGGATCAGTGTTGAAAAATGTTGGGGAAAACATGCATATGCTTTGTAACTAAAAAGCTTTTCTCAGATGGTATAGAGAATACATATGCTTCTGCCTCAAAGCACAAATGGCTCCTCCTGTACTTTTTTCTCTATAGAATAAAAGCAAAAAAAAAGGTAATAAAGAAACTAAAAGCCTGATGAGGTCTGTGAACTACTAACTTTTATATACAAGCATAAAGGGTCCTTCACACTTCAAAAGAATGCTTCATTCTAAGTGCCTGACTCAACTCATTTATGGGGAGGGGAGCACTTCCAGACAATGAAACACATCCCCAAGAGGCTGAGCTGCACTGTGATGGGGAGGGCAAGTACTAACATAAGGGCATGCCAAATGCTTTAGCATAGTCACTGGAGCCTGCAGACTCTAGGTCCAAGAACCACCTCATGCTTCAGTGTAGCCTCAAATAAACGGGTATCCTCCAGTAGCAGACCTTCATGTGCTTTAGCACTGCCCTGGACAAACAGGCAGCCTCCAGAGGCCAGACTTCAGTATAACCCTGAGGAAACACAGAAACATTCCATCAGCTCTCAGCACATTCTGGTCACCACCAGGAGAATCCCAGCTCAACATGAGGTAAATTGTCAAACACCTACAATGTCAAGAAACACCAACCTCAGCATCCCCTCAGCATAGTACCAAACATTAGTTAAAAAAAAGAACAACAAAAAATTTTGACATAGAAAGTATTTATGAGGTTGGGAAAAGACCATGACACAAACTCAGAAAAGGACAACAATGACAAAACTCTATAGCCAACTGCCCCTCCCTCAAAAAATGGAAAGTGATTTCAAGCCCAGAAAGAACTAACTCATGGAAGAGCTCAAAAAAGGAGCTGAATAATTATATAAGAGATGCAGAAGAAAAATTGGGAAAAGAAATGAGCACAAATGTAAGAGAGAATTATGAAAAAAGACTCAACAGTTTGGTAAACCACTTAAAGAACAGAATTGGCCAAATGAAAAAGAAAGTACAAAAGCTAATTGGGGAAAAACAACACCTTAAAAGTTAGGATTAAGCCAGTAGAAGTTAAGGCTCTATGAGACATCAATCATCAATAATCAATCAAACAAATTCAAAATAATAAAAAATGGAAGAAATATAAATTATTTTATGGGAAAAACAGCTGAACTAGAAAATATATTGAAATATCTTAAAGTCATAATCAAAAGGAGAACTTAGTCATCAAGAGAAGTCATCAAGGAAAACATCTTTCAAAAAATTACCAAGGAAAACTGCTCTGATGTCCTGGAACCAGAAGGCAAGATGGGCATTTACAGAATCCACCAATCACCTCAGGAAAAAGATCACAAAATAATAACTCCAAGTCAAATTTCAAATGATCAGATATCTCAAGATCTCAGTAATTTTGCACTAAGTTACCACATGATTAAAAGAACACTTTTTCCATTGGCAGGATAGTCAGAATTGTCTGTGTCTAAATATACCTAAGCACAATTTTTTCCTATATTTGTGTGGACTTAGTACTCATCACTAGTAACAATGTGTGAAAAGGGAATAAGAGTGCAAGGGTCCTTTCTCCCAAGACAATCTGGAATTTTGGCCTATTTCATTTATTCTTTCAAAGAAGTTCTGGGGTTGGGTAGAAGAAATATGATGTATTTGGTCCTCAAAGAGCAGAGCCAGAGCAAATACAAGTTGCAACTTTCAAGGAAATACTAGTCTAATATGCAGTATCCTCCAGCAGAAAAGACAGAGAAATCCTTTTTAAAATGATTACAATACCAAATCACTACTGATCAGAGAAATGCAAATTAAGACAACTCTGAGATATCACTATATACTTTTCAGATTGGCTAAGATGACAGGAAAAGATAATGATGAATGTTGGAGAGTATGTGGGAAAACTAGGACACTGATATATTGTTGGTGGAACTGTGAACAAATCCAACCATTCTGGAGAGCAATTTGGAATTATGATCAAAAAATTATCAATCTGTGCATACCCTTTGACCCAGCAGTGTTATTAGTGGGTCTGTATCCTCAAGAAATCTTAAAGGAGGGAAAGGGACCCACATGTGCAAAAATGTTTGTGGCAGCCATTTTTGTAGTGGCTAGAAACTGGAAACTGAAAGGATGCCCATCAATTGGAGAATGGCTGAATGAATCATGGGATATGAATGTTATAGAATATTATTATTCTGTAAGAAATTATCAATATGGGACAACTAGTTGGCGCAAATGGACAGAGCACCAGCCCTGACGTCAGGAGGACCTGAGTTCAAATCTGGCTTCAGACACTTAACACTTCCTAGCTGTGTGACCCTGGGCAAGCCACTTAACCCCAATTGCCTCAGCAAAAAAAGAAAAGAAAAGAAAAAAAAGAAAAAAATCAACAAAATGATTTCAGAGAGGCCTGGGGAGACTTACATGAATTGATGCTAAGTGAAATGAGCAGAACCAGGAGATCATTATACATGACAACAAGACTATATGATGATCAATTCTAATCATCTTCAACAATGAGATGATTCAAACTAGCTCCACTTGTTCAGTAATGAAGAAAATCATCTACACACAAAGAGAGGACTATAGGAAATGAGTGTGGACCATAACATAGTATTTTCATTCTTTCTGTTATAGTTTGCTTGCATTTTTGTTTTCCTTCTCAGGTTTTTTTCTTTCTTTCTAGATTTGATTTTTCTTGTGCAGCAAGATAACTGTATAAATGTGATTACGTATATTGAATTTAACATATATTTTAACATATTTAACATGTGTTAGACTACTTGCCATCTAGGTGAGGGGGTAGGGGGAAGGAGGGGAAAAGTTGGAACAGAAGGTTTTGCAAGGGTCTATAAAAAGCTATAATAATAAAAACGACTACAATATTTATAAACTGTATATAAACTTATGTGCCTTATTAACATATGAATAGAAGTATAAAACACTCTTTATATAAAGACAAACTGAAAACATGAAATACTAACTAAACTGGTTTCCTTATTTAGTACCACTCCAATCAAAACACCACAAGATTCTTTGGAGAACTAGAAAAAATAATGATGAAATTCATCAAGGAAGGAGAGGAAGCAAAGAATTACCAGATTTTAGATTAGATCAAATAATCACTGGTTAAAGGATTATTAGTGGAACAGATTAGGTATACCCAGCATACAAAAACAAACATATTAGATTTTATTTGCTAAATCTAAGCTTATTGGGTAAGCACACACTATTAGATTTTAAAAGTTGAGAGAAAACTTAAAAGTCTGGTAGAAACTAGGTCTTTGTCAACATCTCACACTGTCTACCAAGATAAGCTACAAATAAATACATATATTAGACATAAAAGGTGACATTTGATCCTTACCACAGCTTTGGGTCGTAGTTGCTATTATTATCCCTATTTTACAGTTAAGAAAGGTTAGGCAAACAGAGGCTAAGTGACTTGTCTGGGGATTAATAAGTATTGAGAAGGCTGGATTTGGACTCAGATCTTCCTGTTTCCAGGCTCAGTGTTCTATTCACTGTATAAGGAAAAGGGAAGAAATTACCTTTCAGATTTATAGATAGGGTAGCAAGAATCCTTGACCAAACAAAGGATAGAGAGAATTGCAAAAGATAAAATGTACAATTTTTATTATATAAAAATAGAAACAAAAACTTTCTCGCATAAACAAATGAAGTTATAATTAGAAGAAAACATAACTGGGAAAGATCTTTATAACAAGTTCCTCTTATAAAGTCTCATATCCAACTAATAAATATTGGGTCAAAGGATATGAACAGGAAACTTTCAAAAGAAGAAATTATTTTTTAATCTTATTTTTATTATTGCTTAATATTTTACCTTTTTCCAGTTACATGTAAAACAATTTAACATTTGTTTTTAAAATGTTGAGTTCCAGATTCTTTCCCTTCCTTCCTCCCTATCCCGATGAGAAGGCAACTGTGAAGTTATGCAAAACATTTCATAAAACTCATGTTTCAAAAGAAAACATAGATTTCTACCCCCCCCAAAAAAAAAAACTCAAGGAAAATAGTGTTGAGTTTTAAAAATATACTTTAATCTTTAATCAGACACAATTAATTCTTTCTTTGAGTATGGATAATATTTTTCAGCATAAGTTCTTCAGAGTTGTCTTGAATCATTGTATTGCTAAGAATAGCATTCACATCTTATAATATTTCTGTTAATTTGTACATGGTACATTTCACTTTGCATGAGTTCATGGAAATCTTTCCAGGTTTTTCTGAAATCATCCTGGTGATCATTTTTTTATAGCACAATAGTATTCCATCATAACCATATACTATAATTTATTCAATCATTCCCTAATTGATGGGCATCCCTTCAATTTCCAAATCTTTGTCGTGAGAAAAGAGCTGCTATAGTTTCATAAATATAGGCCCTTTTCCTTTTAAAAAAAAAATCTCTTTTGGGCCTAGTAGTAAGTATTGTTAAGTCAAAGGCAATGCATGAGTTTATAGCCCTTTAGGCTTAGTTCCAAATTATTCTAGAGAATGGTTGAATCAGTTCTCAATTACGACAACAATGTATTATTAAGGCCTTGTTTCTTCTACCCTCCCTCCAATATTTGTCATTTTCCTTTTATGGCCTACTAGCCAATCTAATAGGTATGAGGTAGTACTTTGAAATTGTTTTAACTTGCATTTCTCTCATCATTAGTGAAAGTTAGAATATTTTGTATGGCTATAAATAGCTTGATTACTTCATCTAAAAGCTTCATATTTCTTGATCATCTATCAATTGGGGAATGGCTCTTATTGTTATTTTATTTTATTTTGTTATAAATTTGACCTAGTTTCTTCTATGTTTGAGAAGTGAGGCCTTTATTAAAAAACATTGCTTCAAAATTATTTTCATAATTACTATTGCTAACTATATTGCCTCATTTATTCTATTCTCTTCTTTCACTCTGTCCCTCCCCTCCTCAAAAGTGTTTTGCTTCTGACTACCCCCTCCTGAATATGCCCTTCCTTCTATCACCCTCTCCCATCTCATATCTGCTTCCCCTCTTACTTTCCTGCAGGGTAAGATGCAATTGAATAATTATTTCCTCAGAGAAAGAAGTTCAAGCTACCAATAGCTCTCCCGTTGTACCTCACTGACTACTACAAAAAAGATAAAGCTGGGAAGGTATTTTGGATCCAATCTGTAGAGGGACTTAGAAATTAAGCTAAGGTATTTAGATTTTATTTCATAGGAAATTTGGAGCCAATTAAAGTTTTTGATCTGTAAGTAGCATAATGAAAACAGTGTTTTAGCAAGACTAATTTGGCAATGGTGTGTAGAATAGATTAAAATTAGAAGGAGGAGGATGACCTGCTAGTAGGATAAAGTAATTGTGAAATTTCAGAGATGAGGTGATAAGAGAAAGAAACAGAATTGTAGGAAATGCAAAGGAAATAATAACTGAAGAAGCATCTGAATCACTGAGAAAGTATATAGGTAATTTTAAGATATTCTATTCCTTTTCATGGACTTTCTCACAAAGCTGTCTTTAAATGTTATTATAGAAATTGTTCACCTGTTTCTGTTCACTTCAATCTGCATCATTTCATACAAGTCTTCTTGGGTTTCTTTGAGATTGTCCCTTTCATATGGAATCAGAGTTCCATTTGTATGTTATACTGACAGTTTCATTATGGCACTTTATATTAAGCCGCAGGTTCTATACTCCAGTATGGAGCCAATCTTTAAGGAAACTAAATACTGTTTGCATTTTCATTGAAAATGTTATGGAAGATGTGTGAAGATGGTTATTAAAACCAGTAATTTAATAGTTAACCATTTGGATCTTTGGAAAGATATCAAATTGTCATATTGTGTGAGAGGAAGACATTTAGAGAAGAGGGTCTAGAGAAATTTCTGTCTAGAGAAGGGGGTCAATTCAGCTCAATATCCTGTTTCTAATTTTGGTGGCAAGGAATGTTTAATGAAGACATGGTGGACCTCCTAGTTGGTTTTAATGCCAAAGCATAAATTTGTCATCCATGACTTTTTATCAACTTTGTTTGAAGCTATTTATATTTTTAAACTATACTGGCTCTAAAGATAAAGTTCTACAACTTTATGCCCTACTATATAAAGGTAGTACTTCCTTTTCTTTGTCTTAAACTTACTTCTTTTATGATTCCCTTATTTTTTCTATAATAGCATAACTGTCCCTGAAAGGGGCCTAGAGGAAGCATTCATGTACTTGTGGAGTACACATTTCCATTTTGGATCTCCACCTTCATGTTCTTATGGGTTTCTTCTTTTCTTCAATGATTTTTGCCTACAAAAATACTTAATAAATTTTTTATTATTGAAGCAGTGATAAGCATAGAAACAAAATTGATCTTTGTCTTTATTTTTACTGAGGGTATTTCTATTTTCAAATTGTCTTTTAAAGCATATGGGTTAAGGACAGGATATCAAATAAATGCTCAGAATGTTTTAAGTAGAAAGAACTCTGTCTTAATTGACAGACAGATGGGAACAAATCACTGAAGTCAGAATTCTCTTAAAGTTTTGAAGGATCAGAAATGTGAGAATATGGAAACATAGGCTAAAATGAGTAAGTTATTAAAAGCAACTGTTATTTTTCCTGTGCATTAAGATAATTGTATAAATATGATGCCTATATTTGATTTTCATATATTTTTACTATGTTTAATATATATTGGAGTACTTACCTTCTAAGGGAGCTGGTGGGAGAAAGAGGAAGAAAATTGGAACTTAAGATTTTGCAAGGGTCAATGTTGAAAAATTATCCTTGCATATGTTTTGAAAATAAAAAGCTTTAATAAAAAATACAATTTAAAATGAATAAATAATCAAATAAATAAATAAATGAATAGATAAAAGCAACTATTGATCAATGGTAGAAAAATTGCTCTTAAGACACTCACTGATTTATAAAAAAAAAGCTCAAGGGAAACTAAGTATTTTATTTAATCTTTAGCAACCTCCTAGAATTCTTGTGAGGCTCAAATGGTTAAATATATGGAAAGCACTTTGCAAACTCTAAAGACTATGATCTCATAAATTTCAAAATGTTAGAAGAGCTTCTCAAGACCTAAAAAATTGAATACATAGCAGAGTTTTCTGATCATTTCAATAGTTCAGCCTTATAAAGAATCAGCCCTGAAAAGCAATTGACCCAGTACAGAACAAACTGACAACTGAGACACTTGTACCTTCAGAAGGAGTGATTTCTCCATTGGCTACTCCACACCCAAAAGTGAAATTATTGATAGTGATTATAGTGGTAGTGATAGAAATGGGGTGTGTGTATGTGTGTGTGTGTATGATCAGTGGGGGGAAGTTGTTACTACTTTGTTGATAGTTAATACTTTGAGCCTACCCTCATAGCAAGTAGCCCTATATATATCTTGGATGTGAGACCCTTATCAAAGGAACCTTCCAAAAAAAAAAAAAAAGATTTTTTCCAGTTATATTTTCTTCTACTTTAACTTCATTAAGTTTTGTTTATGTAAGAAAAAAAGTTTTTGTTTTTATTTTTATATAATCAAAATTGTACATTTTTATCTTCTGTGATTCTCTCTACCCTTTGTTTGGTCAAAGATTATTGCCATACTGTCCATAAATCTGAAAGTTGATTTCTTCCCTTTAACTTGTGCAGTGAATAGAGTACTAGGCCTGGAATCAGGAAGACCTGAGTCCAATTCTAGCCTTGATATTTACTAGATATGTGACCCTGAGCAAGTCACGTAGCCTCTGTTTGTATAAGTTTTCTCAACTGTAAAACAGGGATAATAATAGCATCTACCTCCCAAAGTTGTAAGAATCAAATGCCACCTTTTACATCTGAGATATATATCATGTGTAGCTTATCTTAGTAAACAGTGTGAGATGTTTTATCGACTTATTTTCTACCAGATAACTTGCAGTTTCCCTTAACTTTTTAAATCTAATAGTGAGTGCTTGTCCAAGTAGTTTAGTAACTTTAGTTTAGTAGTTTACCAAACATAAGCTTATTGAGCACTGTAGGTAGACACTATTATTATCTCTACCTTACAGTTGAAGAAACTGAAGTAGAAGGAGGTTAAATGATTTGCGCTGGCTGGATTATGAACACAAGTCTTTCTGAGTTCAGGCCCAGCACTGCAATACCTAGCTGCCTCTTAAAGCAGCTATCTCAGAGAGTAATCCAATATCTTTAATGGAATAAAGAGAAAAGAGACTTGATAGAAGAATGAGTGTAAAGTTGAATTAGTTCCTGAATGGGTTAAGATGAGCAAAGGAGGAGAGTGTAGTCATTGCAGGAGTTCTGAGAAAGGACTAAGGAGTGGAGGATTGGGGGCTACACTGAGAATGAAGAACATTATCAGTGGGTACAACACAGAAGGACAAGTAGAGGGATGACTGGCAGATCATTATCAGATAAAGGAATTTCAGAGTTCATGAACCTGAAAGCAGAATACCTATAAGTGATGATAAGATCAAGACTGTGACCATTTCTGGGTGGGGCAGAATGGTAAGTGGTGGCAAGTCTGTGATCCAGTCATGTGGTCACTGGATTGAAGTATATGTTTTGAGGAATATGATGTAAGACTGGAAAGGTGGGAGGGCCCTAAATTATAAACGACTTGGAATGTCAAACAGAGCATCTTGCATTTGCTCCTAGAGGCAAATGGAGTTTATTGATTAGGGGAATTACATGATCAGAACTGCACTTTAGGAAAATTACTTTAGTGGTTGAATGGAAGAGGGATTGGAGTGGGGAAAGATGAAACAGAGTCTGCATCAGAATGTCTGTGTCAGAGGAGAGAAGGGGTGTAATGTTCTTCTCTAAATTATAATGACTCTGCCTTTCAGAGAGTGGACTTGTGGGCTTCTTCTTATATATGCTCTCTCTAATGAATGAACTCCTTTAAAGGTGTGAACTAAGTACATAAGCATTAGCACCTTGTTTCAAGTTCTGGCCCATAACAAAGGGGGATATGCTATAAAGGTGAAAGCAACAGGTTTGGGCAACAGCTTGGCTATCAGGGTAGAGAGATAACAAAGAATCCAGGATGCCTCCTAAGGCTGCAAATCTGAGAGACTGTGAGGAGTTATCCTCAACAGTTTTGGAGAAGATAGAAGGGTTTTGGACATATTAAATTGAGTATGTGGGAGAGCTTTCCAGGAATGATGAACATGAAGCATAAAATTGTCATATTAGTTCCTTGAGGGTAGGTGTTATCTTTTGCCTCTTTTTGTATCTCCAGTGTTTAGCATGGTCCCTGGCATGCAGTAGGTGCTTAACAAAAGTTTACTAAATTGAATTGAATTGCTCTTGAAATACTTGGTATCCTTCAAAACTCAGCTCAAGTGTTACCCTTTGGGAGAAGCCTTTCCTGGTTCTCCCAGCTTTTCATCACTTCTCCTCTAAGATTACCTTGTATATGATTTGTATGTATCTGTATATACCTATACATATAAATATATGTATATATATATAAATATATGTATATATATATATATATATATATATATATATATATATATATATATATATATATATATATATATATATATATATATATATATATATATATATAGTCTCCTCCAGTAGAATGCTAAATCCTCAGACTTTTATGTTTACCTTAGAATCTCCAGCACTTAGCATAGTAACTAGCCTATAGTAGGTATTTAGTCAACGTTTGCTGATGGATGGATGGACACCTAAATTTAATTAATTAAGCTGGTCCCTAGACAACAGATTTGTCACAGGTTCATGTAAAGAACTGGAAGGGACCTTAGAGGTTATCTAGTCCAACTTCTTCATTTTACAAATAAGGAAACTAAGGCTTGACAAAGTGACTTGCCCAAGAACTAAAAAGTAGTCAATGACAGAGATGGAATATGAACCAAGATATTTCAGATGTGTGTTCTTAGCATTGCACTGACCTTGAATTTTTATTGTACACATTACTTTAAGTAAATGCAAACATTAAAATGATCAAAAGCTATGAAGGAAAGATCTCTATACGCCAATCTGACTGAATGCTATTGCTGTTGTTAAGTCATGTATGACTCTTTTGACTCCATTTGGGTTTCTCTTGGTGGAGATACTGGAGTAGTTTGCCATTTCTTTCTCAGCTTATTTTGCAGATGAGGCAAATAGAATTAAGTCACTTTCTGAGGGTCATACAGTTGGTAAACTTCTGAGGTCAACTTTGAACTCAGGAAGATGAATCTTCCTGATTCCATGTCCAGGAGTTTATCTGATGTGGCACTTATTACTTATTACTGCCCTTATTACTAATTACCCAAATTCTTTTCTAAGTCAGCACTTTTGATATAAATCAAAAATTTTCCTTATAGTTAATATACAACTCTCAGTTGAGAGAGACATATTCAGTAGAAAAGAACAATATGAACCTATGATGGTAAAGAAACATCACAAATACTTTAGAAGAGTAAAAGCATCAATTCCTTCAGTATTTAGCTTTCCAAGTTAAGTCATGATTTCGTTCAATAGTTGCAGCAATATAAACTAAGGATTTGGATTTTTTCAATGCTATCAAGATTGAAGTAAAAATAAGATTATAAAAATCATATCATACAGAATTTATATCAAATAGATTACATCAAGAAAATTAAATCTGAAACCTTAAATACAATGAGCCTATACCTATGAATGCCTAAAATGCCCATTTACTAAGAAACTGAAGGATTATAGATCATATGTCATAATAAATTATGCATTAACTTAAGATAATCTTTTTTTTTTTTTCAGAATTCCTGAGTAATTACAAAGCCAAGACTATAAGCAGTTTTTCAACTGGAATTAGCAATTTGGATAACATCTAATGGGCCTCTGAGGCCCTAGGTGGCAGGTTCTCACTCCATTTACCCTCATGCAAAGGGGTTTTTTATCGTTTTTAGTGCCATAGACTCCACTGGCAAATTGATGAAATCTATGGATCCCTTCTTAGTAAAATGTCTTTAAATGAATAAAATATAAAGGATTAAAGAGCTAATTATATTGGAATAGTTATCAAAATATTTAAAAAAACTAATTTACATGTGTTATTTTAGGTGAAATCCTTGGACTAAAATAATGCAACAGATGTGAAATGGAAAATTTAAGTTCCTTGAGAGTAAGGATTGTTTAATTTCTTGTCTTTGTACCCCCAGCTCCTAGTACAGTTCCTAGTATGTATGCTTAATAAATGCTTATTGATTGGTTGCGATGTTCAGTCATTTCAGTTGTACTTGACTCTTTGTGACCCTATTTTGGGTTTTCTTGGCAAATATACTGAAGTGGTTGACTATTTCCTTTTCCAGCTGAGGAAATGGAGACAAAGTTTAGTGACTTGCTCAGGGTTACACAGTTCAGGAAGAAGAGTCTTCCTGATTCCAGGATCAGCATTCTTTTTTCTGTGCCACCTACACATCCTAAGAATATTTAAAGTACTTAAATTTTGGTCATCTTATTTTCTAATCCAGGTTTACAATAAGAGAATAGAATAAAATAAGTTATTTCATCTTATTTCAGTAGGCATTAACTAATATTAAATTCAATAAATTCGAGTCATATTGATTTCAATGCAATAAATATTAAATAACATTGAGTAATGAAATTTCAGCAAACCAAAAATTAATATTTTCTTCAATTAATAATTCTTGACTTGGAATGTATTAATGAATGCCATGGTGCAATGAGATAGCACAATCTATAGAGGACCATTAAAAATCTGTTAAGGGAACTAGTTAAAATCTAACCTGATTTTAATACAGATTAATAACTATGATCTGAACAAGTAATTAAACCCTGTTTGCCTCAGTTTTCTCATGTGTAAAATGGGATAGAAAAGGACATAGCAAACCATTCCAGTATCTTTGTCAAGAAATCCCCAAATGGGATCACGAGATATTGGAGACAACTGAAAAAAGACCAAAAATGAACATTATTCATAATTTAGTCAGCCAGTGAACAAGGACCACTAACTTTGGTTGTCTTCAAAGGGTCTCTCCAGAACACTCTATTTCCAACTCTATACTACTTTGCTTGGTGATAGTAGAGCCATATATAACTATGTCTGTGGCTAGGTTCAATTATCACTTTTATTCAGATGATCCTCTAATCTACTTATTGAGCCTGAACCTCTCTCCTGAGCTCAAACCTTATCTTACCAAGTGCTTCTTGAATATCTTGAGCTGTGACCTACAGATATATTCAAACCCAGTCTGTCCAAAGCTGAACTCATTATTTTGCCCCCCAAATCTTCCCTTCTTCTGAACTTCCCTTTTATTATCAAGGGCACTGTCATTTTTCCAGTTACCCAATCTTATAATTTTGGTGTCATCGTCATTTCCTCATTTCCATTTATTCACACACCCAGCAATATTGCCAAGGATTATTGTTTCTATTTTCACATCTATTTTCCCTTCCCACAGCTGCCACAGAAGCCTTTACTGCCTAAGACCTAGACTATCACAATAGCCCTCTGATTTGTTTTCCACCTCCCCACTTCAAAGCCATCTTCCATCTAGTGCTAAAAGTACTTTTCTTAAAGCATATGTCTGTGTCACCCTTCCCTTACTTAAATAAAACTTCATTGCCTCCCTATATTACCTTCAGATCCAAAACTAAAATCTCTGGCTTTTTAAGCCCATTATAAACAGGCCCTAACCTATTGTTTTAGATTAATTGAATGTTACTTTCTTCTTTGTTACTCTATAATCCAGCAATACTGGCCTTCTTTCTCTCTCTCACACAAGATGCTCCATCTCTTGTCTATATACATTTTCACTGGCTGTCTTTCATGCTTAGAATGCTTTCCTTTCTCCCTTCTATCTCCTGGCTCCTTTAAAGATAGCGCAAATTCCACCTTTTGCAAGAGGCCTTTCCCAGTATACCTGATGTTAATGCCTTATTTCTGAGATTATTTCCTTTTTACACGTATCTATCTGCTTTGTATTTTTGGCAGATTGTTTCGTCAGTTGGAATGTGAGCTTAAAGCTGATGGCAGGACCATCTTTTTTGCTTTTCTTGGTTACTCTAAAAACTTGCAAAATGCCTGTTGCATAAGTAAGAACTTAATAAATGGTTGTTGAGCAATACCATAATTTTATATGATGGACAAGGAATGCCTGTTTTTAAATTTTGTTCAAATCATGATCCTGAAAAATTCTTTTAATCTTTCTCTGTAGTTGGTTTTGCTGATGTAGCAAGCTCGCCACCTAGTGGGCACAGCTGAAAGATAATTTTAAAAAATAACTAGAAATTAAATAACTTCCAAATGAGATAAAAGAAAATTTAAATAAAGCTAATTGTTGGCCACATAAAACTGCTATTAATCTCCATTTTCAATGAAAATTAATAAATGTTCAAAGTCAACTCAATAGAGCTGGAGTTCTGCAAATATTTTTCTTTCCCTTTATAGATTAAAACAAAACAAAACAAAAGCAAAACTCCAAAATACTGAATGTTAGTTATACCATATTGTAGAAAGAACACTGATCTTGGGGTCAAATGATTTGAGTATTTTCCAGTCCCAGTTCTGAAATTTACAGTGTGATTCTGGGCAAGTCATTTACCCACTCAGACATTCAATTTCCTTACATGTAAAACAGTCAGCAAGCATTTGCTATGTGCCTACTGTGCCACAAATACAAACAAAAAGAATGACAGTTCTTACCCTCAAGGGGTGGACTGGGGAAAAGGAGAACAATTTAGAAGAAAGTGCAAAAAAGTGGGAAAGGGATGAGGGAAAAAAAGACCTCCTCCAGGACATGGTAAAGAAATCTGTATTGCAATCTTGTGGGAAATGAAGAGCTGTCTAGTCTGGACAGTCTTACCTGGAGGTTCTAGGAGAATCCATCCAAGCAGAATGAAGAGTAGAAGTTACTCCTGAGATATAAATTCCAGGGCTGAGGTGGTCTACCAGGATGAAGAGATTTCTAGGGTCTGGTAAACAGAAAAGTCAGGAGGTCTGCTAATTAATGAAGGAAGAAGGATAACCTTGTAGAATATAGAATCTGATTATATAACTGTATTATTCTTACTTTTCAGGTTCTGTGATTTCACCAGATTGTTCTTTCTTATAGTATCTCTCAATTATTTCTTTTCATCCTGTATGATTCTTGTCCAAATCTTCCTATATTTCTTCTACAGAGAAGCTCTTTAATAAGGCTCTCTAATGTTTCTAAATCAATCAATCAGTAAGCATTTATCAAATATGGACTATGTACCAAATATAGTGCTGAAGCAGTAGGATGCAAAGAAAGGCAAAAGAGGAACTCACACACAAAAAGGGTTCAGTCTAATGAGGAAAACAAGATGAAAACAACAATGTACAACAAACAATATATATATATATATATATATATATATATATATATATATATATATACATATAGGCTAAATAGGAAAAAAATCAACAAAGGGAAGGCATTGTCTAGAAGGGGGAACAAGATGTCAGTGCAAAAACCGCTATCCATCTGTTACTTTCTTGTTCTCATTTTATAATTGGACACCTCATGTGGGTTATTACTGCTGCACAGAAATCCTTTTTTTTTCAGCACTAAATGATTCTTTAAGGCAGTGAATACCTCCCATGGTGAATATCTAAACCTTCCACTCTCTTCTTAAGATCTTAACTCACATTCTATCTCATTTAACCTGGGGTCAGACCTACCTTAGCTCAGTTCAGTGATTCAAGCTCTAAAGTACTCCTGGACCAAAAATACAATACAAATATCTTTACTAATTAAGAAATTAAAAGAATCAATGTCAGAGTTAAAAGGATATAAATAAAGGTAGTCTCCTCTGTCATAGTCACTACCTCAGGAAAATAGCACCAACTGTCTATTCCATCCCTTCAGACTATGGAACCTGAAGTGTATTATTCTCTAATGCAATTTTGTCTCTTCTACTTTAAGTTTCAAAAAAAATGTAAACTTACTCTTAATGGACTAGCTCAGTTTATATGCTGCTGGAACCTTGGCTCAGTACACAGGATAAATAGAACGGCTATATATAGGAAAGGGAAAGGAAAAGAGAGTAGGGGAAGAGAGAGAGAGAGAGAAAAAGAGAGAGACAGAGAGACAAGAGAGACAAAAAGAACTAGAAAACAAGAACCCTCAGGGTTGTACAGCCCAAAAGCTGTCATTCCTCCTTCAGGATGATGTCACTTCTCCCACCCCCCAAATCTCACTTGATATCCACCCAAAACTAGCATATGTCCTTTGCCCCTTTTGCAGATGGATAGTTTACTATTACCTCAAAAGCCTGACTTCTCTTTTTGAGCTCCTTTCATAAATCATTAAGACAAAGAAGCAGAGAATCATCGATATGGAAGAATAAATTAGAAATCACTCTGGAGGTACCAGAAAGGTCCCCAGTATGGTCATAAATGTAACAGAATGGAAGGCTTTGTTTCTAGCAAGGAGATTGGCAAAGGGAATTTTTAATGTTCTATTGAGAATACACTAAGTTTGTATTTCAATACTGAGAAAAAACAAAATGCAAGTTTATCTCCATATTAAGAGAGAAGGAAAAAAAGTAGGAGGAATATTTAGGATCACAGATTCATAGATTTGAATCTCAAATGCCATCTAGTTCAACTCCTTCATTTTACAAATGGGGAAACTAAGGTCCAAGGAGTTTAAGTGACAGTCATATAGGTATTAATCAAATCTAAATCAACCAAATAGTTGGAGAGTAGACTTCTCTACTCTTCAGATTATTAAGGATAATGAGGATTTCCTTGAAATTATGAAAGAAATCCTTCAAAAAACCAAATCAGTCCCAGGGGAAGTAAAGGAATCTTAATATATGCTCAGACACAAACAAGAAAGGTAGGACCACTTAATCTTTAGAGTTAAATTTATCTATTCCAGGGAGAAGCAGCTACTTGTGCTCCAAGGAGTGATCTTTTAGATATGTTGGTTAAAAAAAAAAAAAAAGAAAGGAAAATTTCTAGCACTGGTTGGAGTTATATATGATGCTTTAGGATTTGCTGCTGAGCAGATACTGAAGCAACCATGTATTAACTATAAATAGTAAAGAGGCATGCTAGATTCCTGGGGCAAATAGGATATGATGGGAAGCTCCTTAAGCCTGATCATATTTGCCACTATCCACTTCTGATGATCCATGTGAAAAAAATAATGCTAGCAAAAGGAAACTAGAAAGCATTGGTAGAGATTGTGTAGTCCTGAGAAAGAAACTGGAGACCTAGTGGAATACAGGCAGTTGGCTCTATCATTGCTATTGACTAAAGGGGTTACAGAGGAGAAAGGCAATTTGAGAAGCTAATATCTGGATAAAAAAATGTTATGTGAGAAAAGGATTTGAATTTCTGAGCCATGGCTTAAGTATAGGAATGGTAGAGTCATCCAGGGATGAAATACACCTAATCAGGAATGATAAAATATATATTTTCTGTGAATCTGATTGAGAGCTTTCATATGAAAATAGAAGGGGAGGGAAAAAATACCCCATGTGTATATTTCAAGAAAGATGTCACAAAGAATAGTAGATGAGATAGAGGGGGAAATATTAGAAAGAATTAGTTGGTTGAATGTTGTTCTTTGTTCTCAAAGAGGACCAAAATGACATTATTTTTGAATCGTGTTACAATGTGTCTGAGTGTGTCTGATCAATCCAATATGAGGTTGGAAATAGTCCATATGAACATTTGAGGTGGCTTCTCTTAATTTTGTGCATCTTACATTTCCTTTGGGTTAATTCTGCTTTAGTTATAGAGAAAGGATTAGTAATCCACAGAAGACAATATAGCTGAAGGAAGTCTGCAGTAAAACTCATAGCCTTAGATATCTTTCCCCAAATTTACAAATGTGAATAATAAAAATGATTTGAACATTTTAATTTAAGGAGGTAATTTAATTACATAGATATCACTGATGTTTTTTGTGCAACAGGGCTCATGATTGGAATATGACCAGAGAAAGGCCTACTTAATTCAAAAGCAGTAATGGAGGAGAGAAAGGGAAGAGATTGTTGTGAGAACATACCATTATTATTTGACAGTTCACAAACCTGGCATAAAGATAAAGCAGTATTACTAAGACCTTTCAAATATTCATACATCTACAGGAATTCACTCTTTGCCAAAAGCAAATCCAAAATCTTGCCTTTATAATCATTTCCTCAAAAAAAGGAGGATGACACAAAAGGATCTGCTATTCTGCATAAAATTCTGAAAAACAAAAAATTGATTGCTAAAGTAGACATAATAGTACTAAGAAGGTGATATACTGTCCTAGTCAGACGATATAGTATATGTTCAATTGGTGGGAACATATTTTAGAAAGTTCACTGATCAGCTGAAGTGTCCAGAGGAGGGCAATCAAGAGGTTGAAAGCATTTAAAATCTTGCTGGATCAGTTGAAAGAACTAAGGATGTTTTAGCCTGGAAATGATAAGATTAATGGGAGAAAAGATGACTCTTCCACTGTTTGAAGTGATATAGTGTGGAAAAGAAAGTAGGCTGTTCATCTTGATCCCAGAGAAAAACAACAATGTGAGAAAGTTTCAAAGGGGCATATAAGGGGAAAAAATTACTGATTAAATATATATCCATTACTTAGGGAATAACCAAACACATTTTTGGGGCATATGAATGTGATAAAATATTACCGTGGAATAAGAAAAAACAAATATGTAGAAAGGGATGGGAATACCAATGAATCAATATATGGGATATTCAGCGAGGACTAGCACCAAGCCTTTTCAGGATTGCTTATCCACCTTCAGGATCCATCTCTTAACCAACTCTTACCTATGGATCCCAGAAGCTGTAATATGTACATAGCTAGATCCTGAAAAAAATTGTCAGCAGATGGACTCAGGCATTTTGAAGGTAATGGACAGGCCTTGAACCTCTCAGTGAGTAAAGGGGATATCTACTCCAAGCATGTGAAGACTTCCCTCAGTAGAAAGTACTGATGATAACATGTTCTGACAGCCATGAAAATGGTTGCAGCAAGCACCAGGGAAATCTTAAAGCATTGTCAGACATCAAAGATGTCAAGGTCATCCACTGAATCCTGGGCCATAGCCACTAATCCTGACTTTTATTTGGTACTAGACTTTGATGACTGGAAGAGAAAGTAAGGCTGATGAGCTTGTTCAACTCTGTCTCACTTAAATCCAATTCACACACAAGACATTACCCATGATCTTCTTTGAAATAGGTCCTCTTTGAAAATAATAAACAAGAGAAACAAAGTAAGCTAAGTAGAAGCAAAAAATATAGATATATTTTATGTTTAGATATCAACATATTTACAATGTATCTATTTATATCTACATTTACAATAGCTACAGATTAAAATGGGGAAAACAATTAGAAAAATTGAAATGGCAAATTGAAAGCTGACTCCAATGAAGAGATAGGAGGATGCATCCCTCTCCTTCATTTGAAGAAGAGAGATTATGGATTTGGAACTACATATATACCGTCAGATTTCATATATTGATTAGTTTTACTGAATTGTTCCTTTTTCTTTTAATTCTTGACTATCTCAGTGGGGGAGGAAGAAGAGAAATATCATGAAGTAAAGATACTCTATGAATATAAGATAGCAATAAAAATAATTTACAAGGCAATGAGAACAACTCAAAAAAGACTAGTGGGTTCCATGTATGTTCCTTCTCAGGAATGTTTTGAAGCAAAAGCTAGATGAGAACTTTTTGTCTACATTGGAGGCAGATAAGTTTTAAACATGGGAAGTTTTAAACTTTATGTTTAAGATTTATATCAACAATAGGGTATGCTCAAAAGAAAGACTGGCAGAGTAAAGGTAAAATAGTATGTTGTATAAATGAGGTTTAGAGGAAGAACAGAAATAGGGCATTAGAAAAGGGGAGGAGGGATTGTAGTTCTGAAAACCTATTCACAGAATTGTCTCTAATTTATAAGGAATCAAGCCATTCTCCAATTGATAAATGGTCAAAGGATATGAATAGACAATTCTCAGATGAAGAAATTAAAACTATTTCTAGCCATATGAAAAGATGCTCCAAGTCATTATTAATCAGAGAAATACAAATTAAGACAGCTCTGAGATACCACTACACACCTGTCAGATTGGCTAGAATGACAGGGAAAGGTAATTTGGAATGTTGGAGGGGATGTGGGAAAACTGGGACACTGATACATTGTTGATGGAGTTGTGAATACATCCAGCCATTCTGGAGAATGATTTGGAACTATGCCCAAAAAGGTATCAAACTACTGGACTTATATCCAAGGGATTTTAAAGAAGGAAAAGGGACCTGTATGTGCAAGAATGTTTATGGCAGCCCTCTTTGTAATGGCCAGAAACTGGAAACTGAGTGGATGCCCATCAACGGGAGAATGGCTGAATAAATCGTGGTATATGGAATATTATTCTGTAAAAAATGACCAATAGGATGATTTCAGAAAGGCCTGGAGAGACTTACATGAACTTATGCTGAGTGAAATGAGCAGGACCAGGAGATCATCCTACACCTCAACAACAATACTATATGAGGATGTATTCTGATGGATATGACCCTCTTCAATAATGAGATGAGCCAAATCAGCTCCAATAGAGCTGTAATGAATTGTCTTATTTTCCTGTGTTCTGTCTCCACCCTCACTCGGTTTCCTATTTGTGATTTGTTTCAGGATTAGGCTCGGCTCCCTTATATATTTTTGAATGTAAGTACTTTTTTTTTTTTTTTTTTTTTTTTTTTTTTTTTAAGTCTTGACTTTGATTCTCCTGGTTTCTGCCATAAATTTCTATTTTTCTTTGTGTGACTAGGTTCTAGCAGACTCCAGATTCCCTGTCAGAGCTCTATGCTTGGCTACTCAAGACTATTACCCTTCCTCCTTTTCCCAGGTTTTCCCAGTCACCATTATCTATTCTCTCAATTCCAGATTTTGATCAGGGTGCCATCTTTAGAAGCCTTTATGATTAGGATGCTGACATGATCTACTGCGCTTTTTAGGGTTTTTGGAATCCCTGTTCTTTCTTGAGTTTTATTCATAAAGAGATACAGATCATTTTGATGGATTTATTTGGACCAACTATATATTTCTAATAAGTAGTAGCCCACTCTCCCACAATTTTGTGATATTATGCTGTTTTTAAAATTTTGCTAAAAATATCATAATTACTATAAATATTCTCTGCATTTTTGTTCATGACATTCCTTTAATCTGGAATGTCCTCTCCTTATAAAAATTCTATACATCCCTTTTATCTCTCAGGGCTCAGTTCAACTGACATTTTTCATGAGTAAACCATGTACATGTCAGTTATGAATTTCCAAAGCACTCAATATGGGAATGCTAGTTATCTTGTATTTTATTTACCATTATTTATATATTTCCCCCATCTTTATATCCTCCATAATTCTTAGCAAACAGTATGTACTCAAATGTTTGTTGGCTGAATACTTGCCCTATCTTCCAGAAGTGATACAATTGAATTGTTCTGCAACACACACAAAAATTGCCACTGAGTCCAAGGATCTAGTGTTTCACCCTTCTTCACTATGGAGTAATGCTCTGGTTTCATAAATGTTTCCATATAGAATTCAGTCCCGGGGAAATATAACTATTTACAAATATAGTCAGACTCTGGCAACTCATTGGCTTTTCTTTTTTTTTTTTTCCCCTGAGGCTGGGGTTAAGTGACTTGCCCAGGGTCACACCGCTAAGACGTATTAAGTGTCTGAGATCAGATTTTTTTTTTTTTTTTTGAGATCAGATTTGAATTTGGGTCCTCCTGAATTCAAGGCTGGTGCTCTATCCACTGCGCCTCCTAGCTGCCCCCTACTCATTGGCTTTTTATATTCCCTACCCTGGTGTTAAGGAGAAAATTACTTGTAGTTTAGTGTTAGGATTCTTACAAGTTGCTTCAGTCTCACTGAATAGAGACAATTGATTTGATCCTACAAGGAGATGTTATGGGCCAGAACTTGAGTGAAATTGAGGAGACAGTGGTTAAATCTTATTTAGCGTTGATTTACTCCTACAACAAATAATGGTTTCCTAGTGATGAAATGATTGTTTACTCAGTGTGCACCATATAAGCAAGAAACTCTCAGGGCCAAGAACACAGAAGCCCACAATTCCACCCTTAGAGGCAGTCTGATTCATTCCCATGGTTTAGGAACTGACTCAAAGTTTAAAGTCTCTCAAAATAGGAGAGTAGTAGAAAGGTACTCAATATACAAAATCAATCAGATGTGGGATAGTTTCTTCTTTTAAATTTTAAAAAAATTAAAAATTTCTCTCTTCAACCAACTCCATTAAAAAATATAAAGATAAAACCCTTGAAACTTATATGCATAGTTAAGCAAAACAAATTCCTGCACTATATCCAAAGCTATATATCTTATCAAGTTCATCTCTATTTCAGAAGGTGAGTAAAATGCTTCAACAATGATCCTCTGGAATTGTGATTGGTCACTGTATTGACTAGAGTTCTTAAGTTGTAAGCTGTTTGCCTCTACAATGTTGGGTGGTGGTGGTGATTTTTTTAACGTAATTTTTTTTTTTTTTGCTTCATTTCCTCACTCCCTTGACAACTTCACAATCTATAGCAGGAGTTGTACCTTTGCACATGTGTGTATGGTAGATTCCTTTGGCAATCCAATGAAGCTTATGGACTTATCAGAAGGAAGGTAGAAAGAAAGGAGGAAAAGAAAAAGGAAATAAAGGAAAAAAAGAAGGATGAAAGAAAAAAGGAAAGAAGGAAACAAACTTCTGTTGCCATTAGTTGCAAATATATCTCACAAGTCTAAACATATTCTAATTGAGGAAACAAACAAACAAAAAACCACTATGTATAAACAAGATATATACAGAATAAACTGGAGAAAATCAAAAGAGGCAAGGCACTGGTAATGCAGACGGTGGCCCCTTTAAGATTCCTTTCTGATTCCCAACCCCCATCCCCTTTAAGATTCCTTTCTAGTTCCCAGGCCCCAAAGGATCTAAGCTAACTAAGCTAACTCCCTATTCTAATAATCTGCTCAGGTTTCCCTAACCCCCACAAACAGCTTCCTCCTTATCTAAAAATCCATTGAATTCTATTCAAATTTTAACCCTGGCTCAAATTCAAGTCAGAGGCCAACGGGGCTCCACCCACCTTCAAGATTACCAAAAGCCCCATTATAAAAAGGGGAACCCTGGAGCCCACTTTTTTCAGGAGCCCCAAACATGGCATACTCGGGCTATGCCAAGGGTTCCTGTCCGCCTGGTGTCAGCCCTGGCCCTGGCGTCTTTCTACCTTTAACCTTACTTCCAAACCCCAAAATAAACCTCTTTATTAATCTAGGTTTTCGGGTCTATAAATTCCTTTACAGGGGATCCTGTGCTGCTACTAGAACCCTAATTTCATCTAGGTACCCCTTACCTCTCATCACTAGCATTAAGGGATATTAGCTAGTGGGAAAGGCTGATGGTAAATCATGATAGGAATTCAACCATAGAGGAAAAGGGCCAGACTTCTCTTATCTAGAATGCAATGCAAAGCACCTTAAATCTCAGCTGTCACAGGAGGGGGAGGTCCAAGGGTTCAGCTTAGATTTTCTATGTCATTTTGGCATGACATAGCTAATATACCTTTCCCAGAGTTCCCCACTATCTGTGACCCTCTACAGCATAAATTCATATATTTTTATACTTTAAGATCCTATACACCTCTACAATATTGATTTCATGAATGTGGGCGCTAGTTCCACCAAAAGAGATTCTCACCCCAGTCATTAGGGAGAAGGCTCTTAAGAGTTACTCTGACCAAAAAATTTCATCAGTCAAATTGGTAATTAGTCTCACTGAACTTACCTAGGCTTATTCTCAGACCACTATATAGGTCCCTATAGGCTAAAAAGGTTCCTTAAGGAACCTGTGAACTGGAATGGAAAAAAAATGCATTTTTCCCCCCACTAACTAAAATTTACTATTTCAATTACTTAAAAATATCCTTTGGAGAAGGTTTCACTGAACTGTCAAAGAATATATAACATAAAAAATGTTAAAAATTTCTGCTTTGCGAAAGAACTCTGGGAGATGACTATGAACCACTACATAGAATTTCCAATCCCTCTAATTTTGTCTACCTGCATTTTGGATTTCCTTCACAGGCTAATGGTACACTATTTCAAAGTCCGATTCTTTTTGCACAGCAAAACAACTGTTTGGACATGTATACATATATTGTATTTAAATTATACTCTAACATTTAACATGTATTGGTCGACCTGCCATCTGTGGGGGGGTAAGGAGGGGAAAAATTGGAACAAATGGTTTGGCAATTGTCAATGTTGTAAAATTGCCCATGCAAATATCTGGTAAATAAAAACTATTAATGAAAAAATATATATAATAAAGAATTTCTGCTATGGAAAAGATAATGATGAATGTTGGAGGGGATGTGGGAAAACTGGGACACTAATACATTGTTAGTGGAGTGATCCAACCATTCTGAAGAACAACTTGGAACTATGCCAAAGGATTATCAAACTGTACATATCCTTTGACCTAACAGTGTTTCTACTGGGTTTATATCCCAAAGAGATTTTAAAGAAGGGAAAGGTAATCACATGTGCAAAAGTGTTTGTGGCAGCCCTTTTTGTCGAGGTAAGAAACTGGAAATTGAGTGGATGCCCATCAGTTGGAGAATGGTTGAATAAGTTATGGTATATGAATGTTATGAAATATTATTGTTCTATAAGAAAAAATCAGCAGGATGATTTCAGAGAGATCTGGAGAGATTTACATCAATTGATGCTAAGTGAAATGATCTGAACCAGGAAATCATTGTACACAGCAACAATGAGATTATACAATGATCAATTCTAATGGATGTGGCTCTTTTCAACAGCGAGATGATTGTGGCCAATTCCAACGATCTTGTGAGGAACAGAGCTATCTACACCCAGAGAGGACTGTGGGAACTGAGTGTGGATCACAACATAACATTTTTGTTGTTGTTTGCTTACATTTTATTATTTTCTCTTTGATTTGATTTTTCTTGTGCAGCAGATAATTGTATAAATATGTATGCATATATTGGATTTAACATATAATTTTAACATATATTGGATTTCTTGCCATCTAGAGGAAGGGGTGGTGAGAAGATGGAGAAAAATTGGAACACAAGGTTTTGCAAGAGTTAATGTTGAAAAATTACCCATGCAAATGTTTTGAAAATTAAAAAGCTTTAACTTTTAAAAAAGATTAAAAAGAAAAAAATAATCTCTGCTATTAGTCCATTCTACTGGGGGATATTTTTCAATTCAATCCTTAACATGTGTGAAGTAGATTTGGAAAAATGAAATGTGTCAAGTGCTAAGCTAAAGATACAAGTATTAATAGATATACTAAGCTATATTATGCAAAGTTGAATGTGGAACAGGTAGGCATCTGAAAATTACAACAATTATATAAATTGTTATATATTTTTAACAATAGCTATAAGTAAATATAACCTATTTTTAGTATTTTTGCCAGGATTTAAATGAAATTAATATTTGTAAACTACTTGGCATAGTCCCTTGCACATAATAGGTACTTAATAAACTCTTCCTTTCTTCTGAATTTGTATAGCTCCAGAAAAGATCTACTTGATGCCTTCACATAATAATGCAAGTGATCCTGCATTCTTAGAAGCTGTGCCATACCATGCCAGCTAAAGTGCAGTATGGAAAATAATATGGATGGTTGCTAAATATGTTTATGGTCTGAGAATAAGCCTAGGTAAGTTCAGTGAGACTAATCACCAATTTGGCTGATGAAATTTTTTGGTCAGAGTAACTCTTAAGACCCCTCTCCCTAATGACTGGAGTTAGAATCTCTTTTGGTGGAACTAGCACCCACATTCATGAAATCAATATTGTAGAGGTGTATAGAATCTTAAAGTATAAAAATATATGATTTATGCTATAGAGGGTCACAGATAGTGGGGAACTCTGGGAAAGGTATACTTGAAGCAAGGATACTTAACAGTAGGGTGTTAGTGTAATTGATAATTGTTCTCTAGTTCACATATACTTAATGTGATATGATTATGTAATCACTCTAATTTGATAAAATAATATAATCACTCTAGTTAGCATATACTTAGTGTGAGGTAATGATATGATCATACTGAGGTATTTAAGGGCTGAGAGGCCTGGAAACAAGAACTCAGACCCAGACTCAGATTCAGACATGGACATGGACACAGAGGAGACAGAGGAAGACTCAGACACATAGGAGACACAGAAGATACAGACATGTAGAAGACACAGAAGACACAGAATATGAAGACAGAAATAGAGATCCTCCTGGTGGCTCTCCTGCCTTCATCATTCCTCTACCTAAGATCAAGGCTCATCCAGAGATCCTCTAGAGAGCTAGTCTGGACATTACATTATGGTGCCTGAACGTGTGCTTCTTATGCCCCACAAGAATTACAAGCTGGAGTTAGACCTCCAAGCAGCCACTGGCAGGTGGCTCCCATATCACAACATATGCAGAGTTGGAATGGCTAGTATTAGAGGTAAACCAGTTATTCCTCTTTAGGTAGGTCCCCAATCTTCCAAATGTAGACTGTACCTTTTTACCATTTCTTATTTAGTTGTTATAGGGGGCATGATTTTTCCTTAGTCTATTCTATCTCTCACTCTGGAGTGGGCAAGGTCCTTTGAACTCAATGGAAAAGCCTACTAGTTTCTGAGGAAAACATACATCAATCACTTCCCTGGTTCTCTTCCAGACTGCTTCCTCTCAGTTTCCTTCACTGGATTTTTATTCACTATTAACTGTGGGTATTGCCTCAGAGTCATTTTCTCTTTTTTTTTTTCCTCATGGTAATTTCATCAGCTCCCACGGATTAAATTATCATCTTTAAGTAGATGATTCTCATATCATCTCTCTGATAGTCCATATCTTTCTCCTTATCTATTCTTATTCTTGATTGCCTATTAACATCTTGAACAGGATGTGCCAGAGATATCTTAAACTCAACATATCTCAAACAGAACTTCTTATTTTCCCAAATCTTCTTATCTTTTGATCTGTTACTGTCAAGTGTATCATCATTCTTATAGTCACCCTAGCTGGAAACTAAGGCGTCATTCTTGACTCCTCATCCTCCCTTTTTTTCCCATACAGTTTGTCTCTAAATCCTGTTGAATCTAACTCCCCAACTTCTCTCATATACCTTCTTTTCTCTTGCCTCCTGCCACTGCTCTCACCACTCCACAACTAGATTATTGCAAGGCCCTTCTAGTTGGTCTTACTATCTCAATCCAGTCCATCTTCCATTTTAAAAATGTCAAGATGATTTTCCAAAAGAATAGATTTAATTAGCCCCCTAATAAATTCCAATGGTTTCCTTTTACCTTCTGGATCAAATGTAAAATCTTGCTGCTCCAGACACACAACACTCCATCTTCCACATTTCCCTGGTATTCCTCAGGCCCCTTCTCTCCTCATTTTTGACCTTTTACCTCCCTTCAAGTTCCAGCTAAAATCTCTTTTATAAGAAGCCTTTCCCAATGTCCTTTAATATTAATTTCTTTCTCATGTGTACATATATTGTATTTAATTTATACTCTAACATATTTACCATGTATTGGTCAACCTGCCATCTGAGGAGGGGAGGGGAAAAATTAGAACAAAAAGTTTGGCAATTGTCAATGTTGTAAAATTACCCATCCATATATCTGGTAAATAAAAACTGTTACATTAAAAAAAATTTAGTGTCTTTCTTCTGTGATTATCTCTGATTTATCCTCTATGTAAATTCTTTGTACATAATTGTTTGCATATTGTCTCCCCCGTTAGTCCATGTCTATTCCAAAAGTCCCTTTACCTTTCTTTGTATCCCCAGCGCTTAAGCCTAGTGCCAGGCATAAATTAAATTTAAATAAAAGCATTAATCATTAATTCATTTGTCAGTTGTAGCTAACCGTCCCATTCCTGCTGCTCTAAGTGGAGGCAGCGCCAGCAAATGGACTTCAGGCAGCATCACCATCACAGTGGCTGCCCCTCGATGTCCAGCTTCCCAGATTCTACACTAGCCCTGCAAAATTCTGGCTGGAGCTCCTTTCTTTCTTGACTTCCACCGAAATCTCCCGTTTGCTGTCTGTCTCGGCTTCTCTCTCTAAACCCCAGTACAACCCGCATTCTTTCTCTCAAATTAGGGGCAGCCAGCGGAACCTCCCAGTGCAGGTGGCTCCAGCTCCGCCCCGTCCAGAGCTTGAAATATATCAGTCTCTCTTCCAGAGGGGAGAAACATCCAAGGACTACATTTCCCAGAAGTCCCCGCAGCTAGTCCTATAAGATGCATTTCTAGTCTGGAGAGGTTTGATCCAAAGCATTTGTAGCCATTAGGGTACAAACTAGCACTTTACTCTCGACCCTGCAATTAAGGTAGCATTTCTGCATTTCACTGGGGAGGAACTAGAAGCTTCAGAATATTGACGGATCACACAATTGATCAAATGTCAACATCACGATTTGAATCTGGATCTCAGTCCACTGCTCTTTCCACTACATTGATCATGCCGGGAGAATCAAGCCTGGCGGTCGAGTAGGGTCTAACCCCCATTTCCCGGGACCCCAGGGCCTATGAAGGAGGACGAGCGGTAATGAAATGCTGGGCTGGGCTATGTTGTTTCAACCGCCTAAGGACCGAAAATTCCCTGACAGGTTCCCGGAAGGGCGCAGGAACGACGTGGAAAGCCTAAGCACGAACGCCCCCTGCTGCCACCAATAGGCCTTTATGTCGGACTCTAGTCTACCTGACGCTCCGCTTCCAAGTTCCTGTCACAACTTCCGGTCCTCGAAGGTCCCCATTCCGGAAAGGGTCCTCGAGATCAGAAGGTGGTTAAGGCTAACGCCTGAAGGCCGCGTGACCCTGGAGTGAAGGTAGTCGTCTTCCCTTGAACCTGCTTACGGCGGAGGAAGCAAGGAAAGGACGCTGACAATCTGTCTGGGTTTAGGCAAAGGAAGGCATAACGCGGGTGGCTCAGGAGGAGGTTTTGGCCCCGTAAGATCAGGCACGAACTGGGGCAGCTTCATTTGCGGAAGTGCTGAGGCTTGGTCGGAGGACCGTCGAGGAAGCGGCGGCCGCTGGGTCGAGTAGGGGGGCAGGATTTGTTGCTGCCGCCGCCGCCACCACCACTACCGTCACCTCTGCCATTCTTATCGCGCCTCACCGAACCTGAGCTGGTCGCGGCAAGATGCCCTTGTTCACGCCCAATCCTTTTGAGCAGGATGTTGGTGAGTCACGGGGTCAGGCCCTGGGTTATGGGGGCTATTCTCCTGGAGACGGGGCCGGGGTGAGAAGGGGCGGCGGCGGCAGTGCCTGATGGGGTCTGGGAGTCTGGGGAAAGGACCCAGCGGCGGCGTCTCTTTGGGCACTGGCCCCTCTTCCATCCTGTTGCCGCTTCTTTGTGCCGGGGGACGCTGCCCCAAACCTTCCCTCTCTCCCGTCCCCCAGCGGGGCTCCTTGTCCCGTCGCGGAAGGACTCCGCAGGAAGCGATTGAAGCAGAGATGAGGGTATTGTTAACTCTCTCGGAGCCCATAATGGGGCGCTGCCCTTCCTTCCCCCCCCATCCCCCGAGCCCACCCTTCTCTAGCCCGTTCAGGCTCATGATGTAGCAGTTTGAGGCGTGCCCCGGAGGGGGCGTCTTGGCCTTCTCTGACAGGGTCTTCCTCCTGACGTAGAATGGAAGTTTCCCTGACTTTTCCCCCTGTTCTCGACGGTAGAACCGTAGTTCATCTGTCTGTCAACTCTCCTCATTATTGAACCACCCAAAGGAGGAGTGAGAGCTGCCCTCTGATCTCCGGGTACTGGAGAATGACAAAAGAAATGGTGTCGTTCAGGATAGGGGAGACTTTGATGCCTCGTTCAGGTCTTGAGACCTTAATCTCCCCAGTAGTAATAGAATACTGGGTTTTAATAGAATAATGTTATGTGGGGCTAGAGCTGGATTGTTTTAAAGTATTCATGGGACAGCCAAAAAAAAAAGTACTTCTCAGGAACCTCCAAAAGTGCATTTTTACACAAGACACGTCATCTCCCAGTTCTGGGCATTTCCACTGGTTATCCCCTGATGACAGGGATCCTCTCTTCATCTCTGTCCCTTGTCCTCCTTCAAGATCCTTCCATAAACTCTAATCTAATACAGTGACGCCTTTCCTGGGCCTCCTAAGGATCAGTGGCTTAAATATCTGTGTCATGTCTTGTTTGCATGTAGTCTGCTTGTCTCCCTTCTTCCCAGTTAGATTTTGAATTCTTATTTTTTTATTTTTTATTTTTTACTTTGTATCCCTGGCTCCTAGCACAGTGTCACAAAGTAGGAGCTTAATAAGTGCTGGTTGGCTTGTTGGCTAAAAACTTAAGATAAAGTTTGTGATAAGAAAGATGTCCCCTACCTGCCTGAGCCAAGTAGAATTTGGTAGTTATGTACTTGTTTTAGTCTGTGAGAGTTAAGCTTTTCTGTTTATTTTTCAGTTCTTTCAAGTTTCCTCAGTCATTGCAGCAACCCTGTGACATATAGGCTATTTACAAATGAGTAACACTGGTGTAGAGGTTGTGACTCACCCAGTGTCATCCAACTGGATGACTAGACTAGAACAGATCTTCTAACCCAAGTTAACACTATTAAGTCCCTTTTTTGTATGTAATGAAAGGACTGCCAGATTTAGTAAAAGAATCTCAAGTACTGGTTTTTGATACTTAGCACTTTGTTACTTTGGGCAGGTCATTCTTTTTGAGCCTCTGGGAAAGTTACATATTTCTGAACTTCAGTTTCTTCATCTGTGCAATGAGAGGTTGATCTCTTCCAGCTCTGATCAATGATATGATACTGTGGGCAAAGCACTGTCACAAGGCTTGTGACAATGGAGGTGGAAAAATAATATATTCCCCATCCTCAAGGAACTTTTCACGGGGAAGGATAAAGTTTGGCCGCCATTAGAATCTTTGAAGCTAAGTAGAATGATATATCAGAATTTACCTTGGTTCTACTCCTCTGTATAACTATAAACATGGTCTCTGGACCTTGTTTTCTCATCAGAAAAATTAAGGAATTGAATTAGGCCTTTTAAGATCTCTCTTGAGTAAAAGAATGTTATAAAACTGGAAAGGTAAGGGAGAATCAGATTTCAAGAAAAAGGACAATTGAGAAATACTACACAACCAGTAGGGTTTCTTGGTGATTTAGTAGATAATTATTTCCTTAGAATATTGGTGATATGTTTTCAGTTAACATATTGTAAAGAAGCTCTGGCAATGAAAGCACAGCCAGATAGTGATTGCTATAGGACTTAGTTTGAGGAAGTGGTATCTATTGAAAAGTTGATTGTTTCAGGCAACATTTACTAAGTAGATGTGCTAAATGCATAATCAAAAAAGAGTCTGCCTTCTAGGAACTTACAGCCCTGTGAGGGAAAATTGCACACACACACACACACACACACACACACACACATACACACACACACACACACACACACAAATGGAAAAGCAGGGGAGAGGAGAGAGAAAAGTATTCAACTCTGGGGATATATTGGAAAAGTCAGAGAAGTCCCACACTAGAGTAGGGAGGTGAGAAATGAGATGGTTTGAGCTGAGCTCCCTCCCTAAATGAAAGTCTGGAGTTCATGGTCCCACCTTTCCAAAAGAGAGGCTGAGAGTAGAGTACCAAGGCTAAAGCCCAGTTGTTTTACTTTAAAAAAGGGAAATTACTTATATTACTTGTTTCATATCTAAAGCTCTTTGAAAATGTTAAAATTACAAAGGTAAAGTAGTATTATTGGGGAATGGGGATGGGAGCATGAAGCTGCTTTCCATGGATGGCATCAGTCTTCTCAGTAAAACAGAAAATAGGCAGTGTTATTATAATAAGCTTAGAACCCTTTACTTCTGTATCTGGTGAGTGGGACATTTATTTGTTTTTGTTTGTTTTTTCCTCAATAGTATTTTATTTTTCCAAATACTCACATAGTTTTCAACGTTAATTTTTTGTAAGATTTTGTTCCAAATTTTTCTCAATTCCATTGTTACCTCTCCCTTCCCCAAGACAATAGGCAGTTAGATTAGATGTTTAATGATTTAAGTGCCTGAAGTTCTATATGTACTTAGTAGAAAAAGATTTGGTTTTGTGGCTATCTTTATCCCTATATCTTTATTAGTACTTAATTTTAATTTTATTTTAATTTAAAACAGAGCAAAGCAGTTGAATTTATCTGGCTTTAAAAATTTTTTTTTTCCCTAGAGTGCCCATTAGACTGTTTCAGAATATCTTTTTAAGTCAATTCTCTTTGATTCAGTCCCATAATCTTATTTTCTCCTTTGTTTTTTCATGGCCATGTGTAATACCTATATTAGCTACTATCATACAAATTGTTGCTTTTTTATTTAAAGTTTATTTTCAAATCTTCAGAAAATCTTCCCAGGTTAATAGATGATAATATATATTACATATATAATGTTACATTATATATGTAATATATATTATAATATGTAATATATATATATATATATACTATATTTTAATATATAATTATATATTACATATAGATGATATATATATATATATAATATATTATGTATAACTTTTGTTGTAATGTGTGCTTGTTTTTTTATCTAACAGTAAATGTTAAAGAAATCCCAATTTTACAAAGAAGCAATGTTAAAGTGCTTTGTAAATGTTAAAGCACTATAAAATGTCATTGTTCCAGATGCTATATTTTAAGGATTCTATGTTCCTTTAGAGGGGAAAAAAAAACAAACAACTTTTTCAGAATTAAAATTTTCTAGGAGTCCTTTTTTCCTTTTTTTTTTTTTTTTTTTTTTTTTTTTTAATTCTACCTCCTCAATACAACATATCTTATTTTCCCTTCCATTTGCTTTCATTGAGTTTTGTTTCTTTTTGCTCTCCCATTACCATTCCCTTTCTTTTCTTCATTCACTTCACTTAAATAAATTTGTTATTCCTTGCACAAATATCACCTACTGTTTTGAAACTTTTGATAATTACTTGTATATTTCTTCTTTCCTAAGGAATTTAGCTCTTTACCTGTTTGCACTTCAAAAATCTTCTGCCCAAATAATTGGAGGTTTTATAAACCTGATCAGAACATTTCAAAGGGAAAGGAGGTGCCAGATGTAGGATTTGTAAGATATAACTTTTGACCATTGCTCATATCTTTTTGTTGAGAAATATGTTGATGTTCTGGATGGTTCTTGTTTAATTTCAAGTGCCTAAAATGGTACTTTTATCAGGATGGTTTATAACTAGTATGTGCTGGAAATGAGAGCTTCATGTCTCCCTTTTATCAAAGAAACTAAACATATACAATCTTTCTCAGACACCCTAGAAACCAACATATTGATAACCCTCAAATTCTTTAATGGCTCCCTTGAGACATTTAATTCATCTTAATTGCTTAGAATGTCATGGAATACAAATAATACTTATTCTAGTTTTGAAGGTAAAGGTAAAAAATAATTTTTAAAAATGTGAAGTAGCTTTTCTTTAACATTAGAGTTTAAAACCAACAGAAAAAAAGTGCTTCTTCTGGTTTAGGTTTGGGATTAGCAAGACTGGTACTAAATAGTATGTTTTACCAATTAATAGAAGATCATACCATCCTCAGTTCTTAGATGGACGAAACCAGAACTTTCCTATTATGGCCAAATAAGTTGAGAAGCATCCTAGAAAGTAAAAATAAGACTTCGTTAAAGATGTAGTAATCATTATGCTTTTTATTGTATAATCCAGCAAACTGCATTACTTAGTGACTGTTATTCCTAATCTTTTTTGTAATGTTGACCTCAAAATATTACATGTATAAATGATATCATCTTTCCTTTTTGAGAGCTTTATAGCTTCAACCAGTTTTGGATTTTCATTCAGTTTGTTTTTTCCCCTACTTCCCTCAAAAGGTTTTGGTGTTTGTTTATAAAAAAATCACTTTTAGGTGTTTAGTAATTCCATTTGAATTTCTCTTTTTCCTGCTCTCAAATATTCACTATTGACTGGCCTGCTATACAGAAAGTCTTACTATCGTCCTGAGACAGTTTGGCATTAGTCACATAGGTTGCTTGTTCTTTAGCTTTCTTTTGCATGTAGTTTGACCTTGTCCATCTAGACTTTTCATAATCTTCTTTAGGGTACTTAGTAATCTTTTCTAGAGTATACTAACTTGATGTTTTGTGGAATGCTATTGCTATGTGCCTTAAAGGATAATTGGATTTTTATTTTAACAATAATTTTCTGAAAAAACTTACATAATTTGATTTTTCTTCACTTTTGCAGTGTGTCCTTTAGCTAGTTATGCTGAAAGGGCCATTAAAGTAGCTCTTAAATTTCATGTACTCTGAAATAGTCCATTGTAGCATCTAAGTGACCATGAGGTTGGGTACCATTCAGGTCTTTATAGAAATGGTAAAAGAGAATCTGTTAGAAAGTGATGAAATATATTTTATAACATAAAATTGAAAGAAGTTCTTGCTAGAAAAAGTCTGTCAGGTGATTTAAAATTCTCTAATATGGTTTTTGAGGAACTATTCTTAATATGGCAGTTTGAGTTTAACTTTTAAATATGTTTTTTTAAAAAAGAAAACTTTACAAAAGTCTTTAAAAAGTTTATAGCACTAAAGCTTTGAGTAATTGTTTTGTTTGAAACAATTCACTTTGCTCATATACCTACAAGATGAGAAACACTGAACTGGGTAACATTTTTTATTCTTAATTGCATTTTAATTGTTTCTATCTGGCTTAAAGAAGGATTTGGTCATTTACAATATTTTGATTTCTTACAAGTACTATAAAAATCCATTTTTTTTTTTGGTATGGCAGTGGCCATATTAGGAGTGTTTAAATTATATTGAATAAAATTGTCTTTAAAATAGATATTTAACCTGAGGTTAAAGTAGTTGATAGTCACGGATAAAAGGGAAGCCTTTATTATCCCTAAAAAATGTTACCTACTTGGAAGTGGTCATCCACTGTTGCTAGGCAACACAAAAGTTTTATCTTGCTCAGCAAATAAAACCTACTTGCTCTTTGCTCACATTGCTTTTGAATGGCTTCATGGCAGAAGCTACTTGTGTGTGGTGATATCCAGGTGGTCTAACCATTATTATATTGATTATTTCAATTTTCTTCCTGATTCCTTGTTCTTACTATAGTTTTTTGTTTTTATATCTGGAAGTTTAGAAGAGGGGAATTTTTCCCACTCTACCCTATATTAAATTCTTCCTCATAGCAGAAATAAATATGCAAAATTACTTAAAACAATGACAGCATCTAACAATGTATAAATGATGAGGAGGGAGGTAAATTTATTATGTTTTTGAAATCATTGTTTTTTTTTTTTTCAGTTATTCAGATTCTCTCTTCCTTTTAAGTATTCTTTCATTTACATTATTGTAGTCATATGTGTTCTTTTCATTCATCTTATTGCTTATTTCGCTCTGTATCTCTTCAGAGAAATCCTACCATGTGCTTCCGAATATTTCATACTTGTAATTTATGTTTACACAACAATACTCCTTTGAATTTTCATATTGTAGTTTTTTCTCAGACACTCCACAGTCATTAGGCATCCACTATATTTCCAGTTTTTTGCTATCACAGTAAGTGCTGCTGTGAATGTTTTGCTCTTCGATCTTATAGTTCTCTCTTATGACTTTCCTGAGCATGTGTGCTCAGTAATAGGATTGATCAAAAGTGGTGTTAGTGATTTAGGCACTTTTCTTGAATAATTCCAATTGACTGTCCAGAATAGTTGAAACAATTTACAACTCCTTAAGAATAGAGTATACTTTTGCACATTGTGTGAGTACTTTCCAAACTTTTTTTTTTTTTTAAGCTGGAAAGTGGGGGTGGGGAGGTTAGGAAGTAAAGGCATTAAGGATTCTCTGGGGGAATCTGTCAGCCATGATTTGAATTCAGGTCATCCTGAGATGAAAGCCCTTGTATTTACTACTTCATGATGCTTCTCATGATAACAGTAAATGGCATGACAAAAAATAAGATTTTTTTTCTTGTTACCAGTTTTGATTATACAGAGTAATCTTCAGGAATAATGTTTATTATACTATATACAAATACTGGGGTTCTTATTTATAAGATTGTTTATTATTTTTAATAGCCCTAGGCTGCTCTGGTTTTTGAGATTTTGCATCTTTAAAAAAAAAAATTCTGTTTTCTTTCCTTCAGCTTTCACTTCCAAATCTCTTCCCCACCCTATCTCTGAACACTTCATTTAGCATATTGTATAAAATAAGAGCAAATAGGACTAAGAGGTTACTTACAGGCAAAGTAAATAACTTTGGAAAGCTCTTGATTGTTAATCTGTCTGCTTCCAACCTTAGAGATCAGCTAGTCTTGGGGTTCTTAGCAGGGTCTATATATTTTGGTAACTGCATTTTAATGTTATGGTTTCCTTTGTAATTTTATGTATTTTATTCTATGCATATAAAAACATTCTTCTGAGAAGGGATTCATAAAGCTTCACTAGACTTCTGAAGGGACCTATGACAAAAAAATGTTGAAAACCCCAAGATTACCTCAACTTTATTTTGTAGAAGAGGAATGTGAAATTAAGAGGTTACAGATTTCACTAAATTCAATCATTAAGTAGAAGAGCTAGAATTTCAATTTGTCCTTTGCACCCCATTATGTTTCAGTTTTCAGTATTGAGACTTAAGTCAATCATTTTCTTCAAAAATAGGCATTCTTGTTGTTTAATAGAATTTTAATAATTTTACAATTCACATTTATATATTAAAATGCTGATATATTGCAACTTTAGAAAGTACTTACTTTATACTTGTTAAAACAGTAGTTTATTCTTAAATTTTTCCCCATAGTAAACTAATTTGAAACTGTTAGAAAGCTGACTGAATTGCAAATTTTACTTTATAGGTTATACTTGAAACTGAAGCAGGTATCTAATTATTTATTGGAAAAGGGAAAGTGGCTTGTTGATAGATTATTTTGAAATATTTCTAATTTATCAGATTAGTTGAGGCATTAAATATTTTAAATACTTAATGTAATAAAGACATAGCAGTGTTTTAGATGTAAACCTTGAATAATTAATATTTTTTTTTAAACATACTCTATATTTTCCATTTTTAAACTTTTATAATTACATTAACTTTTAAATAAAAATTAGACTTTCCATCAGGTCAGTATGGCAAACTTAAAATATTTTGTTATATAACTTAACTCTGTTTCTTACCTTTTGTTGTATTCTCATAATCTTTCCTATATTTTTACTTCCCAAATGATTTCTCACTTTACAATGAATTTGTCAGAAGGAAGAAATAATTCTTTTTATATGTGTGGCAGAAGTTCCTCATTGCTACTTGATGAAATAGCTTTTACAAACAGTTCTCCAAATATTAGAATTTCAGGCATGGAAAGAATGTCTGAGATGTCATAGAGTTATAGGACTTTGGAACTAAAAATGAGATCATATGTAATCTTACCAGCATGATACAGTAGAAAGAATGCTGCATTTGGAATTGAGTCATAGGTTAAAATCCCAATTTTGTCACTAATTACGTCCACTTCTGTGAATCTCAGTCGTGTCATCTACACAAAGAGTTGGATTTGATGGACGACTTGAGGTTCTTTCTGGCCCCAAATCTATTATCTTCATGAAGTCAAAGTGAACTAGTAGTCTTCTTAACATCATTAACAGCATTTGAAGATTCCTAGCTATAGGGAACTTGTTGCCTCAGGAAGCAGCCCACAGAAAGTTTTTCTTCATATTTATATGGATAGCCTGTTAGCATATTTCATAGTTTTTTCCACAGAACCAAATAGAAATCTAATCTTTCTTCAGTATATTTATAAACAGAAATCATGTTCTTCCTAAGTCTTTTCACTCTACTAAAAAGTCTAATCTCCTTGAACTGATCTGGCCAGTTTCAAATTACTTATCATTTCATGTTTCTGGGCAGCTTATTGAAATATTTTATTTATTTATTTATTTTTACTATTTTTAAAAAATTGAATTAAATACTAAATAAGAAAAAAAAAATAGAAAAAGAAAGACAGAAAAGGGAAAAAAAAAAAAAAAAGCATTGTCATGTGCCTGATTTAAAATATTTAACAATAAATTTCCATTTCAAGAAAGCATATAATAATAGCAGAGGTTATATTCATGACCATCTGTTTTTTCTTTACTTCCTTATAAGTTATTTTGTCTTCTGCTGTGCACTATCACTACCAAACAAACTATAATTAAGCACAAATATATTTACATATACATATATAATCTATATATATATGTATATTCATACTCATCCACAGACCCACACATCTGTATTACGTGTAGATTACTTATTTTTATTATTTATTTATTAATTATATAATTAGTGCCTAGGGAAAGGTGCTAGGGATTTTTGACCTCAGTTATTCTAGATAGTTTGTTATCATTTAGTCATGTCTGATTCTTCTTGACCTCATTGGATCCCTTTTGTCTTTCGTTATCTCTGGAAATCTGTTCAGGCTCATGTTCATTGCTTCTATGACATTGTCCCTCTCATTTTCTTGCTATTTTCTTTTTCTTTTGCCTTCAGTTTTTCCTAACATGGAGGTTTTGTTTTGTTTTTTTCCCCATTGTGTCCCGTCTTTTCATTATGTGGCCAAAGTACTTAGTTAGTATTTGATCTTTCAGTGAATCATCTGAATTGGGGGTTTCAACCTCAGTCATTCTGGAAGGTATCTTTCTGTAGTAGCCTCAATCAAATTAAACTTTTTGGTTGCCATATCAGACTGCTGACTCACAGTAATGGTGCAGTAAACTAGAATCCTTAGGCCAAACACAAATTATTGTCTTAGCCACATGTCCCTTGTCCTGTATTTAAAATTAAGTCCCCTTCATTTTATTAGATTCAGTCTTTCTGGTCTTATTAGAAACTTAATGAATTCTGGTTCTTTCAATTATGTACTAAGAATCCTCCTATCTTTGTGCATTTTGCAAACTTGATAAGTATGCCAACTTTAGTCTGGTTAATAATAAAAATATTGTTCAAACACAGAAACAAGAACAGAAGCCCATAGCATTAGGTTGGGATCTTAAAGATTTATGTTGAATGAATTGTTCATTACTCTTCGGGTTTGGTCACTTAATTAATTCTAAAGTCTTACAATTATTATTTTGCTTATAAATCTCTATCTTTTCCTTTGCAGCAGATTTAGTCAAACTAGATATATGGTATGTTATTGTTCTGCCAGCCTAATGGATTTTTTTTTTAATGAAATAAAATTGGAATGATATGATTTGTTTTCTTTGTGCGTGTTTATTTTATACATTTTTACTTTGACACAACAGATGCTTCTCAACAGAAACAAACTGCCTCCCAAATTTAATCCCTAAAAACAGTTAAGTAAATCTACCTAATAATATGGTTAGGGCAGATAGTACACATTGCTTTTGTGGTTTACCAATTATTAACAAAAAGGAAATATGTTTTAAATTGTAAACATTGTCTGTTGTATTTGACCTGAGTTTTTATTTATATAACTTGTTTATGCTGGTCTAAATTTTATAACTATAGCAAAATATTACTGACGGTACTCAATTTTAATGAGAAAATGAAAGAACAGTGGTTGTAGACTATATTTGGCATAAATGTTTGACTCTTTACAAACAATGGAATCATAGTCCTCCCTTCCTCTACACCCACTCCTCAACCCAAAACTGAAATCTGAAGGCTTTTGAGCTGAACAGTTAACTGTGCATTTGGAAGTATTTTAAACTTAGGTGGGTATGTGAATATGAAAATTATTCTTTTCTATCATGTCACAATACCTGGTATTAGGACCTCTATTCTCTCTCTCTCTCTCTCTCTCTCTCTCTCTCTCTCTCTCTCTCTCTCTCTCTCTCTCTCTCTCTCTCTCTCTCTCTCTCTATATATATATATATATAAATAAAATCTTTATCCTGTCTTAATATTTATAGGAAGACCGTGCATCAGTATAACACATCCAGGCCTGAGGTGTACTTTGTTTTGCCACAGTTTTGTAGGTCAGCAAAATGTTTGAGTTGTTCATCCCCAGAATATAGTTTAGCTGGGGTTGTTGAGTTAAGTGCTTTGATTTTTCCTCAATTAACTTAATTATAAATTCTTTGTGAACCAATTTTGTTATTTATTTCTAAGAAACATCATTCTTCTTTGGCAGAGAAAAAATATCAAATATGAGTTGAACTGTTAAACCTTTTCTCCATCATTGGCTATTGCTATCCTATCTACTCCACTAGCACTTTCTCTTCTTCAATCTTCCATTTAACAAAAACTAAAAATATTCTTTTTGTTGCTTTTAATATTCCTTTCATTTCTCAATTAATTCTGAGCTCCAGTATACCTAATATTGTTAAAAAAATTGTAACTTTTGTGTTCATGATGTTATCTGCTTATTAATTCTATGTTTTGTACATATTTTTTTACAGATCTGAACTGGTTCTTAAAGAGTTTCCTATTTGGTTTGTCCATAAGAGTATTTTTGTATTCAGGGAGTCCCAAAAATTCTTAGTTCAGTTAAAGCTTAAAACTTCATTAAGACTTTTTGAGACACTGTATTGCATGAATAAAACCTAGCTAATTTGAATCTTCATTGAACCAGATTTTGGTTTGCTAGTTCAACCCTTAAGGGAAAAAACAAAACGTACAAAGTTAAATGAAAGAAAATAAGATTTTTTGAGAAATTTATTTTAAAATAAATGTTCTTGAGAATCATTACCTCTAGTTTTAGTCAGAAAGAACTACGTTTATACTAATTTTCTTCTAATATTTCTCCTTTCTACATATGTAATATTGTACAGTGATATAATCATTTATTCAATCATGCATTTTCTATGTTATAGATTTCGAATTTGAGGAAAACTTGGATATCATAGCCTCCAATGTCCTCATTCTAAATCTTAGTAAGCCAAGCACATGGAAGAGACTGGATTTGAACCCAAGTCTTCATTCTAAAATCAAGGATAATGACACATTGTAAGATCTTTGGGTATATAAGAATGGATTATGTTCAGGAGGCTGCTGCCAGCAGGTTACGCTAAGATTTTTTTAAAAGTTTGAAGCAGCAAATAAGAGTCCTTTTCATTTTTAAACATGTTAGAAAAATTAGGCAAATTGAGTACTCCATTCCCTGAGCCTTCTAGTTAGTTCAATCTGTATAGTTCTAATTTCAGAATTCCATTATTGAATCATGATATCTTTGAGCCATAAGACATATTAAATATATAACATAAATAAATGTAATTAAAATTAATAAACAGACATAATAATTTTGTGATTTTTTTTTTTTTTTTTTTACAAAAAGGATTATTAAGTATAAAAGCCTAGCTGTGTGTATTTGTATATATATAGATATACACATGATATAATAGAATGCATTTTAAGATCTGTGGTTTCATTGGTCTAGGTACTTCTGTCACTATCACAGATTGCAACATCCTAGCAGGTTTGACCATCCTGTGGTCAAAAAGTCATCCTTTGATGAACAGTTAAATTTTTCATAACTTAGGTTAGTTAGCCTTTAGATAATAGATATATATTCAGATAATTTTTTTAAAAGGCAACAACAAACTTAACCACTAAGAAAATCAAGTAATTGAATCACTTTATAAAAACTCTTACCAAAATAAATAATCTTTTTAGTCATGGTGAAACATTAGTGACATAATATTCAAAGATTAAGAGCAATAACATTTATAGTATTTTAAGCAGTTTTAGTTGAGATAGAATTTTAAAATTAGTTTTTGTTAATTTTTAAAGCTAGAGTTTGTTATCCTAGAAAGAGGAAGAAATTTTATTTGGAACCATGTTAGAACAACTCCAGACTTCATTGTGAGTTATGATGTAAGATAATTTGTTTCAAAGACTGTTAAAAATTCATTTTGAAATCCAATCAGAGAAAGATATAGAAAATACCTAACATGGTCAGTCTGTTCTCAGAATTACAGTTGATAGAATATATTTTTATCAGTGTTTTAACAGATGGGCTCAGATTCTTATTAAATCTTTACTTAAAAATATAATGGGCTTTGGAGGGAGCTTTTTTGTGCCTCATGGATATTGACAAATATGAGTTGAACAATTCAATCTTTTCTCCATCATTGGCTATTGCTATCCTATCTACTAAACTCTACTACTAACTCTACTATTCTACTACTACTAACTCTAATTATAATATTTAAATTTTCTCTTGAGTTTAAAATAGGCAATCAGCTGCTCAGTTCACCAACACATGGGCTTTCCTTTCGGTAGGCCTTTGTAAAGTCTTCAAATTTTATAGAATCAATTTAGAGTTTTTTGAGTAGTTATTCTGATGTTTGTAGATAGTCAAACATTTATTCCAGATATAGTGTGCAAATCTATATTCTTTAGTTTTTTCCCCCAAAATTATGAATTATGAGTAACATTTGCTGTAATAGAAATTCACTTGTATTATCCCTTTAGGCTAATGGCATTCAATAAATTATGGTATTATTCAGTACACACAACATACATTATTTACCTAGAAGCTTCAAAGGTATCATTCTATGATATTATCAAAACAGCTGAATGTAGTCTTTAAACAAAGTAAACTGTATATATAGAATCCTTAAAACTTTTCAAAGATAGTCTTTAAATCAGATTAACACTTAGGGATCTGGTGTATTTTTCTTATTCCATATTCACTTAGAGTATCATAGTTTTTAGTGATGAAGGGTAGCTATAAATTGTTACTTGTTTTTTACAAATAGACTGCTTTTTTTTCTCATCTCCTACCACATATTGTAATTATCTTCATTTTGCTTTATTTGACACAAAAATTAGTGCTTCTGATATAATTTTTGTATTCATCATGTATTAGTACTTAGAAAAAGTAGTGTGTTTTTTGTGACGTTGAAATTTTGTGAAAACTGTGGTAGTAATACTATATCCTTTCATAATTCAGAATCTTGGTTATTTTCTCCCCTTCCCCCCTCCCCCCTTACTAGTGTTTGGTAGGAAGTGTTTGATAGGATTGTGTGTATTGTGTTACATATATAGTTTCAATTTATTCAGATTAACAGTATTGTACTTTATCTTTCTGTATTTCTACTAGTGTTTTGACATTTAAAATTAGGATGAATAGAAATTACTCAATATTAATGGAATTTCTCAATACTGTTTTTGTCTTTAAATGAGTGAGAAATAGGCCTTTTCTTAAACTGTTGCTGCTTTATATATACTTTGGTGTTTTGTAAAGTGTTTGCTCTTTTCTTGCAGAAAAGGCTACAAATGAATATAACACCAGTGAAGACTGGGGACTTATTATGGATATATGTGATAAAGTTGGGAGTACTCCTAATGGGTAAGATGATTGGTCATAATTGGGTATGTCTGAATCTTTTCCTTCTGATGTCTAGTATATCTCTCGCAACCTGTTACAAATAAATGTAAGAAAAAGAGAGCTTACTGGAGGCTGGGAAATGAGGGACAGCAGAGACAAAAGTAAAGTGCTGACAGGGATGAGGTGCTTTGTTTGGAGTTTAGAGCACGTGGGAAAAAGCTGAGTCTGCAGGTTTATTCCTTTAGCTCTGCTTTTGAAGGGTGAAGGAAACTTGGAGTCAATTAAGAATTCATTATCTAAATATGGAACAATTTTAAAAGATATCTCATTATTTGGGGAATGTCTACTTAAGCTAGGCATTGCTGTTAGCCTTCCACCAGATTATAGCAAATAAATTTTACACATGGTGTCACTGACCAGTCACTGAGTGAATCATACTCACTACTTGAATAAAGTTTTTGTTATACATGATTTTCTATCTCAAAATCAACTGTTCTGGGAGAGAGAAAAAACAACCACCAGATAATGTTTTCATCTTAAATTCCTTATGTTTCTCTGTTTTGACTAGATCTCATCATCTACCCACAAGTGTTCTGCTTCCTTGATCAAAAACTGACAGTTCTTTCTGACTAAAACTTCCTCTTCCTATGCCTCAGCCCTCCTTTTTTTTTTTTTTCTTCTTTCAGTTTTAGAAAGAAATTTAGAAAGAAAGGACATTTAATAGGGAGAGAGCTGGAAAGAAGATATAATTTCTTCTAGGAGACTTTGTGAGGTTTCATTACATACAGTTCAAACAAAGACTTATGGACATTTGCCTTGTGAGCAAGAAGAGTGATTTGAGATCTATGTCAACACATAAATCAATTTTCTGTGGGTGGACCCAAAATAAGCACTGGGTAAGATCAAAATATTCCTTATAACCCTCTGGCTTTCTTTGGAGTATCTTTGAAGTCAGCCTGATCTCTGTAGTCAGCTTTGGGTTTAAAAATTTTTCTAGGTATTTAAAGGTATTTAGTAACTAAGAAATAAATTTTTTTTCAAAATTGGGCTTAAATTCCAATAGTCTTATACTAGTGAAAACAATTTCAAAAGTAAAAACTTATGATTTCAAAGAGAGTTCATTAAAATAATCTGACTTTCTTCCTCCTTACTATATTTCTTTTTTAGAGCTGATAGAATTCCTGAGAGTAGGAATAGTGACTGGACTAATGACAATGTTTTCATAGTCTGAGTCTCAGGGATTGTGAGTTAAAGGACTTAAACTTAAGAAACAAGTACCTTATGGCCATAAGCATGTTTCCTTTAGCGTCATAAAAGATGAAGAGTTAAGCAGTCATAATTTCATATGCCTTTTAAGGAGACAAACCTCATTGGACAGACTATAGGTAAATGAAAGTTACATATTAAGTTACATTTAGAAGGTTCACCAAGGACTGTGAGGGGAGATTTGCATATCACCAAAGTAAACCAAGAAACCTAGGGTTGGGGAGATCTTCCCTTACCCAACTAGGAGAATAAATAAATTATTTTGGGGAGTTCATACTTTCCTTTGGCTTCAATCTGAGGAATGTTAAATAGTTAACATTTTTCAGAAATAGTTTTGGTCAGGTGAGAGCACACCTTCTTTACCCTTTTCATGACTGTGTTATCCTGCTCTCATTTCATTTTCCCCTTTCTTTCCCAGTCTCTTCCAGTTCAACTTCACATTTTCTTCTACTCTCAAATCCTTCATTGCTGTATTCTTTTGCCATTTATTACTATCTAAACCTTTTCCCTAGATTAATCCTCTCCCTACTCCTTCCACTTTTACTTTTATGAACTTGTTGTTGAATGGAGCTAGAGGTAGTCATACAACTTTTCTTACTAAATCTACCATACATTATTTAACTTCAACAGGGCCCTTCCTGCAGCAAGACAATCCTTTTATTCAAACCTAATTAACCCTACTCTCATTTCCCATGGTAGTATTCCTTAACTTTATTTTTTTCACCTCTAGTTTCCTATTTCTTATTCTTTCCTGCTCTCTCAGGTATGGTCTTTGCCTTTTTACTGAGAAAATTGAAGCTAATAACACTGAATTTCTTCCTTTTAATTAATCTCAAAATCTCTTGATATTATGCCCACTCTCTCCTCTCCTCTAGTCTCTGATAAGGAAGTGTCTATTTTCCATCTTCATGAACCATTAATGTCATCTTCTCCCCTCTTGTCTCTAGCAGATTGCCCCTCAGTCATTTCAATTCTTTCTTTGATCTTGGAATTCCTATTGTCTTTCTCATCTTTAGCTTTTCTCAGTCAGCTGGTTTCTTCCCTATACTCATTTCCCCTATCCTTAAAAAAACTTTATTATATCCTGCTTTCTCCTCCAATAAGATACCGTGCCTTTCTCAGTCATACTCCCAAGAAAAAACTGCTTGTACTCATTTCTTTTCCTCTTGTTCTCCAGCTTCCTGCAGTTTGACTCCTGATAACTCAATTGCAACTGTTTTTACCAAAGTTCTCATGATCCTAGGTAGCATTTCTACATTCTTTTCTCAATCTTCATCTTTCTTAATTTTTCTACTGCATGCTACGCTGTTAGTCATCTCTCTCTCTTCCGAGATTTTTATTTATTTTTTTGACATTGCCTTTTCCTTTTTTATTTAATTTTTTGTCTCATGAATCATTTTGTATCTCCTAAACATGGGTGTTCCCCAAGACTCAATCTTGGGTGCTTTCTTCTCTTTTTTTTTTTCTTTTGGTAAACTCATCAACATGTGTGAATTTAATTCATCACCTCTATGTAGGTGACTTTACAAGTGTATATTCAGCTTTAGTCTCTTTCTTGAGTTCTAGTCCCATGACACCAATTACATAACCTATTGGACATTTCAACCTGTATACTCTGGTGACTTCACAAATGTATCATATTCAAAACAGAACTTATTATCTTTTCCTCCCCTCTTGATCTTTCAGATGTCTCTGTTTCTAGAGGACATCATCAGGCTTCTAAGACCCAGTTTTCAAATCCTGGCATTCCTTTTAATTTTTTACTTTTAGCCCATATATCCAATAAATTCCTGACTCTAGCTGTTTCTGTCTTTATAACATCTCTCATATCTGACCCTTTGCTCATATAGCTACCATCTTAAATCAGGTACTTATCAGCTTTTGCCTAAAATATTGCAGTGGCCTCCTACTTGGACTTTCTAATTCCAATCTCTCCATTTTTAAGTCTAATCTTAGTCTCTCCATTTTAGTCTAGTCTGCCAAAGTGATTTTTCTTAAGTGTAAGACAGAATGTGTTATTCCCTAATCAGTAGTTTTGCTGATTAGGAATTTTAGGGCCTTTGCACTCTGATCTCAATCCATCTTTCCAACTCATTATATATTACTCTCTTTCCAGTACTCTGTAGTTCAGCCAAATTGATATGCCTCACATGTGGCACTTTATCTCTTGTCCTTGATCCTTATACTTCCCAGCCTCCATGCCATTAATGAGATTTCTCTTAACCTCTGTTTTATATAGAATTCTTCTTATCCTTCAAATCTACCTTCTATCAGAATGTTTCCCTATTCCTCCAATTGGTTGCACAGTGAATAGAGTCCTGGGTCTGGGGTTAAGAAGACCCGAGTTCAAATTTGGGCTCTGCCACTTAATAGCTCTGTGACCCTGGGCAAATCACTTAACCTTTGCCTCAGTTTCCTTATCTGTAAAATGGGCATCATAATAGCACTTACATCCCTGGGTTGTTATTAGGCTCAAATGAGCTAATAATAATAAAATTATTATTTATAATTCAATAATTATAAAGTACTTAGTACAGTTTCTGCCACATAGTAAGTGTTACATAAATATTAGCTGTTTGTGTTACATAGATTGTACTTATATATATTATATATACATATTACATATAACATGTAGAATAGATTGTAAACTCCTTGAGAGAAAATAGTGTCAAGTATGTAGTAAGAACCAAATAAATGCCTGGTGATTAATTTTTTGTCTAGCTTTATCAAAGATGATGGATCTTCAGCATAGGGATGGGTACCCTGGATCATGCTTAAAATTATAAGTATTAATAGCCAGACTTTTTTCAGTATTACTGACATAAGAAAGATTAAGTAAATTAACATACAAGGTGCTTCATTTAATTATTCATTTCACATAAACTAGTAATTAACTAAAATTGTTTTTAAGCTTGAGTTAAATTCATAATTCTGTTTGAACTGATAGGATTATGGGAAAAGATATGTACATATGTATACTAGTGTATTTATACAGAAATACTGAATTTAAATTGATTAAATTTTCTCTAGAGCAAGAGACTGTCTGAAAGCCATAATGAAAAGGGTCAATCATAAAGTTCCTCATGTTGCTCTTCAAGCACTGACTGTAAGTTAAAATTCATCATTATTTGATGTGAATATTAAGAGTATATTTCTTTAAATTTTAGAAATCAAAATTTATATTTTAAGTTATATATTGAAAATTATATTTCTTTTTAACAGCTGCTTGGAGCCTGTGTATCAAATTGTGGAAAGATATTTCATTTAGAAGTGTGTTCTCGTGATTTTGCAACTGAAGTACGTGGAGTGATAAAAAATAAGGTAATTTTTGAACAAACAGGATTTTTAAGATACCATAGTAAAATTGATCCCTTCCTTCCCCAAAATATTTAAATGCCATAATTTCTGCACATTTGATACATACCATTATTGAGATGATTTTCATGTGACATGGAGAATCAGCTCTTTAACATTTAGGTGTCATCATGAATTATTTTCCTGAGAAATTTAATATCTGTGCCAAAGACTTTGTCACACAATTTATTTTCATCATGTTTTAATAGTTTAGCAAGCATTAATTAAGCAAGACACTGGCCAGATATACTGATTACAAAGACAAAAAAACTTCACATTTCCTATTCTGAAGAAAGTCACTATAATTTGAAGATAAGCAGATGCAACATATACATGACTGAATATGATAAAATGTGATGAGGTGAAAGGAAAGCTTAGACAGAGCTCTAATAGTATTTGCCAAAGGGAGAGATCACTTTAATCTTGTGGCATCAGGAAGTGCTTTGAAAAGGAAAGATATATAAATTGGTAAAAACTGAAGAGGAAACATATTTTCAAGACAAATTCTTGTCTGATAAGACCTGAAGAATAGTCTTGCACATATGTGCCAACCTGGAAATAAATAGAGTCCTTGTTTTAATTCTATCTCTCCCAATCTAATGGCGCAGAGAACTTGTTTCATGATCAATTTTGGCAAATGCCACAAATTTCCATGCTAGTTAGTGCGACACAGTCCAGTAGTATATATTTTTCTTGGGAATGTGAATTTAAATGCAATTACTCATTGAGTTACCATAAAAGATATATATTTCTTGTGATGAAACTTCAGGATCCATGTAATTTTGGAAGGCGCCAAAGCTCTTCTTTTGACATAATTGATATTTATCAGTCTGCTACCTCAGAGAGACTCTAGACTTAGTCACATTTAATATAAAAGATGAGTTTTATATATAAATGGCTACATGTGGTGTGCCCATATGTGTGAGTATTTATACATGTATAGATACAAATATATATGGTCCCTTGTTATTTGTAATTTTAAGTACACATTTATAAGACTACACAAGTCTTTTTTTCTTTGTTCTCCTATCATATAAAAGGCTCATCCAAAAGTGTGTGAAAAGCTGAAATCTCTAATGGTGGAATGGTCAGAAGAATTCCAGAAAGATCCACAGTTCAGTCTGATATCAGCAACTATTAAATCCATGAAAGAAGAAGGAATTACTTTTCCTTCAACAGGATTACAGGTAAATCAAAAATTTACTAGTGATTTGTAGAATCTGATGTAAAGGCATAAAAATAGTTTAAAAAAATTTTTTTTCCAATTTTTCTAAACAAAAATACCTCCCCCCCAAACCATTATTAAGGAATGTCTGTTATGTGCCAAGTACTACATATAACAGAAAGAATTAGGTAACTCCTACCTTTATGAAGTTTATGATCTAATTGACAGATAGGATATAGACATATGAAAATATAACTAATAATACAAATCATTATAAATCAATATATAATAAACGATGAATTAGTTCCACAGATAATTGAGTTCTCAGAGGTGTCAAAAGTATGGGTGGTCATGAAATCTAAGTTATGACTGTTTTTGTGTATGGAGTATTATCTGTAGATCTTGGAATTTAAAAGGTTGGTAAACTGGAAGCTTGGGCAGATAGATGTCACCTGAGATCAAAGGTAGCCTTAGCCACTTACTAAGTATGTGACTCTGGACAACTCACTTAATCCTGCTTGCTTCAGTTTCCTCATCTGTAAAATGAACTAGAGAAGAAAATAACAAAGCACTCCAGCATTTTTGCCAGAAAACCTCAAATGAAATCATAAAGAGTATGATGTGACTGAAAATTATCAATTATGTTTTAGAATTATATGGTCAAGAACTTCATTTGTATGAATGGTAGATCTAAAAAAAAATCAATATATGCAAATAATTTACGTATCTATAATTTTCATTTTAAAAGTAACTTTATTTTGCTCTTGCCTTTATAGACACTTTCAAATGCTGCTAAGAATGGTACATCATCCAACAAAAGCAAAGAAGATGAAGATATAGCTAAAGGTAAATTTTTAAATGTGATTGTTTATTAAAATTATTGTATTTACTATTTTTAAATGCCTGTTCAGATGTCTTATTTTAGAGACAGCATGAATAAGTTATTGGAATTAGTCAGGAAGAACTGGGTTCAAATCCTACCTCAGATGCATGATAGCTTAGTTACCCTCAGCAAGTGACTTCACTATGCCTCAGTTTTCTTATCTGTAAAAAGAAAGAATTGGATTTAGTGTCTTCTAAGATTCCCTTCAGGTCTAGAAATCTATAAAATGGTAATTATTATAAAGCTGCATATGGACTAAAAAATGCAAAAAGAACTCTAAAGTTGCAAAAAGAAATGACTTGGATAAAAAATTAGCTCTAATTTGCATGAACTGATGTTAAGTGAAATGAGTAGAACCAGGAGATCATTATACATGGCAACAACAAGATTATATTATCAATTCTGATAGACATGGCTTTCTTCAACAGTGAGATCAGTTCCAATGATTTTGTGATAAAGAGAGCCATCTACACCCAGAGAGAGGACTGGGAATTGAGTGTGAACCACAATATAGTATATTCACTTGGTTGTTGTTTGCTTGCACTTTTATTTTTTCTCATTTTTTTCTGTTTGATTTGATTTTTCTTGTGCAGCAAGGTAATTGTATAAATATGTATGCATATATTGGATTTAACATATTTTTTACCATGTTAAACATATATTGGACTACTTGCCATTTAGGGGAAGGAGTGGGGGAAGGGAGGAAGAATTGGAACACAAGGTTTTATAAGGGTTAATGTTGGAAAATTATCCATGTATATGTTTTGAAAAAAAAAAGTCTTTAATTAAAAAAAAAAAGAGAGACAGAGCCAAAAAATATAAAAGGGAAAAAAATTAGTTCTATTATACTCATCAACAATGTTGAATTTCATTACTTGGTGCAATACCTTCAAATGACTTATATTTTGTCTCTTTATATTCCAGTATACATTTTATGTCAATATCTTTATGTTAACAATATCTTGCTGATTTCAACACCACCACCATTTTATTTCTGATAAAAGTGGAGGACAGTCTTTAGCTATATGAATAGTTCATAGATTTGTATTGTATGGAAAATTGTCCAGACTTTTAAGTAACAAAATCCATGTTGTATTTTTAAAGATCTGGACCTCACGTGTTACAATACAAGCTGATAATATCAGAAAGTTTATTTTCAAGGGAATTTTCTAGCAATTCTTCTGTGTGAACATTAGCATGAAGCGAATGTTCACATTAGCATGAAGTTTGTTAACTAAACCCACCATTACAGCATGACTCTTGTTGAATATTAAAAAGTATGTGAAACCATTTAGTTTTTATTTTTAGACTTCTATTGCAAAATAATTATAGAAAGTTAATTATTGTTTTTTATTTTAAAATTTTCCAAACTTAGCTATTGAATTATCTTTGCAAGAACAGAAGCAACAGCACACAGAAACGAAATCCTTATATCCATCTGCAGAAATTCAGTTGAATAATCATAAGGTTTCCAAAAAAGTCAGAGCCTTGTATGATTTTGAAGCAGTTGAGGACAATGAACTCACCTTTAAAAGTGGTGAAATTATTATTGTCTTGGATGACAGGTAGGTTTTAAAACTTTTGTTTGTGAATTCTTTGGAAATTTTTGTAAGACGGGAAACTTAGATTTTTAATTCTCTGGATTTTGATGTAACCTTTTTAACAAGTTCAAGTTGTCTTTCAGTTACCATAATGGGGCAAGAGTGAATTTTTAAGTTTCTCTTTTAAAAACATTTTTCTTAAATCTTGTTAGTTGTTTGGTTTAAAAAAAAAATGTAAATATGAAGTATTTGTGGCCATATAAGCATACAAATATTTATTGGTCCAACTTTGTCTACATTGGGAATTATGCATCCAAAATTGCTTGACAGAAAACTTCAGAAAAGGAAGTTTAGATAGAATTTGAATTTCTCTATTGCTTAATTTTGTTTTTTGAAGACTAATTTTAGTTGTAACAAGATTTTGTCACATGACATTAAATAGTGAAAATAAATTATATTTTTAGTAATTATTAATTAGCTGAGCCAGTTAATTAGCTGGATATATTTTTAAATGTGTAGATATAAAAATTTTTAATGGGTTAAATATCTAGTATCTAGAATTTGTTAGACACTGGCTGATATAATTGTTGAATCTTGCTTTCAAGGAAAGAACACTGAATTTGGAGTCAGATCTAGCTAGGTTCTGCTAATTGACTATCAGTGTGACCTTGTGCAAGGAACTTTGCCTTGTCCTCTCTGACCCTCAAATTTTTTATGTCAAATGAAGGAGATGTAGTCCATGTAGTCCATGACCTGTAACTTTCCTTTTACCCCAAAATCTATCATCCTATGAGTAAGCACTTACTCAATAACTATAAGGAGAAACATGGGTTATTACTGTAAGAGAAATATAAATAAAGTCATGTTGGGACTCTGCACAATAATATTTGGGGGAATTAGGGGGAAATTAGTGAAAGACAGTTCTTGATGTACTTTTAAGAATGAGTTGAATTTTGACAGAATAAAAGCACATTAGAGACAGGAAACAGAGTAAGCTAGTTTGCTTAAATGGGAGAGATGAATAGGTGAATAGGTTAGGTGAATGGAGAGACAAAATTGGAAGGTGTCCTAGGGGTTTGAAGGCTCTAATGCCACAATAAGGAATTTAGATTTGATTTGTTAGTAGCTTTAATAACATTAAGTGAGCTGTTCTTGAATTTAAAGTTTATGTTCTTCATAACTCAACTTTTTAATCACTTGTTTCATATTCTCTTATCTAGCTTAGGCGGTTTTACAAAATAAATATTGTATTCCATGATTATTGGTTTCAGCTGAATCTTGAAAATAAAAATTGAATAACTTCTTAGATCTGCCTGACCATTCTGAAAAAAATAACACTTAAATGCTGCTTAACTCAGATTAATTTCAAAAATCAAAAAGCCTAGAAAAAAAGGGCAGAGAATATAGAACAGAACTGTAGAATGTGAAATATTATGTAGGGATAGTATTTTTTTTTTTTTAATTTATTTGGATTTTGTAAAGATTTTCCTGTTTTAAGGGAGGATCCATTTGGGGGAAGGAGTAGTGAGTAGTATTTTAATGATTTTGTTGGGCAAAATCCTCTTTCAGTACATCAAAAGTTGATGCATCTTTAACAGTGTTCACTAAATTTAATATCATAGTATGGGAACCAGGATTTTTCTATACCAATATTGCTTCAGTTCTATTTAATATTACTATGAATAAAGTTAAGATAAGCATTAGTAACATTGTTTATTTTTACTTTTTTATCTTCAGTGATGCCAATTGGTGGAAAGGAGAAAATCATAGGGGAGTAGGACTTTTTCCATCAAATTTTGTATCACCTAATTTAAGCATAGAGTCTGAAATAGGTAAGCTAAATGTTATAAAAAATTAGACCCAATGTTTTATTTTATAATTGTACACTGTAGTTTTGATTATGAAGTAAATTAATATTTGAGAGCTTTAAAATCTTACATTTCAGACATTAAACTTTGATCTAATTATTATCCAGGAGTTGATACTCTCCTAGCTCATTTTTAACAATAGGCCTTTAAAATAATTCTTAAAAGTAAAATTTAGTTTAAAAATTGGGCTTACACTGTGTGATCATCCATTTAAATAAGTTGGTCATGGAAAGCTCTAATTATCTGAGGCAAGTTATTTATTTTAGAAAATAAAACAATTGTTAATTTTATTTCTTACTCTTCTGTGGTTGGGAAGAAGAAAGAGAGGTTGGTAAACTTACAGTATTTGTATTGGATGGGACAATATTGTAGATGAAACTAAAACTTTTAAAAATATATGTGTGGTTGTAGTTGCTATTTCATTTCCTTCAAACAATAGTACAAACATTCCTTCCTTGTTTCTCACCCCACAGTAACCTCTGCCAGTCATTCTGCAAATGTATGGGTGGCCAAACAAGAAAATATGGATAAATAATCTATGACTGGTATTGGGAAAAACAATTCAGATTACAAGCTGCTTTTTTTGTATATGGACAAATAGCCCATTAAGTGTTGATGAGTCAGGAGCTACTACCAGAAATCTATACTCCTTTAAGGAAAAGAGAAATGGGTGCTTCTCTGAGTTTTCTTTATTCTTTCTATTCTTTCCCTTTTCCATGCTCCCATTCTAGCTTTGACAGTAAAAATGGAATTGGGAAAAGCAACTCATCAAAACTTGTAGATTACATAGTAGGCCTCTTTTGAACCCACTCTTCCCTGGGATTAAGATGAAAGAGAGCCAGTGTTGCATTCTGAAATGTAAAGCTATCTGGGGCCTATGCATGCAATAAATGTAATACATAGACCTCTAAATTCTTCTCTATGGAGTATATCATCTTTCAATGAACTCAGAAAAGACTATTATAGTTTTAAAAGTTATATTAAAATTTTATTGGGACATTAACTTTTAAAAATATGTTTTGGAAATTGAAAATTATACCGAATTTTTCATTGTGAAGGTATTTTTGTTGAAATTTAGTTGTATAGTAGAGTACATTATATAAGACTGATGTATTTGTGTGTGTGTGTGTGTGTGTGTGTGTGTGTGTGTGTGTGTGTGTGTGTGTGTGTGTAAAATTTAGTAATGGTTGTATTTCAGATCTTTTCTAGAAGTGAACAGATTTGGGGCAGCTAGATGCCACAGTTGGATAGAGCACCAGGTCTGGAATCAGTAGGACCTGAATTCAAATGTGGCCTTAGACATTTAGTACTTGCTAGCTCTGTGACTTGGGCAAGTCACTTAACTCCAGTTGCCTCATCCCGCCTTCCTCCTAAGTGATCAGATATAAACCCTATATAAACAGATTAATTATTATTGAAAACAACTTATTTATTGTGAATAAAGTAAGTTTTTTGTCTTAGATAATTTGAATGAGTTTTTTTTTGTTTTTGTTTTTTGTTTTTTTGTTTTTGTTTTTGTTTTTGTTTTTGTTTTGTTTTGTTTTAATTTTTGTCTACCTGTGCTTCAGGTATTAAATAGAATTGTGGATATTAAGAACAAGTCCCCCATTCTTTTGAATTTTCAGTCTTTCACTATTAACAAGCTGCTTCCCTGATGCTTTTAAAATACTCCCAATTTTTCTCCAAGTTTAAAAAATCTTTACCAGACTCTCCTTTCCCAAATAATTTTTCTTTGTGAACCAGATGATCATGTGATTCCAGTGACTTCCCATTTGCTTTCAGATGAGATAGAAACTCCTCTATTCAACATTCAAGTTCCTATATAGGCCGACTCCTCTTTCCAGCCTCATCCTCATCTTTTACTCTTCCATCTAGACAAACTAGACATACTCAGTACTCCCCTGTCTTTTTAGCATGCTTGGAATTCACTCGTTCTGCTTCACAGGGATTTTCTTTTTAAGGAGCAGTCCAGGTACCCATCTGCTGCATAAAGCCTTTCCTGATCTTCCAACTGCTCGTTTTCTCCCTCCCCAACTACAATTTGAATTTAATATTGTATTTTATTACTTTGTGAGTATGTTTATTAACTTTGTGCTGAATATATTTTTATATGTACTTGTTTTCTCCCCAAAAGAATGCAAGCTCATTGAAAGAAGGGATTGTTGTATTCTTTGTTTTTAAGTCCTAAGGGTATAGGACAGTACCTGTCCACATAGGTGTTTAATATGCACTTATATCGTGGAAATATGTATAGAAGAATTGGACATGTTTATACATTTTATACATAGTTATAGATGCCCTGTCTAGGGGAGGGGGCAAGGAGAAGAGAGAGAGAAAAAACTTGGGACATAAGGTTTTGTGAGGGTGAATGTTGAAAACTCCCTTTGCAGGAGCAGCTAGGTAGTGCAGTGGATAGAGCACCAACCTTGAATTCAGGAGGACCCGAGTTCAAATGTGGTCTCAGACACTTAACACTTCCTAGATGTGTGACCCTGGGCAAGTCACTTAACCCCAGACTCAAAAACAAATAAACAAAAAAAAAAAAAACTGCCTTTGCATATATTTTGAAAATTAAAAAAAAAAACCTAACAACTTTTTTTTTTTTTAATTCACTAATATATTTGTCAGTAAGCATTTGTTAGTTTCTTATTGTGTGCTAAATTCTGAGGATACAAAGACAAAGATAATCCTTATCTGCAAGGAATTCATAATCTGAGGATAGAGGCCACAAACAAATACAGACTAAGCTGTATACAGGATAAATAGGAAATAATAGAAGACACTAGAAGAGAAATTGGGGTAGGCTAAATATGAAAACATGACCAATTTTAGAAGATGAATTCAATTAATTTCCTATATTGATGTGTACATTAAGCAGTATTGTTTGGGAAATATATTTGGTTTCCACTTTTAGAAACACAGTTTTTATGTTAATTAACTATTGAATATAATACCAAAATTAATGTTGAGGAAATTAAAATTTGATTCATCCTTTTGTAGCATCTGTGGACAGAACAAATGTAATTGATGATGCTGCAGAAGAAATAAGAAAATCAGAGCCTGAGCCAGTTCATATAGACGAGGTAGAGTCCTTTTATCATCACTCTTTATATAATGTCTTTTCTTTTGCTTGACTTTGTAGGGAGAGAGGTATTTTTCTATTCCCTAAGGTAAAAATTCTCTTGACTCTTTTAAAGTATCTTTCTGTTTTTAAGGATAAGATGGATAAAGCACTACAAATACTTCAGAGTATAGATCCTACAGATTCAAAGCCAGATTCCCAAGATCTGCTGGACCTGGAAGGTATTTAATAAATATTAGAAAAGAATTTAGCTTAAGAAAATGTGCATGGCTATTATTTGAGTGTTCTGGTTTCTTGTTTCTTCTCCTTGTGTGTATTAGAGAAAGGAGTTAACTGTATTAGAGAAAGGAGTTAACTTTTCAAGGATAAGGGTGATCATAGTAGGGTAATATATATCAGCTTCATTCTAAAACTAGCAAGCTGTTTGTTGGTACTAAGCATGCTCAAGAAGGACTAATTTATACTTGCTCTCTGGCTTTCTAGTAAAGATGCTGGGAAAATTTAAGGTATAAAAATGTAGAGAAAGAATAGACTTAGTGAATGAGAGAGTCTTAAGAAATTTTGGTTCTTTTGCAAGTTAGGAAGTTAAAGATCAAGGATCCATTTCAGAATTCTATAATTTTCCCTAGGAAAACTTTATTGTATACCTTAGTAAGCAATTTACAAAACTTTGAGGATTAGAGAATAGTAAATGTGGAAATTAATTTTTATGGTTTTGGCATGTGATATTTTGTAGGTTTATTTTAATTTTCTCATGGGGAGAAATACAAATGGGCAGTTTGTGTTGTTTCAGTTAGTGGAGAAATGTGAACTAGTTTGACTAATCAATATAACTTGTAAATCTGAACATAAAGGAATTTTGTAGTTCATCTGTACAAGTTCACTTTCATGATTGTCTTTTTTGCAGTGTAGCTCAGGTTAATTTTATTTAGATAAAATATCTTCCAATATGACTCCAAATTTTATAGTGTATAAATCCAATTAGTAACTCCAACTAAATTACAAGGTAGTGACTATTTAATTTTAATTCTTACCTGGCTTTTGTGTCATGTTAGAGATTGGAGGAACAAAAAAATTAATAAGGTCTTCTGTAATCTTTTCTTGTATGTAAAAATGGGAAGACATTCAATCTGCATGTATTGCATGGTCTGCCTCTAATGTAACAAAACAGCTTGAAAATTCATTTAACTTGGTCATATTTAAAGATTTATAAGTGGTCTTATATTTACAGATATCTGTCAACAGATGGGCCCTATGATAGATGAAAAACTTGAAGAGATTGATAGGTAAGCCACAATTACTTATTGGGATTTTTTCTGCGAAAATTAAAAAACATAATTTTTTAATGTTTCATTGATACCTGGCTGGATATTGAGAATTTATTTTGAAAATTATCAATTTTCAGTTAGTCATGCTTTTGCAACAGAATATAAATGTAAAATCCTTTCATTCTGTACTTGTTTTTCAGTGATCATTTATGTTACAATTAGAATTATAGAATCTTTGTTATTTTCAGGCTGATAATATAGGAACACAATTAGGATACTATACTGATCTTTGTATTCTTTTTGGTCCTGAGGTAGAGGTAATGAACAGTAAAGGATAAAGAAGAAAGTTAAGTGAGAGCAGAAAAAGAAATATTATGAGAAATTAGGCAGTCACTGACTTGTTATATAATAGCTCTTAAGTTACAGTTAGAATTTTCCTAATTTTGACCTGTTTTTATAGTAATGAGAATTTTATAAAATCCAAGAAAATTTAAAGTAGTGCATCTCTTCATGGTCATTAGCTCTTTTCATTGATTCTTTTTTCCTGTATTACCCTTTATAGTCCTCCCTCTCATCTATTTCTGTGTATGCATGCATACACACACATGTATATCTGATAAGTGTTTTATTTGCCCAAATTTTATATGGAAATTGGACTATTCATCTAGGATTAATCAAACCTGAAAAACTGGGTTGGTAAATTCTGTTGCAAAAATTACGTTAGAGTTTTTTTTAAGCACAAAGAGTCTTAAAAAGTTGATTATTTTAAAAACTTAAAAATTTTTCGACTGCTTTAGGTTATAGTAATATAAGGAAAATTACCTTTTACATTAATGAATGTTCAAAAGGCTCTATTGATATTTTCTCTAGACTAAGAGAAAAATCTGCCTCAAATAAGCTAATAAGAGTAGATTTGACTGTTTAGAATCAAAATTATCCACATTTAAGAATTTGATAACAGTAAGAATTATTTTTGTATTCCCATTTCTCCCTCAAAAGAAAGGAAAAGGAGCAGCTAGGTGGCGCAGTGGATAGAACACCAGCTCTGAAGTAAGAAGGACCTGAGTTAAAATCTGGCCTCAGACATTTAACCCTTCCCTGGGCAAGTTAATCCCAATTGCCTCAGGAAAAAAAAAAAAAAAAGAAGAAGAAGAAATATTACTATCCAGGAATAACAAGGAACAGTTAATAAATTTATTTAATTTTTACCTGAATTATCAAAATGAATCCCTTATTTTAGATGTTTTCATTTCACATGTATTTCATTTCATACTAAGGATTAAGGCTTATTCTATTCTGCCTTACACTGAGATCTGTAATCAAGATCAGTAGATCTTTATTAAATTATCAAATCATTTTTGTCACCTGTTATGTATAATAGCTAATATTTGTGATACCAAAAGGATGAATTGATCACTGTCTTTTAGAAGTTTGCCATGAAACTGTTAAATCATCTCTCTCTAAATTTGTTATGATAGACTATAATTTTGAAGGCACAGAATGTTCTCAAGAATTAGGTATTTTAAGAATAGCAAACTGTAGATGAGTTATTTTTTTTTCTCCTTATTTCCTTACTGACTCTTAAGAATTTTTTAAGTGCAGTTTTAAAAATAAATTGTCTAACAGATGAAATAAGATTCATCAAGCACCTTTTGCCTTTTTTTTTTCTTTCCTAAAACAGGAAACATTCAGAATTGTCTGAATTGAATGTAAAAGTTCTAGAAGCTTTAGAACTATACAACAAGTTGGTGAATGAAGCACCTGTGTATTCTGTCTACTCAAAGCTCCATCCTCCATCACCTTATCCACCTGCATCAGCTGGTGTCCCAGTACAAGTGAGTATACCTTGGGAGGAGGGCACTTAGTTATGTTGTTGTATTTTGTTTTGGTTTTAAAGACAAGCCAAGTATTAAGACTTTTTTGTGCCTTGTTAAATTTTACTAACTGCATAGAATTTTTAAATTTAGAATTAGATAGTTAAGATTTTATCATTGCATATTAGTTTTCTAACTTGAAAAAATGTCTTCAAATATAGGTGATAGATTCCTTTGATTTATTAAATGTAATTCTTACACAGAATTTGGAGTATTTGAATTATATTGATGAAGCAGGATAATGGTCAGCTTTTCTTCATCTACAAATAAAGATTTAAATAAACAAAGTTTTAAAATCATTAAACTTTTTTACATAATGTTGAGTAAAAAAATAAGTTGTGTGAATATAAAGTAATGATCAATTCTACATTCACATATAATAACTAATCTCCCTTTAAAGCCTTTTCAACAAATAAATTTAGTAATTGCATTCTAAGTGAGCTTAAATGGACAAAATACCTATGGGTTTAAAAAAAATCAAAACTTATTTGTGTTACTTTTTAAGTTCCAAGCTGTTTGCCTTCATCCTTCCTGCATTAGATATGGCTACCATATGACACAGAAATAGACATATGTAAAACCATTCTAGACAGGCTTCTCTTTGTTGGGTTAAAAAAAAAAAATCTTCCTTCATAGGTCCTTTGTGGCTTATTTGAATGTTTATAATACTCAGAATAGCTTAGTTCACAATAATCTTTCAAATAGTATTTGGTGGTACTGTATCCAATACTTTTCCTTGTTTCTGCTGATTTTATTCTTCATTATTTCTTGCAAGTCTTTCCATGGTTTTCTAAAATCGGCGTGCTCATCATTTCCTTTTTTCTCAGTAATGTTTTATTTTTCAAAAACACATAGATTTTCCAACATTCATGTCCAACATTTTTAAGATTTTGTATTCCAAATCCAAGTTTATCACAGTTGATCATCATATAATCTTGTTCTCTTGGATCTACTCACTTCACTCAGCATCAGTTCATATAAGTCCAGGCTTTTCTGAAATCAGCTTGCTCATCATTTCTTATAGAATAATAATATTCCACTACATTCATAAAATATAATTTATTGAGCCGTTCCTTAACTGATGGGTACTTATTCAGTTTCCAACTTCTTGCCACTAGAAAAAGCTACTCATCATTTCTTATAACTCTGTGGTATTCCATTGCAATCATACCACAATTTATTTAGCTATTCTCCAACTGTTGGGCATCACATCAGTTTCCAGTTGTTTGTCATCACAAAAAGAGCTGCTTTAAATTGTTTTGAGCATATAGGTTACATGTTATTTTACCAAAACAAAAATGGAAATTTCCTTTAAATACTAAGGAGAAAAGGCAGAATGTGAGCACATGATTTAGGTGCATTTTACATAACTATTGATTGTTTAGTGAAAAAAGAATAATTAGAGAAATTGCCGTATCATAGAAGATGCATTTTTTGAAGATGTTGAAAGATTACTACATTGGGGAAGTGAAAAAGAGCTCTAGGTGCAAAAGAATTTATTCACTATCACAATTGTCTCTCAAAAATGATGCTAACTGCTCCTAGAAAAATGGAACAAAATAGAGTTGTCTGTGTTGTTATTGGATAAAACTTTTTGTAACCATCAGTTCCTGAAAAGGAATGTTTTCCTCTTATCTAGTTTTTATGTTCAGTTACAGTATTGATTCTATTTCTAGACTTTTCCAAACACAAACATTTTTTAAAAGATAATTTATGAATTTGTTTTGTTACCTTACCTTGTAGAAGGTTCTATTTCTTTTTCATAATGCATTCCAAGAGTGAGTGTTCCTGCAAAAGAATATAAAATATGAAAACGCTCAGAGCCCTGTTATTTGACTGCTTTTATCTGTGTATTCTAATTTCCAAAGTACATATACACATATTTACTTATTTCTGTATGAAAAGCAGCTGAGATGACACCATTAGTTAGGTGTATGTATGTTATATGTATGTGGTAGCACTGTGGAAGAAACCCTTTTTTCACAGTTTCAGCTTTCTTTTCCTAATGAATTGTTGAAGTTATGTAGTTGCACTTAAAGATATTCATTTTGTATAAAAATAGAATTTAACATTAGTTTTTAAAGATAAAAATATTTTGCATTGCAATCCATTGTAACAAGAGTAATTTAGGAAGGAGCCCATTTAAACGAGGTTATTTATAGTAGCTCTTTTTGGAGTAGCAAAGAATTGTAATTCAATGCTATTGTGCTATAAGAAATGATAAGTAGACTTATTTCAGAAAAAACCTGAATAGGCATATATGAACTGATGCAAAGTGAAGTGAACATAGAACCAGATCCGTTGCACACAATAGCAGCAATATTGTATAATGAACAGCTGTGAATGAGTGAGCTATTTTTAGCAATACAGTAATCCAAGACATTCCCAAAGAATTTATGATGAAAAATTTTATCCACCTACTGATTGATTTTGAGTGCAGATTGAAGCATAATATTTTTCATTTCCCCTTTTTTTTTTTGCTTGAGTTTTTTTGTTTATAAAATGGCTAATATCAAAATTATATTTTACACAATTGTTCGTGTGCAACCTATATCAGATTGCGAGCCACCTCAGTGAGGGGAAAAGGGAAAGAAGAAAGAGAATTTAGAGCTCAAAATTAAAAAAAAAAAAGCTAATTGTTTTTATATGTTTTTGGAGAAAAATAAAATATTAAAACAAAAAATAAGCAAATGTGGAATTGAAGAGAGAATAGACTTTATTATTTGCTACTTATGAGGCACAGATAACACATGCTGAATGCTGTATGCAACAGATAATCTTTTCCCTCAAGGAGTTTTTCACTCTGAAATTAGATTTAAAAAATAAAATAAAACCAAAACATAAAGTAAAATCATTTAGCCAAAACACTTTATGGCTTAATTGTTGCTAATTTCTAGATTGGGTGTCTAATTAGTAGAATTAAAAAAAAGGAAATAGAAACCATTTATATAGGTCTTCTCTCTATCTGTAACTGACATTGTTACTTTTATTAGCTTCTTCTTTGGAAAGGAGAGACTGGTGGGTGATAGCAGAGGCATTCAGTTATAGTGGTATGAAGACTGAAAAAAAGGGGATGTTTTTCCTTCTTCCCTCTAAGGGAGTGTATAGTTTTGTGTGGCTCTTCAGCCAAAACTTCTTTTTGACAACGTGGATGATCTCCAGCAGAAAATATCTTCCAGCCCTCCACCTACAGAAAAACCAACAATAAACTAGGCATAGTCTTGGCATTAGGACTTGGAAGCTCTCCATGGGGGAACCTACAAAATCAAGTATCACACACTTCTTTGTAGGTAGTTTGGTAGAAGAGACTTAAATAACCTACACTGCTATTGTATTTTTGTTTTATTTATGTTTGGAGAGCTAAATCACAATCCCAGAATCCATTGAATGAAGTTTTTTGTTTGGTTAATAGGCATATCCTGGTCAACACCACGGTGGAAACTTCATGGTTCAGGGCATTCATCAAGTCACCATTCCCCAAGGATATAGTTTGGGACCAGATCACATCGGCCCTCTGAGATCTCTGCCTCCAAATATAAATTCCTCAGTAACAACACAGCCTGCTCATACTCCATATTTAAGGTGAGGTTTTGACAAGATTGATATTATTTTCAAATGTGTTAATTTCTACTAGATTGTTAGAATTGAACTTTGTTGGACCCTTTTTAAAATAATTATACAATTCAACTATCTGTGTTTTTTTGTTTTGTTTTACTTTCTTATACAGGGATTATGGATTTGTGTTCATTTAGCTATATTCTCTTTGTGAGGTGTCTACCCTTGGTCAGTGTAGACTACAATCCTGAAACTACAGTGTTCCTATGCATGTCATGTCCAAGACTACGTTCTCTTCTTTAGCCATCCTAAGTAATCAAGTATAACATCTATAATGGTTATTAGAAACCAAAGAATCAAAAAATAGTTAAATCAATTTTTCTTCTATTTCAATCCAAATTTGTTCATATTTTTTAGGCACAATTTTGGATAGATAAATTTCCTTCCTTATACAATATCAATTAAGTTTTGGTGTCAAATTAGAGAATTAGCTAAACTGTTATCAAAATGTTAATTGTATAAAATTATTTGGGTATATCTTAAGGTTCCTTCTTTAAATTCTATAATACTATGTTCCTGAGCTGATTATTTTATTTTTTTATTATAGCTTTTTATTTACAAGATATATACATGGGTAATTTTTCAGCATTGACAATTGTTCCTATTTTTCCCCTCCTTTTTCTCATCCCCTCCCCCAGATGGCAGGTAGACCAATACATGTTAAATATGTTAAAGTATATGTTAAATACAAAATATGTATACATATTTTTGTATTTTGTATGGATATACAGTTATTTTGCTGCACAAGAAGAATCATGCTTTGAAATAATGTATAATTATCTTGTGAAGGAAATTAAAAATGCAGGCTGACAAAAATAGAGGGATTGGGAATGCTATGTAGTGGTTCTCACTTCTCTGGGTGTAGCTGGTTCTATTCATTATTGAACAAATGGAACTGATTTGGTTCATCTCATTGTTGAAGAGAGCCACATCCATCAGAATTGATCATCATATAGTATTGTTGAAGTGTATGATGATCTCCTAGTTCTGCTCATTTCACTCATCATCAGTTCATGTAAATCTCTCCAGGCCTTTCTGAAATCATCCTGCTGGTCGTTTCTTACAGAACAATGATATTCCATAACATTCATATACCACAATTTATTCAGCCATTTTCTAATTGATGGGCATCCAGTCAGTTTCCAGTTTCTGGCCACTACAAAGAGGGTTGCCACAAACATTCTTGCACATACAGGTCCCTTTCCCTTCTTTAAAGTCTCTTTGGGATATAAGCCCAGTAGTAGTAACACTGCTGGGTCAAAGGGTATGCACAATTTGATAACTTTTTGAGCATAATTCCAAATTGCTCTCCAGAATGGCTAGATGTATTCACAATTCCATCAATGATGTATCAGTGTCCCAGTTTTCCCACATCCCCTCCAACATTCATGAACTGATTATTTTATATGAATTTTTGGTTCTACTTGAAATAATCTAGTGTCTATTTGGAATTGAACTTTTATAATACTGGATGGGGTACTGGAAGCTTTCTGAAATTTAAAAAAAAAGAGCTAGAACCAGTAGTTGAGAGACTATTTAGTTTTTCAAGCTTTTTCATTCATCATGAACATTCCCCAGGTCTACACATTCAATCATAATCTTTCTACTGAGCCACAGTCCCAGCATTTGCCTACTGAACATTTCCTCTGGGACATCCCCAAAGGATCTAAAACTCAACATGTCCTAATTGGAACTGTTTATATTTTCTGCCAAACCCATCCCTTCCCCACACTTCCCTTGCTTTGGAAGAACCATTACTCTCTAGTCATCCAGATTTGCAACTTCAGATTCATCTTCAGCTCTTCATTGTCCATCAGTTTTCTTATACAGAAAATTGTCACATCTCATTAGCATCTCTTGCATTTTTATTCCTCTCAGCTTATACAGCTTCTACTCTTTTATAGTACCCTCTTCTGTTTCCAATCTTTCACCTTTGCAGTCTGTCTTTGCACACAGATCCCAAATTAAAATGACCCAAACACAGATCTGACATTTCTGCATCTCTTTCCAATTTAAAAAGTTTGATTAACTCCCAATTGTCTCTAAAATTAAAAAAAAAAAGGTCATTTTTGTATTTAAAGACTTTCTCAATTTGACTCCTGTCTATCTTTCCTTTTTTGTTTCTTATAATTTTTTATTGTATCAGACTTTTTTTAAAGCTGTTATTCTTATGCAGAATGTTCTTTTCCTATATTTGTGCCTTTGCATACATGGATCACCATCACCTCTCAGAGTTCCTAACAAATTTCAAAACACAGTTCAGGCACCTTCCCTTCATGACACTGTTGTTAATTTCCCTCTTTTTCCTCCCTTTCTCTCCCTCTGGGGAATTTACTAAAGTATATATTGTATCCCCTTCTTTGTGTCCCCTCTACAGGAGGATATAAGCTACATGAAGACAGGATCATTTTGTTTTTATCTTTGTTTCTTTAGGGCCTTATATAATCCTTGCTTATGAAAGGTCCTTAATAACTGTCTTTGTTGAAGTGAATTGTTGATTTTTTTTTTAAACTTAATTTGTTAAATTACTACTGTATCCATAGTATTGTGCTAGGAGATGTTAGAATAGGTAGCTTTTCTACATACTGATCTCCTCCCTCAAGGAGTTTACATTTGGGAGATTAAACTTGTATCTGTTAATAACAATGAGATAATTTGGCAAACCACTTTCACTTTATGGAGTTTACTCTCATCTATGACATGACAAGAATTGGAATAGATCTCTGAAGTCCTAGTTTTTAATAGGAGTGGTTCTATGAAATGTATCACAGGAAGTATGGAAATAAGTCCATGTTCTAGTTTTAAAGGTGATTTTTTTTTTTTTAATAAAATTTGCTTTTTTTGTATTATTCTATGGTCATTATATAATTGTATAATGTATTCTTCTGGTCATTCCTAGAAGATTATAAAACTTTGTCCTCTCCTAAATAATTTGATGTTGAGAACAGATCTTAAAACCTTTACTTCTGAACACATTTATATGCCAGAGACATAGAGACAAAATGCCCACAATGTTCATCTGGCACCTTCTCTACTATGGGGTAGGTGTGCAAAAAGCACTTTATGAGCTAATTGTATTTAAGATCTTAAGGGTTGGGCTTTTTTTGTTTTGTTTTTAAAAGAATTAGCAGGCTAGCCATCTCCTCTTCTGAATCTAAAATCAGAGTCAATAGAATGATAGTCTAGTTGCATGGCTTTGCTTTCTAAGTTATTAAGATCATTGGAGAAGAAAATTAAGTATGGGTTTTTTTTGCTTTTTCCTAATTCTATCTTTTTTTTCCATTTGAAGATTAAAATTTGTTTTGTTTAGTTTAATAGCTGATATCCAGAATAAGGAATCCATTGTTCTGAGGCAATTGGGGTTAAATGACTTGCCCAGAATCACAGCCTAGAAAGTGTTAAGTGTCTGAGATCAGATTTGAGCTCGGGTCCTCCTGACTTCAGGGCTGGTGCTCTATCCACTTCACCACCTAGCTGCCCCAAATAATTAACTTTTAAAACAAAATGCTTGGTAAGTTTTGAAAGCTAAATTATTGAAAAGTAATAATGAATGCTAAAATTAGAAAAAACTTAATCTTTGGAAGGTATCTCTAGTCTAACCTTCATTCTAGATGTGAAAACTGAGGAGGTCTCAAAGAAAGAAGGTATTTGTCCAAGATCCCACACTTAATGGACACCTGAGCTGACAGTGGAAGCCAGGTCTCCTGATATTGTCTTCTGCTCTTTCTATACAAGGCCACAAAATAATAGTCTGTTTTGACAGAATGAATGACCTTTCTGCCTGGAATTTTGGTCTTAGTAAAATGATTAACTGTTGAAATGAGATTTTTCTCTGTTTTATTTTCAGCACTGGAATAGATACAGTTTCCAATCCCACATATATGAACCAGAACTCTACTCTTCAATCAGCTACTCTTCCAGCTTCTTACACACAGCAGATGGGAATGTCTGTGGATATGTCATCTTATCAGAACACTACATCCAGTTTGCCTCAAGTAACAGGCTTTCCTGTGACAGTTCCAGCTCATTCAGTTGCACAACAGCAAACAAATTATCATCAGCAACCTCTCCTTTAAAAAACAGATCAGACATAGTCTTGAAAACATTCATAAGTATATTGCTCAGCCTTTGTGATTTGAGTCATCTAAGAATGATATAAAAATACAACCATTTTTCTCTCAACTCAGAAGGACCATGAGTAAAGCACAAAAATATCGCTTATCTCCCCATACCCCTGACATGAAGCAATTTTTAAAGTAATTAGTTATGTTAGACTATTTTTTCAGAGGTGGCTTAAAGATAATTTGAGTTAGTTTACTCTAACTTAAAGAGTTCCATATAGAATTTTTGGACAAGTACTAAGTAGCCTTTTGAATGTTAGTCTTTTTTTTTTTTTTTTTTTTTTTTTAAAGCATTGTCAGACTTTGACGAGCTTTTAAAAAAAACAGCATTCTTTTCAAAATGTACTTGGGAGGGCACTTTCATCTGTTTAAATAATATTTTGTCTGTGTATTGTTTTCCATTTTCTACATTCTTGTTTCAAAATTTGAACAGCTTTTCATTTGAAACATCTACCTTGCCAATAGATTCCTTTTTGATTAGGTAATTCACAATTTTCTTTGGACTACTGATAATTTGGCTTTGACCATACTAAAAACATCATTATCTATTGAAGCAAATATAAATTGGTAGATGAAAATTGTTTCACAGTATAAGGACCATGTAAATAGAAAAATGTGAAAGAAATACTTAGTTCTAAAAAAAAGTCCTACCAACAGTACATTGAAGAGTGCTCCTAAATCTTGTTTCTCTTTGTTAGGGAAAAGTGTTTCATTTCCTTCTGGGGTCCATAGAGTGGAGAATTGTCATTAATGGCTCTTTTTTGCCCAATAAGGCTATTCCCTAGTGGAGACCTGACCTAATTTTATGCCCTCTCTGCTATATGGATTTCTTTTGCATGTTAAGTGTCCATAATTCCTTAAAAGGAGCTTGACATGAATTAGAAACTTCTTAGAGAGAAAATCAGGCTCACTATTAATTATCTCAGTGTCATGGGACCCTAATCATTTGATGTGTTGTATGTTAAGCATGGCATGTGCCCTCTGTTTAATGTGTTTAACCTTTCAAAATGTGGTTTAAGTATCATTGTTGTATCACCCTATTTACAATACTGGACGTTATTTTTAACTCATCATTCTGAACCTATGGAGTGATAGCATGCAATGGATTGACAAATAAACTACCAAGACAGTTTTCTGCAAACCTAAATTTTAGGTGGTTTTATAGTGTTCATAGTTCCTATAGGAGTTGGATAATATATTTCAAGAATGTGGGGTTTGTTGTCCCTTCTGAAAATTTGCACACTACTTCCTCATTTACCAGCTTCTTCACATGACAAAATAGAAAATACACATAAATATGATTATGAATAACTGATGTTTACACTGGGGAAAAATAATGGTCATAACTTTAATAATAAAGATAGTTATATGCATGGAAGCAAGATTTCTACATGTGGTTTTTACATACTTAATCCTTTCTACCAAAAAATTATTTGGTGGTATTTCACCAAATTTTTTGTTATTGTTTATCTAGTTAAAGGAATCACTTAGTAATGTGCTCCTTTTTCAAAGTGACTATATCCTGGAACAAAAGAGATCAATACTTGGTTTACATTCAGAGGAGGGAAAAAAATGCAAACTAGTATTTGAAAGCCTACTCCAAATCATTGTCTTATTTTAGGTACACATAACTGGAAAGAAATGTTTAGTGTTTGTTGCCCCATATTCTGATTTTTGTTTCATATTTTTTGTCCATGTGAAGTTAAATATACATGTGTAAACATACACATGTATCCAAAATGGCACCTTACCTTTTTGTTAACATTTTTTCTGTTTAAAAAAATAAACAGTTTATTTGAAAAGCTGCTGTTCTTAATAGTTGCTGTTTGAAAATATGGAAGAACTTACACTTTCCAAACAATATTTAATAAAAGTTTATTTTAATGTTTATAGGTAAGTTCTTCGTGTATGATTGTGATTTGGAATATCTGAATAAAGCTAAATTGAATATAGTCTTTGAGCCAGTATAAATACTACCCTATCCATTAAATTTGGATCATTCAAGTAAGAGTTAAACTAATGCAGTTTTGAACTAATTTAGTTCTTTATAACATGTGAAATGTATATAAATATTGTATATGGGCATTTGTCTGTGGGATTTTATACATGTGCAGATGTATTTACTTCCTCTTAAATTAAAAATAACAATTTTATATTTGGCATACCATTTCCTTTCTTATAATGTGTATTGTGTAATCCACTTATTCAGATTGTAGATAGTGTAAAAAAAAAAGTTATTAAATCTATGTCTTTACATGCTTTTTTGGTGTTTATAGGAGTTACAGGGATTTTTCCCCTTCACAATCTTATGTATTGTATTTATTTTAAATCCTGTTCATAATTAAATGTTTGCTGCCAAAGGAATTGTCTAACTTCTACGTTAAGTACATACCTACTGTTTTATATCAGGAGTAAATAAATCGCTTCTGCTTTTTCATATGCAACCTTGTTACATTAGAAAGAATTCCTGAAACTTTATAATAAAATTAATTTTATTATTAATGTATATAATTTGTTCCTGGGTGTTAAAATAATTAAAATTGGGCATGTGTTCTTCCAGTTTGGATAATTTCAAATCTACTGAAAATTTTAACTTGGCAGTTTGTAAAATTACCTAAACATCTGTGATATTCATGTTTTTGAACCTAAAGTAATGTTTGTAGGTCACTTTATATGACCACTTAGATAATATATATTCAGCATAAAAATTCTGGCATTCAAGGTCACTTGATTAGAAAAGTTTATTTAAAAGGTGTGGACTTTTTTTTTTCTTTTTTTTCCTGTTTCTTAGTTTTTGCTTTGTAATATGGGAGCCACGAATTCTTCACAATGTCATAATAGTAGGAAAACTTATTTTTACCAATTACAAACACTAAATTGCCATTGTGTGCTTTTGACAGAAGGGCTTTTCCCTGATGTTTCCTTGCACTAAGGCATTAGTAGTTGTTGAAAGCCTGGGATCATGGCAATGGAGTGTATTTTGTATTACTTTTATTTTGTTATACATGGATTTTTTTTTTCATATTTCCATATGAGTTAGTTTGGGAGAAAAAAATCAGAACAAAAAGGAAAAAGCAAGAAAGAAATTTTAAAAAATAGAAGACAGGTGAAAATAGTGTGCATTGATACAGTTTCCATAGGTCTCTAGTTGCAGATGGCATTTTCCATTCAAATTTTATTGGCATTGACTTGAATCACTGAATTGCTGAGAAGAACCAAATCTCATAGTTGATCATCACACTATTTTGTTGCTGTATGGTATTTTTCTGCTTCTGTTTGGTTCACTCAGCATCAGTTCATGTAAATGTTTCCAGGCTTTTCTAAAACCAGCTTGTTCATAGTTTTTGATTAAAATAATATTCCATTACTTTATATACAATATTCATCAATTCCCCAATTGATGAGCATGTATTCATTTTCCAATTCTTTTGAATTACAAAAAGCTGCTCTGTATTACATTTTCAACTAAGAATTAGTATTTTTTCCTTTTCAGAAAGTGGAACATAAGAAAAAATGGTTTATATGAATCTAGGTAAGCTAAATATGAATTTGAAAATTATCAGGCTTGAAGATTTAGAAAAAGAAAGATGACATTGCTGATACTAAGTAGCATCTTTTTAGAGGACCCTATTCCAGGTACCTTCATACCATCTGTTTCTTTAAAATTATTTCACATTGTTACAGCAAGAAGTTTTCTTTTTTTAAAGTGATTACTGTTGAAGCAATAAACAACTTAATCTGTTATTTTTGCTAACAGGAAAAAGACAGTATTCAATTCAGCATTCATTTATTAATAATTGAATAGGTACTACACACTGAAAGAAATTGAAAAAGAAATAGCCTCTGCCCTCAAAGAGTTTACGAGCATGGCTTGCAAAAACCAGCGAAAACCAGGCAAAAGTAAAAATATTTATTGAATAAACTTTAATTTTTAGGGAGAGGAGAAAACAAAACATTTAAGACCCAAAAAGTGTTCCTCTAGTAGGTGACAAATGTTCTGTACTTTTGGCACAGTGAATAGAGAGAAGGGCCTGGTGTCAGACCCGAGTTTAAATCTAGCTAAAGACCTATTAGTTGTATGATTCTAGACAAATTATTTCGGGGAAACTAAAGTGGAGCACCTACTTTACAGGTTTGTGAGAATCAAATTATATGTAATTTAGCACAATACCTGGCACATAATAGGCACTAATAGATGCTTATTCCCCTGACCTTATCTTTCCCCCAAACCCCAATGAGAAGAGAAAAATTTGTGACAAAAGCAGAATAAATTTCCATATTGAAGCACATTACTAGATATAAAAGAGACTGGTGAGTTATTTTTAAGTGAGAAAATAAAAAGGAAAGTGGGAATTACCCACCAGGTTATTTCCTCTGCACAGTGATATCTGTGCTCCTTTTTGACATAGTATGTTATTCAAGAAAGTGAATAGATTTTCTCATAGTCTGCAGCAATTTAGTGTCAGCTTGTCTAGAATTTTGTCTACCAAGTCTTGCTTCTTTTTGATATAATGTACTCTCAGGCTACAGAGTTTGAAGTGTACTGTTCATTAAAGCTAGAAATGTACCACCTCCCCCAATCTATTCTAGAAGGAATGCCTCCTTGCACTAAATAGAAATCAGGAGGGGGAGTGAGGACAGGAGAAAGGAGTTGGGAGTACAGTGGATAGAATGCTGGGATTGAAGTCAGGAAGCCCCTTTAGTTCAAATGTAAACTCAGACACTACCCAGCTGTGTGACTGTGGGTAAATCGCTTAACCTGCCTCAGTTTTCTCAACTGTAAAGTGGGAATAATAATAGCATCTACCTCTCAGGGTTGTGATAAGAAAATATTTATAAAACACTAAAGTGTATGGTACAAAGTTCCCTCCCTCCTTCTTTATTTCCATGAACTAGTCACCACAGATCTTACTTCAGGCAACTGCAAATTTTCAAGAGAAAATTTTGAATGCTCTTCCCCTCTCACTCTCCAAGCTGTGGAGAGAAAAATGTGTCCCTCTTGTATGCAATTCATGCCCTTTTTATCCTCTTGGATCCTCTTAGTCGTCCATGTTTTGCTGAAAATATTTTCTCATCCTCTCTGTTGCTAAGTAGTGTCTGCCTCCCAGGTATATCTTGTATGTATTGTACATACAATATGTATTCTGCACATGCCTCTTTATCTCCCTCAATAAATTTGTACATTCCTTGGTGTGGAGTATTGTTTTTATTTTGTCTTTATATCTTTTGTGCTTAGCATAATGCTTGATCATAGAAAGCACTTAATGTGTATTAATAGATTTATTAATTGGAATATTTTCAACCTAATCCTGCATGAATGTGATCTGTGGTTTCCATAAATCCTTCATATTGATACTATCAAACTGCAACAGAAGTTTTTCTCTTGTTTGTTTTTGTGTGTTTCCTATGCATAGCAAGAAAGTACTTGAACTGCTGAGTTTTTCTTGACTTTTGCTATATTACAATGTGTATCTGTGGCAGAGGTGATGGGAAGGGAGGAGTGAAACATTTTGTGCTGTGGAAAAAATCTGGCAATAGGTTGAATATTGATGTGAGGGTGATAGCTAGTGAAAAATTCAAAAATTCTGAATTTGGAATTGAGAACCCAATTTTGAATTCTGATTGTCACTAACTACCTATTATATCCTGGAGATGTTATTTAGTTTCTCTGGACCTCAATTTCCTTATCTTTAAATAAGAAGGTTGGGTCAGAAGACTTTTAAAGTTTCTTCCTGCTGTTGATCTATGACCTATAAAAATAAGTCTTGACACATCATTAAAAATGTTAGCTTGTAAAGTGTATTCAAATTTTATCATTTAAAAACTAAACAAATTATCCCAGCTAAAAGAAACTGAATAAAACAAAACAAACCAGCCACCATCTATATGCCATTGAAAAAGTGTATACCTATAATTTAATTTTAATGCTAAGTTTCATCACAATCTGTATTATTTTTTTATTTACATGATTATCTGGGTCACTTGTGCCCTTTAAAATTGTACTTAAGTTGAGGTACCAGCTCTCAAGTCAGGAGGACGTGAGTTCAAATATGATCTGAGACATTTAATATTTCCTGGCTGTGACCCCAGGCAAATCACTTAATCCTAATTGCCTGGGGGGGGGGAAGTATTAGGAAATTGTATTTAATTTGATTAGTTTTGCTGCATTAATATACAAAGTATTTTCTTTTTTTATTTTTCTGTTACAAGGAATTACTGGGTAGAAAGTAGGAAAGGAATATATTTGAAAAGTAAGATGTTATGAAAACAAAAAATAGTAAAATGTTAAAATGTACATACCTTTCTAAATATGGATTTTACAAGTGGCTAAATTCTTAAGGGTTAAAAAAAGTAAACATGTCAACTAATTTCTGAATTTTTTCATTTTTAAAAAATTGATAGTCTAGATTTACAGCTTTGTGAATATTCTAATACAGAGTAGTCACTTAATTGCCAGTATAACATTTAATATGTATAGAATTGCCTGTCATCTAGGGGAAGGGAGGGGGAAATTTGGAAAAAATGAATACAAGGGATAATGTTATAAAAAAATTACTCATGCATATGTACTGTCAAAATAAATTTATAATTATAAAATTAATTTTAAAAATTGCCAGTATAACATTTTGTTAGGTATGTGTGAAAACACTAGAGTTGCTTGATTGTTATTGTGACTTGTTAACCTTATTTTAAAAGGGCTTTATTCCTAGGCAATTGGTCCCCTTGACACAATGGTGTGATAAGAAATTTACATGTATAAATTCTATTGCAAAAATTCAATTTGAAAACAATTATTAAGTGCTTTCTTTGGCCCAGGCACTGTGCCAGTAGCTGGGGATCTAGAAACAAAAAAGAATATCTTCCCTTATGGAGAATATTATTTTAATGAGATACATGTACTCAACTAAATTTGTATAATGCATAATAGAAGCAATGAGGAAAGATCTAGATAAAAGAAATTCTTATGTGCTGAGTAGCAGGTGAGCCAGAATAGCTGGGCAGTAAATGAGTTGAATGATATATTAGATAAAGATAGGAAAAGCTTTAAATACCATAAGTGGTCTGAGAGGTAATATGGTCTGGAGTTTACTAAATAGATGGGTGACAAGCATTTTAGGAAAATCAATTAGGCAACTGTTAGGAGAATGGACTAGCATGGGGGGAGACTTGAGGCAGAAAAGATCAATTAGAAAATTATTGCAATATTTGAGGTAATAAGTGATGAGAGCCTGAACCAGAGTGGTAGCTATGCAAGTAAAAGGAAATGAATCTAAAAGATATAGAAAAATAAGCAAGTTTTTGATAATTGTTTGAATATGTAGAGAGTTAGTGAAAGTGAGAGGTTGAGAATCAATAAATACTCAAAGCCAGTTACTGTGTGCAAAGCACTATGCTAAAAGTGGGGAGAATGGGGGAGTGGAGGGAGAGATACAAAAAAGAGGCAAAAGATAATCCCTGAATTTAAGGAGTTTATAATCTAATAGGGGAGATAAAATGCAAACAAATATATACAAAGCAAGCTGTATGTAGAATAAATAGGAAAATTAACTGAGAGAAGGCTATGGAATTAAGAGGGATTGGAGAAACTTCCTGAGACTTAAAGGAAGCCAGAGAGATCAATAGAATGGAGAAGGGAGAGTGTTCCAGGTCTGAGGAACAGTCTGGAGCTGAGAAATGGTTTGCCAATTAGCCAAGAGGCTAGTGTCAGTGAATATACACATTAGGGAATAAGGTGAAAGAATATTGGAAATGACTTTGAATACCAAATAGAACATTTTGCATTTGTTCTTGGAGGCAATAGGAAAGAACTGGAGTTTATTGGAGGGGTGGGGTGTGATGAGGCAGTGGTGACCTGATTGGAGCTGCATTTCTAGAAGTTTGGTGCCTGAATGAAAGCTAGATTGGGGTGGGAAGATTTGGGGTGGGAAGATTTGGGGAAGGCAGATTTGCCATCGGTCTATTGCAATAATTCAGGTGTGATGTGATGAGAATCTACACTAGATGGTGCAGTCAGAGGAGGGAAGGGGACATATTCAAGAAATGTTACCAAGGTGAAATTGACAAGTCATTGGCAATAGATTAAATATTGATGTGGGGGTTATAGCTAATGAAAAACTCAAGATTACTCCTAAATTGAGAGCCTGAGGGACTAATAGAATGATCTTGCCCTCCACAATAACTGGGAAGATAGGAAAGGGAAGGATTTAAGGGGAAAGAAAATGAGTTCCATTTTGGACACATTAAGTTTAAGATGTCTGCTGGATAGCCAGTTCAAGATGTGTGAAAGGAAGTTGAAAGTTAAAGTTTGGAGGTCAGCATAGAGAACTGGATAGATAAGAGAACCATTAGTATACAGATAGAAAGTAAATCCATGGCAGCTGATGAGAACACTAAGTAAAGTAGTCTAGAGGAAGAAAAGATGAGAGTCCATGAGAGAATGCTGAGGGACCCATTAAAGAGCATCATCTAGAAAAGAATTAAGCAAAGTAGACAGAGGAGTGGCCAAAGGGAAAGGAGAATCAAGAGAAAGTGGTGTCCTCAAAATTTAGAGAGACAAGAGTATGAAGGAGGAGTGAAAGGCTGCTGAGAAATCAAGGAGAATGAGAAATCAGCAAAATCTGTGACACTGAGTTTGCAAGCCTAAGTGACTAAAAGGATGGCTGTGCTCACAGCCTTGATAGGGAAGTTTGCAACAGGGATAAGTTTTACGTAGGAAACATAATGAGTTCTATTTTAGATATGTTGTGCTTAAGATGCCTATGGTAATCCAGTTTAAATGTCAACTAGCCAGTTGGTAATGGGGAATTGCAATTCAGGAGAGAAAAGAACTGTATATACATCTTGAAGTCTTAAAGAGATGATTATTTAATGAGAGTGAATAAAGATCACCAAATGAAAGAGTATAGTGAGGGGGAAAAAGGACCAGGACAGAGCTTTGGGAATATCTGCCATTAATGGGAAGAAAAATAATTCAATTGGTAAAAATGTGGAAGCATATTCCTGGCTTGTGGAGGGGAATAATAAATATGAATAAAATGTTTATAGTTAAGTGATACGGAATAATAGTACCATTAAGAGAAAGGAGGAGCTAGGTGGTATAGTGGATAGAATAACAGTAGATAGATAGTAGAGTAGATAGGGTTTAAAGTCATGAAGATTTGTCTTCCTGAATTCAAATCTGATCTCAGACACTTACTAGCTGTGTGACTCTGGGCAAATCACTTAACCCCTTTTACCTCTTTGTAAATTTGTAAAATGAGCTGGAGAAAGGAAATGGCAAAGAACTCTAGTACATTTGCAAAACAAACAATGAAAAACCAACTTGAAATAGAGTCATGGATGTTAGGATTACAAGGTGAGAACTCAGGTTTTCTGGGCAATTCTCTAGCTAAGAATTCACACCTTTGGTTTGGGCCTTTAAGGGGAGTTCACACCTTTGGACTTCTGAAGAGGAGTTTACATATTTAGAGGAGTTTACACCTTTAAAAGAAACAAGTTCCCAGAGAAGGATAGCTTGGACCTTTGCATTTTGGTGCCCAATGTGGGTTAAGGACTTTTGCTTATCCTGACAAGGACTTATTCTGAGCCCTTCAGAGGAGCCAGCCCAGACCTTCACACATGAAGAGTTGGACACTGGCTGAATAACACATTAAGAGAAAGAGGAAAATGAAAAGATATCTCACATTATATGTTAAAATTATTTTTAAAATTCCCTGAATGATATTACAGCTGAGATAAGTGATGGTTCTTTGATTGTTACCATCAAGCTTGACATAAAATAGTGAAAAGTGGACATGCCAAAGATGTTTCCCACTGGTGATAGAGATGTAGTACCAAATACAAAAGAAGAAACAATCCTTGTAGCAGGTGAGCATACTTCTGTTTGCCAATGAGCTTTCTCCTTTGAGTATTCCATATGTACTTGGATTAGTTAAAATAAAATAAATATAGTCACATCAGATTCCAGTAAGTGAAGATATCAGGAAATACATTTGAAGGATGTGGCACCTGGAGTCCCAAGAGGGAGGGAAAACATTCCTGGAATAGGGTATCACTATTACAAAGACATGGAGATGTAGAAGGAATGGATATAAAGAACAGTGAATAAAGGAAATAAGATAGAGGGAATTATGAATGACATACTTATTTAGTTGTTTTTATTTGTGTCCTACTCTTTGTGACTCCATTTGGGCTTTTCTTCACAAAGATACAAGAGTAATTTGCCATTTCCTCCAATTCATTTTACAGATAAGGAAACTGAGGCAAACAAAGTAAGTGACTTGCCCAGAGTCACCCAGCTAGTAAGTGTCTGGAATTAGATTTGAACTTAGTGTTGAGGCTTCTTGACTTCAGGACTGATTCTCTACCTACTATTCCATCTAGCTGCCTTGAATGACATACAACTTTTAAAAATAGCTTTTTATTTTTTCAAATATATGCAAAATTAGTTTTCAATATTCATCTTTGCAAAACCTTGTGTTCCAAATTTTTATCATTCCTGCACCCTCTCCAATAGACAGCAAGCAATCCAATATAGGTTAATTCTTCTAAACATATTTCCATATTTGTTCTGTTGCATGAGAAAAATAAGATAAAAAGGTAAAAGAAAAAAACATGAGAAAACAAAAATATGTAAACCACCACTAACAACAGAGGGTAAAAATCCTATGCTTTGATCCACATTCAGTCTCTAAAGTTCTCCCTCTGGATATAGATGGCTTTTTTCATCATAAGTCTATTGGAATTGTATTGAATCACCTCATTGTTGAAAAGAACCAAGTCCACCATAGCTGATCATCACATAATATTGTTGTGGCTGTGTACAATGTCTCTTGGTTCCACTCATTTCACTTAGCATCAGTTCATGAAAGTCTTTCTAGGTTTTTCTGAAATCAGCCTGCTTGAAACAATGTATAATTTACTTTTAAAAGTACTGCCATGAACCAGGAGATCATTATGCACTTCAACAACAATACTATATGAGGATATATTCTGATGGAAGTGGATATCTTTGACAAAGAGAAGATCTAATTCAGTTCCAATTGATCAATGATGGACAGAATCAGCTACACCCAGAGAAGGAACACTGGGAAATGAATGTGGACTACTTGCATTTTTGTTTTTCTTCCCAGGTTATTTTTGCCTTCTGAATCCAATTCTTCTTGTGCAACAAGAGAAGTATACAGAACTGCACACATATATTGTATCTAGGATATACTTTAACATGTTTAACATGTATAAGACTGCCTGCCATCTGGGGGAAGGGTGGAGGGAAGGAAGGGAAAAGTTGGAACAGAAGTGAGTGCAAGGGATAATGATGTAAAATATTACACATGCATATGTTCTGTCAATAAAAAATTATAATTAAAAAAAAGTACTGCTACTTCAGAATTAATTTTGACAATGTTCAAAAAAACCCACAGAAACGTATATCAGGGCTATCTTGATCCTTACCAGAAAGAACCCATTGTATTTAGTAATTAGCAAATTTATCTAAACAGTGGGAAATGATGGTAGGTTATAAAATTTTGATAAAATAAGTCCCTTTTAAAAGTGACATTTTGAAGGGAGCTAATTTCCTTATTAATAACATTGATGTAGTTCTAGTACTAGAGATGTGAGGTGTAAGAATGTCCTCTGGTCAGCGCACAGGTCCATCATGAAAGAATTCATGGACCCAAAAAGTCTGAATGGCAAAAGGGTTTTTATTGGCATTGAGAAGTCAGCTTTGCTAGGAAGACAGACTTCTTAGTGGCAAGAGGTTCTGTCAGGGAAAATGGCAAAGGTTAACACTGAGAAGAGGATATCTTCACAGCGGGCAAGAGTCCTGGCAGGCAGCTGTGCCAAGAAGAGAACTTCTTGGCAAAGCATAATCCTGCTTCAGCCTTATGAAGAGATTTGGAGTTCAGAGTTGTCTTTTTATAAGAAGTCTGAGGCGGGGCTTCTATTCATTGCCCCCAGGCCTAGATTTCCAGTTGAAAAAAGAGTACTTACCTTGGAGTTTCAAGCTACCCAATAGGAATATTAGGTCCAAATTTCTAACTAAATGAGACCACTTAAGTTGGAGCTACTAGGAGTGGTTCTGGGCTAATCTTCAACTCAATAGAGGTGCAGCTAGTCTCTGCCAAGATTTCCAACAGAATGAAATCACTTAACTGCCCTGAATGGTGGCTCTCTGTCAAAGTTCATCCCCAGTGCTTTCCCCCAAAAGTCAAGGGACGCATTTCAGGGTCACCCCATCAGCATTTTGTTACTCATGTGAATAACTGCTCATATTCTCTAAAGCAATTCTTTTTCTTTTTCTTTTTTTTTATACTTTATTTTTTAAAATTAATTTTCTAATTATAACTTTTTTTGACAGTACATATGCATGGGCAATTTTTTACAATATTATCCCTTGCATTCACTTGTCTTCCGAATTTTTCCCTCCTTTCCTCCACCCTTTTCGGTAGATGGCAGGCAGTCCCATATATGTTAAATATGTTATAGTATATCCTAGATACAATATATGTGTGCAGAAACGAATTTCTTGTAAAGCAACTCTTTTTCAAGTCTATAACTTTGGCTAAATAATTTAACTTGTCTGAGCACCCATTTTTTTCTCTGTATATGGGACCTTCCCTGTCGACTCCATAGGGCATGGTGAGGATCAAATGAGATATAAAAGCACATAAGAATAACAAAAACAACCAGCAATTGCCCATTAATTTTAGTGTGCTAATAACAACCAATATTTATATGGCATTTTAAAGTTTGCATAGTGCTTAATAGTACATCATATTTTTGGTGTTTCACAAAAACTCTTAGAGTTAGGTAGAATAGATAGCTTCATTCCATTTTATGGTTGAAGAAACTGAGCAACTTATCCAGGATCAGAGTCCTATTTCTGAGATGGGATTCAAATCCACACTGCTACAGCCAGCAGTAACAGAGACTGTTAAGAGTTTGGAGGAGCTTGGGACCCTCATTATATAAATGAAATCTGAGAGGTTGGTTGGACAAAACACAATTTGGAGTCAAATGAACTGGATTTGGATCCTTATCACCTGTATCTTTAGTTTCTTTATGTGACATGGAAACTTAAATGATCTAAAACTATGATCCGATACTATGAGGATCAGAGAAGTGACTTTGCCAGAGGTCATATAATTTGTAAATGTCCACAGAGCTGGAGGAACCTAGGGGCCATCTAGTCCAACCCTTTCATTTTATAGGTAAGAGAAGTGAGGTTTGGGGAAGTTCAGTGATTTGCCTAAAATCATGTAATATTGTGCTAGAGGCAGGACTTGAACTCAGATTCTGCAATTCCTGAAAAGCACCATGGAATAGAGATTAATGAATGCTAGAATCTAATGAATTAGTGAATCCTACATTCTGAAAGAGTTAGGATCAATTTCCATCCTCAAAATATACTGGTTGTGTTATTGTAGTCAAGTCACAATCTCTCGGTGTTTCTGGGTAACATTCTGAAGATTTAAGTGGTCTTCACTGGTAAAGGTAAGTGCTTTATAACAAATGAAATTATAGGTTCAGTTCTATTAAAAGAGGATGATCTTTTTCCGTTTACTCCTTGTGGCTTTTAAGTCTAGTCCTCTTTCTAACCTACTGAATCCAAATTTCTTAGCTTGGGAATCTAGAATTCCTCGCACTGTCTTTCCTCTACTTAATCTTCAGTCTGGTCTGTTCTTCATCATTGTCTCACTGATTTTTTATAACCTCTGAACACTTTCACTGCTTATTTTCCTTGCTTAGTGGTTGCCACTGATCCACATCCTATCTCCTTAACTAAGCTGTCACTCCAGAAATCAGAGACAAGGCTCCATGATATTGTTTACCCAGGGTTTAGAAGAGATGTTCACTCAACAAGCATTTAAGTGTCTACTAAAGTGCCAGGCATAGATTTGGTGATACAAATATAAAAATTGAAACAATCTTTCTCAAAAGGAACTTCTGCATCCAACCATTGTGGAGAGAGATTTGGAACTATGCTCAAAAAGTTATCAAACCTTTGATAGTATTACTACTGGGCTTATATCCCAAAGAGATATTAAAGAATGGAAAGGGACCTGTATGTGCAAGAATGTTTGTGGCAGCCCTCTTTGTGGTGGCCAGAAACTGGAAACTGAGTGGATGCCCATCAATTGGAGAATGCCTGAATAAGTTGTGGTATATGAATGTTATGGAATATTATTGTTGTGTAAGAATGACCAACAGGGTGATTTCAGAAAGACCTGGAGAGACCTATATGAACTGATGATAAGTGAAATGAGCAGGACCAGGATATCATCATACACTTCAACAACAATACAATATGATGATCAATATTGATGGACGTGGCTCTCCTCAACAATGAGATGAACCAAATCAGTTCCAATTGTTCAATAATGAAGAGAACCAACTCCAACCATTGAAAGAACTATGGGAAAAGAGTATGGGCCAAACATAGCATTTCCGCGCCTTCTGCTTTTTGTTTTCCTTCTCAGGTTATTTTTACCTTATTTCTAAGTCCGATTTTTCTTGTGCAGCAAGATAACTGTATAAATATATATATACATATATTATATTTAACATATACTTTAACATATTTAACATGTATTGGTCTACCTGCCATGTAGGGGAGGGGATGGGGAGAAGGAGGAGAAAGGTTGGAATAGAAGGTTTTGCAAGGGTCAATGCTGAAAAATTACCCATGCATATGTCTTGTAAATAAAAAGCTATAATAATAATAAAAAAGGAACTTCTAATGTGAGAGATGGATACATATATAAGTATTTACAGAACAAAGATAAAGAGATAAAGTGTTTAAATACAATGTAGCATAGAAAGAAGGTACTAGGAGTAAGGGGAAGGATTAGGAAGACTTCTTTGTAGAAGGTAACACTTGAAATGTCTTAAAGGAAAAGAGGGATTATTTGAGGTGAAGGTGAGAAAGGCGTTTCAGGCAGAAGGAATGGCAATTGCAAAGGCACATAAATGATAAACAGAGTATTGGCTACGAGGAACAGAGAAGTTCTGATTATATGTGACGTCAGGCAGGGGAAAAATGTTTAATAAGGCTGGAAAGATAGTTTGAGATCAGGTTCTACATGGCTTTAAAAGCTAAGGAGGGGACTTTATATTTGACAGTAAAAACATTAGGGAGCCACCAGAGATGACTGAGTAGGAGAGTGACAATGATTAGATTTATTCTAAAAGGAAAGTCACTTGGGAAGCTCTAAATCCTATGATCAATTCAATAGTCAGTCACACAATTCAAGAAATAGATACACACAAGTGCATATGCAAGCAGCTTGGAATAGTCATAAAGAATCTCACTAAAAGGAGGAAGTTCTGTCTTTGATACATACGTATATATGTTATGTGATGCTGTCTAAGTAAGTCATTTAACTTTCAGTAATGCAGGCAGCTCTCAAAAGATTGTGATAAATATTCTTCTCACAAAGAAATTCCCATCAATGAAATTAATTTATGTACATTAATCACCATCCACATCTCAAATAATTTGTTCCTAAGCTATGAATTATATCATTGTAATGGAGATTTGGTACATGCCTAGGCAGTCATCAAGCCTCCATCACTATGTGTTTAATGAAATTGGGGGTCACTGAATTGCTGTATAGTTAAGTGATCCAGCTGTGATCCAGAAAGAAAATATATTCTCTCTCTCTCTCTCTCTCTCTCTCTCTCTCTCTCTCTCTCTCTCTCTCTCTCTCTCTCTCTCTCTCTTTTTAAGGAATCTGGAGTCCTAGTTTCTAATTCTGGCTCTCCCATTAACTGGCTGTGTAATTTTGAATAAATCATTAAACTTCTGTGGGCCTTACTTAATCTCATTTGTAACATGAAATAATCTTTCCCCACCTCCCCAACTTCCCCTACCTTAGAATCAGCTAGATGGCAAAATGGATAGAGTAACATGCTTGCAGTCAGGAAGATTCATTTTCCTGAGTTCAAATCTGGCCTGGACACTTATTAGCTGAATCACTTATTAATGATTCTGAGCAACTATTTGCCTCAGTTTCTTCATCTGTTAAATGATCTGGATAAGGAAATGACAAAACACTCCAATATCTTCCAAGAAAACTCTAAATAGGGTCATGAAGAGTTGGACATGACTGAAAGGTAGACAGACAACAAGGCCCTCTTCCACTCTGATACTGTGTGGCTCCAACTTTTCAACTAGTCTAGGGTAGCAGGAAGATATAGGAATGGACAGATAATGTGTAGTTGCTAAGCTAGTCCCCACCTCCAATGATTTATTTTAATTTTAAGTACAATTCTGTGTGCTTTGGGGACTAATTCAAGAATCAGACACTTAAAGGTTGCATATGCATTTTAGATAATTCTGCACATTAGAAAATGGCCATCTTTGCATGTAGTATACATAAAGGCATGTGGCCAAGGGTTGCTTCAGCTGGTTGAGCATGACCTTCAAATCTCCTAGGACAACATGGTCTCAGCAGGGTTGGCTTCCCCATACAGGCTTAGGCTGGCAGCTTGTTCCATTATTGCTTACTATTTAAGTGACTTTTGGCTAACAAGTGAGGCTTTGCAAAAACAAAACAAATCAGTCAGACAAAAAAAAAAAAAAAACAAAAAAAAAAACAACTCCAAACCCAAACCCAAATCCATGCATCAGCAGAAAAGGCTTATGAGTGAAATCAGAGAAACCTTTTTCCTTTGCCCTTTTATACTTTTTATACAGCAGACCACACACACACACACACACACACACACACACACACACACACACACACACACACACACACACCTCATATACCTTTGCTCTCTCGGCTGTATGTTACACTGCACCAGTCTCATCCCTAAGTCCCTGATTCATGAACTGTGCCTCCTTTGTCTCTCATGTAAAATTGTGCAGTATTTTTATCTCCCTCCTCCCCTCTCTTCATCTTCTGGAAAGCTCGTGTGTGTGTGTGTGTGTGTGTGTGTGTGTGTGTGTGTGTGTGTGTGTGTGTGTAGGGTCTGAACCTTTTTTTCCTATAGCATCAGGCCAGCAAAATTCCTGATAGAAGCCCCTTTCCCTTCTCCCTCTTCCCAACACATTGCACCTTGAGTTTGTGCCACTCACACCCGAACCCATCTGTCTCGATGGGAAAAAGTGATTCTGCAGCTTTAAGGTGCTGCTCGTGCAAAAGTACCACTGGAGGCGGGAGCCACAGCCAGCCATCCGCCCCGCGGGTAGGCAGGCAGGCAGGAAGACTGGCAGGCTGGCAGCAGTGGCTGCTCTGGCTGCTGCCACCGCCGCTGTGCCCAGGAGGCCAGGGAGTGAGGGAAGTCGCTGTCCTCTCCTTCAGTCCTGGCCCCTGCCAAGCCCGCTGGCCCGAGTGAGGAGTAGGTAGGCAGCCCATGCAGCTTTAAACCATGTCCCAGCTCTCATCTTCGTCGTCGTCCTCCTACTCTAAGAATGGGATTGCAGACGGGCTGCACTCCCCCGGCTCGCAGGTACCTCCTCCTTCGCAAGCTTTCGGAACCACCTCCATCTGCCTCTTGGCGTGCAGTACCCCCAGTTCTGCGAAGCAGCAGCAGCCTCCGCTTCCTACCTCCTCTTTTGTCTCCTCCCCCTTTCCTCTTTCTCCTCCCTCTCTTCTTCCCTTCCTCCCTCCTCCTCCTCCTCCTCCTCCTCCTTGCCTCCTCCTCCTTTTCCTTCTTTCAATCTCTTGCTCCAGCTAGAGGAGCCGGCTGGCTTCCCCCCTGTCCGATGCTAGGAGCTCCTGAACAAGCTCCTTCGAATCGTTGTTAATGGATGTGGTGGGTGTCTGGGGCTTCTTTTTTTCGTGTGTGTGTGTGTGTGTGTGTGTGTGTGTGTGTGTGTGTGTGTGTGTATGTGTGTGTCTTGGGGGCTATTTGGATTCAAGGGTTTGGACCCGGAGCTGTCTGGGTCTTATTCAGATTGGATTAACGGTCAGGTCAGCTCTCTCCATCCCTTGGCCGGTGACCCTGCTGCTTAGTCGCAGGTTCCTTTCCTTCCCCAAGCACTCACTCTCTTTTCTTATCTTGTCGAGTTCAGGTGGCCAGAGGCACCACGACCCGGAGGAGCAGATTGAAACGATCGGATGGCAGTACCACTTCGACCAGTTTCATCCTTAGACAGGTAGGAAGGAGCGGGAAAGAGGAAGAGAAGGAAGAGAAAAAAGAGGAGAAAGAGAAAAAGAAGGAGGACGAGGAAGAAGTGGAAGAGGAGGAGGAGAAATGGGGAGGGGAGAGGGAGATGAAGGTGGAAGGGAAGAAAGAGGGAGCAGAGTCCCTAGCCCAGGCAACCCGGGCTCCCCAAGCGGGCGGGGGCGGGCTCTGAAGTAGAAACCTCGCAGCCGCCTCCACGTGTAGGAAGGTGACTGTCAGTTCTTCCCGCCCCCCCAAGCAGACAACACAAACACACGCCCGCCTGGGGTAGGGCTAGTTGGTTCTTTTGGCTTTGCTTTTGAAACTTCTCTTTCTCTTTTCCTTCTGTGACTCGTTATTCCCCCCTCCTCACTCCTCTCCTCTAGTCTCTTATTGTTTCGGGGGGAAAATGTATCTAATCCGGGAAGTATATTTGGTCCACTCTAAAGTTGTGTGCTGAGAAGAGCTCAAAGGCTCAGGAAGGAAAGAAGTTGAATTTGATTTGGGGACCGAGAGCCCCAGAACTGGAACTTTGTGTTTTCTTTTCTCGGGTTTGGAAAAGCATCTTCGGAAGGAGTGCCCTCCCTTGTCATACAGAAAACAGTTGCAAACCGGGATCTCTTTTGATTTGGGTCACAGACAGTCATCTGGGATGCTGAGGGTGGAATGGGATGGGGGAAGGTGTCGTCTTTCATTTAGACCACTTAACTAGGATCTTGAGGAAGAACTAGAAAAGATAATTTTCTTAAAAGTTTTCTCTCAGTTAAGAAAAGCTTCTTTGCTTCCCTTCACTTAAAAAAAAGGGGGGGGGTTTCAGGTCTGAATAAAATTGTAATAAGAGAAATCTGATGGACAGTTATCTTATTGATTAGGATTTCTATTAGTACTTCTTGAATTTTGGAATTTAAGTATGGAGTGTATTGACTATATGTGTTATTGTCAGGAATAATGAATGTGTAGAGAATTTTAACTTAGGTAAACTGTCCATCTGTATTTATTTTTGTTATAATTGTGTGGCAAATGAAACACTCCAGGGATGCCACATTTTTGAAGAAACCATGAAAAGGTGAGTCACCTTGACTCCAATACAGCAGCTTTCATGGTGTGTGCTCTGGGGTTACTGCAGGGATCTGGTCATTAGTAATAGGAGGCTCTTTATAAACCCTGCTCTGCTGTGGATTGCTGGTGTAACCTTGGGAAGTTATATTTCCCCTAGGTCACTCATTTGCTTGTGGATGTATTTCTAACTTATGATTGCTAGTCAATTTTATTTTTTTAAATTAGCCTCAAATTGAAAACTACTAATCAACATTGCATGGATACAAGATTTAAAAAAGTTAAATAGAGACTTTATCCTAAAGGTCATATTTGAGGCTTATTTACAGATTATTTAATTTTAGCTTTCTCAGAAACAGAGGTTTTATCACTTCACTATTCTTTAAGTATTTAGAGTCCCCAATACTTTTTGCATTCAATTAGATATTTTCCCATTTTCATCTTTTATTTATAAAACATATAAATGTTCATCTTTCAAAAGGATTTGAGTATTAAAATATTTTGGTGCTTTCTGTTATTTATTTTGTAGAAGACTATTTTTAGAAGTGTTTAATTGATGCAAACTGTTGGAAGCCCTAATTATACAAAGGTGATACTTCTTTTCATATTACCATGGCATCCCATGAACAATTTGGCTCAAAGTTTTCTTTTTATCTGTATCTCGATTTCCTTCACCCATTATTCTTCTGTTGCAAGCTGCTGATTATAGCACAAAGATCAATATTCTTTCTCTGCTTATAGTTTTCTTCCCCAAGTTATATATATATATATGTGTGTATATATATGTATAATGCAGTATTGTGTATATATATATATATATATATATATATATATATATATATATATATATATATATATATATATACGTATATATGTACAAATTCAAATTACTGCATGTCAAATGACTTTCAGGCTAATTGCAATTGATATACATATTTTTATATATCTATCAGATATATTTCTAATATCTTTCCAGAAAAAGACTTTATTGGTTTAATAAAATGAAAGCTTTTAAATCTAGAAGATATTTATGTTAGTTTAGCAAACCAAGAAAAAACAGAAAACTTGGCTCTCAAAAGAGATTATTTATACATTCTTCCTATTTATTTTCTGCACAGCATAGCTGTGCCTACCAAAATGGCTGCAAGAGAAAGCTGAGAAATTTCATATTTCTTCAGAAGAAACCAAAAATGGTAACATGGATTTGTCTTGACCTTATGGAATGAAATTGAGCAGTAACCCTAGCAAACAACAAATATCTTATTTGAAGACCTTGTTCTTGGGAGTTATTAGTCACTTTAATACATTTGTTGAATGATTGAATACCTAATATTTTAATTCTTGATATACTGACAAAATGAGATTTCTTGTGGAAATTCTATGAACTTTGTGTTATCTGCACAGAAAGGACTGGGTTAAGATTGAAAATAATACTGCTTTTTCCTGTCTTGGGTTCTTTTGGCTTATGAAGTAATTTTCCTCTGAAGAACTCAGGGTGCTATGGTGTGTTCAAGACTCAATAAAAATCAAAAGGTTCAATGTAACTCTGTACTTCCATTTAGAAATCTTTTCAGTTTTGTCTCCTTTAGTTTCTCTCCAGTTCATAGCTGAAAGGATGGGGTTGGCAGTAAGGAATGGAGAATGACCTTTTGGAAATGAAGTTGAGATTACTTGTTGGGAAGCCCTCATCAAATCTGAAATTTCTTTTCTTATTCCATTGTAAAAACTAAGTGTGTGAGTATATATGTGTATGTAGCACAGAGTCAATTAAATCATATCTTTTAGTTTTGGGAGGGTCTCATGAGTGTAGCTTCCTAAATTCCCTCAGATACTATTGACCTTGTTTCCTGTTTTGTTAGAGCACCAGGAGTCAGTTCTGAGTTCTGGAATTTTGGGGGTAGTTTTCTTTCAGGAGTCTTGCAGAGAATACAAAAGAAAGTGTCTAAAGGATTTCTTTCAGTAAATATCAAGAGGATTAGTTCCTATAGGAGAGAACTCTGAAAAGGTTACTTAATATGATGATCTTGAATTCTGCTTTGATACTGTGAAATCATCAGATTACAGAAGGATGGATTAAAATAATTTTTAATAAGGTGGGATTTTCTGACAAGTGGTTTGTCAGATATTAACAGGATAAATAGTGGGTTTCTAAGGTGTAGAATTTTCCTGGAAATCCTTTGGAATAGATTGTGTATTTTTACCTAAATACAGAGAATTGAATTTGTTAATTCAAGAATTCTTCCAGTATTCTGATTCTGTGATCTAAATATGACAGGAAATGTCATAGGAGTTGGACTTGGAAGGGACATTTGAGGTCATCAAATTTTACTGCCTTTTTTTAAGGTGAGGAAAATGTGATAATCAATCCAAGGATTTTTTAAGCATTTACTGTGTTCTAAACATTTATTAAGCACCTGTTATATGCCAGGTATTGTTGTAAATGCTGAGGAAACAAAAGAATGAAATAATTCATCCTCTCAAAGAAAGCCTTTTTTTGAAGGAGTTACTTATGTGAGAAAGATAAGACCAATTTGACTGGACCTTTGAATGGGAGAGGGGAAAGAGATTAATGAATAATGAGGCCAACTGATGAAATTTTTGGATTTTTGTTGATCCACTCATATTACTGTGGAATTACTAGATAGTTAACAGTCCTCCCATTCAAAGTGGAAGCTATCACATAAAGTTTATTCCATGACCTAAAAACTCCTACAATTTGGAGTGAAATGACTTGACTCAAATTATTTAGGTAGAAAGTAGTAGATTCTAAAATCAAATTCAAGTTTTCTCACTCCAAATTGTTTCTTTTTTAGATCATGTTATTAAGGGATAAACTTTAATAGTGTTTGCTTTTTTAAAAAAAATCTATTTTCTCTTTTACTCTATGAAGCTATCCAGCTAGTAATTGCATAGTAATATGGGTTGACAAATAAAAACCCAGAAGTGAAATTAGAAAGCTTACTAATTGACTAAGAGTTAGACGGGGATTTTATAATGGACCAATAAATCCAATTTGGAGCACTGATTCTGACCACTTGGGTCAATCCCAAATTCAGAGGCTAGAAGACAATATGTTCCTTGGGTTCTTAAGGGAGTTAGATTATTGTCTTGGGGCTCCTGACCTGATGAGAACCTTAGACCAAGTTAGGCTAGAAGAAATACAATTAATTGAACAGAACACCTTAGGAAGTTTTCAGTGTCATCTTAGCTGAAGCTCAGGGTTTTTTTTTTTTTAAACTTCTAATTATCTTACACTGGTATAATGCTCCTGAATATGCATGATCTCTTATTCCTTCTAAATAAATCTTGGTAAGACCACTCCTGTGATCTGAAGCATGTGATGAACAAGGGTAAGAATAGAAAGGAGTGGATGCCAGCCAGATCCAAATGCCCATTTGCATTTGCAGATGGGATTGAGTGCAGTAGATATCTGAAATCAAGATGTCAAACACATTCAAGGGTCAGGAGACTTTAGGAGATATGCTGCTTTGAAAGTTTAGGCTGTAGTGAAAGATAAATATCATTAGATTGTGAACTCCTTCAGGGCAGCAATTGTCTTTTGCTTCATTTTATATCTTTAGCACTTAGCACAGTGCCTGGCACATAGGCATTTAATAAATGTTTATTGAATCAAATAGAGCCTTCTCTAATGACTTCCAAGGGAAGAAAGATTGATTTCCTGAGAAGTGGTTCAGTTTAGAAAGGCCTAAGGATAACCAATTAGATATAAACACTTGGTTAGCTGAATAGAGTACAGTATAGCTTCCTATTCTTTATTAGAATATAGTGGAACTGAGTGAGCCCATCTCTTTTGGTCAGTAGATAGATTTCATGTTTAGGTCAATTTTGATTCAGTATTTTAGACAAAGATCTTGGATAAAATAAAAGAATACAACATATGTGTGCTTATGTATCTCAAAACTACAAAAGTTAATCTACAAAATTTGAATCATAGAATTGGAAAGAATGACAGAGATCATCTACTTTAAACGCAAACAAGGGAACTGAGTTCTAGAGATATGGAGTGATTTGCTCAGGATCTCATCAGATATTTCATCATTCAAGATTTGGCAAGGAAAAGGCCTTGGGTCTTTTAACCCGAAGTGCCCCCACACTTCTTAAATAATCACACACACACACACACACACACACACACACACACACACACACACACACACACACACACACTTTAAGCAAAAGAAAATAGAAAAGAGGAATGGAGCTTATTAAAGTCAGGCCTTAGGAATATACTAATTTGGTTGTTCTAGAGGACACAACATTGATTGGGTAATCAAAAGCCTGTACCTCATTCAACCTATGATTCATATGCACAAGTCATTTAGCTTCTCATTTTAGAAGTTCATATATGGATATATGTATTTTTAAAATTTCTTTGACAGTCATTTAAATATTGTAAATCAGTGGAATAATTTAATGATTCATTTCCATTAGCAGGGTTGGAAGTTTTTACTCTATCTATAAATATAACTTCAATGTGACTTTTGAATTCCCTTCTCCTAGAGTGGAACATTCTGGTGAATGAACTTCTAGGAGAGGTTTATGCCAGTTTTTTCTCCAAATTCTCTATAGCACACTTCTTCCCAAACTGAGCCTTGACAGTGTGAGAAAGCACTCTGTCTCCTTTGGCAAGATATATTTGCAGTCCTATTAGATGTGAATAGAATTAGCTGAAAGTAGGAACTTATGATTCAGAAACCCAATTACTGGCAAGCAGTAATTTTAACCTAACTCTGAGCCTAATTTTCTTGTCCTTCTGAGTTTAGTAAATCCTATTGATTTGTAGGAGACAAGTGAGTGAAAAACCTGACTTCCAGCACTCCAATATAGAATATTACATCTTCCTCCTATTTTCTTAGCTCTCTTCTTTTGGTATTTATATATATGTAAGACTAATTCTGACATAAGTTTACATCATTTCATGTAAATTATAAGGAATAGCTTTCAAATTAAAAGATTAATTTACCTTGAGTTTTTCATAGGACCTTTCCTCTAAACAGCTCAAAAGTACTTTTACCATATCCTTGAGAAAGAAAAAAGGTAGAGAAAAATAAAGAAACCTAGATTGCTAAAACCATTTGGTACAACTACCAATGCTGGATTACTTGTGGTTAATCCAATGCTTTGGACTTGAATACAAATAGCTCAGAATATGCTGTCTTTTAGACTATGATGAGCAGAAAATGACAATTAAAAGAATCCTCCAGGGGCTTGGCCATTTCCTGCTCCCATGCTAGAATGTCAGAGGTGAAACAAAGAATGGATTATATAGATTTGCCAATTCTCCTAGACTCTTAACAGATGCTTAGGGAGCATGGGGAATAGAATCTATTCTTCCCTGTCATACCTACACAATTATCTGGGACATGGTGGATCATTTTCCTCGTGCTGATTAAAGAGAATAGGCTACTGTACCAGTGTGTAGAGGGTAGTGGCACTTTTTCCATTCTCAGCTATAAGAGCAGTGATTTTGTCGTTCTTCTTGAATTCCCATTCCCCTCCCCCATGATATTTTTTTTTCCCAAATGAGAATATACTAAATTGTTAAATCTAAATAGGAGCTAAGATACAATCCCCAATATCTTCCCACACAAACAAAAACTGATATACGCATCTGGGTTTTATGGGTTTTGCCTATAAATACCTGGGTATACTAGTATTCTTATGAATAGGGAAACCAGTGAGCCAATAGGATTCTGCCATAACTTTGGAAATATAACATAGCTTGTATGTTATTCAGCTATGAGATTGAAAGTACAATAAAGTTGTACCAATTGAACTAATCCCATACTAACCATGGGAAAGGTAAGTCTAAAGTAAGGAAAGTTTTATATTAAGATGCTTTTTTTTTTGCAAGAAATATATTTTGGGGGATCTGCTGTAATGAATAAATAATAATAATAATGATATTTAGTCACATTTGATGTACATGGTACTTCTACTATAAATGAAAAGTTTGTTCTAAATGGATTATTTATGATATCTTGAAATCTTTTTGGTACATTTATTGCACATAGCAAAATCAACTTCAATCTAATATCTGTCCAAATTGCAACAAATTGTGTGTTATTAGAATATAAATTAATGAGATTTTCTGTATGAGTGCTTAAAGTTGAAACAAAAATTAGTTATGAACCATGATAACTAACCAAGCTATTCAGGACTTTACCTGTGATTGAACCATGATAATTCTTCATGAAACACAATATTCGCTATCTTGTTTTGTTTTTCTAGGTTTAGTATTTTGCTCTTTTGGGTGATGGTATTATTTTCTAGAATTGTAGAATAGAGTAGAAAGTAATTTTCAAATAGTTCTAGAGAGAATATGTATTTTTTCTCAGACAATCCAAGAGTAGTAAAAAATAGTAAGCTCTAATCTTCTCTTTGTTGATAATTATGGAGATTTCTTTTAAACCATTTTCAGAAGTGCTTTTAAAAATATTTAAGTGAAAAGACAATAGAAATTCATGGAGGCTTATGAAGATGAGAAGAAATAGATTTGCTTTGGAAGGTCAGAAACTTAAATGCAAATTTCTTAAAAGTCATCAAGCAACTCTTTTATTTTTATAAGATGCATATACAAATTTTGGTTAAGAAAAATGTAGCAAAAGGCAAAATGTGCAGGTCAAAATGACTTTTGGTAGAAAGTGACTAAAACCTAGTTTCATAGCATATGATGAATTTCATTTCATTTATTCAGGAGGTAAAAAACTTGGATTCAGATTCCCCTTTACTAGTTGTTTTGTCTTAGATGAATCTTATTTTTTAAGCCCTTTGTGTGTGGAATATCTTCCCTTTCCTATTTGACTATTGAATTCTTATTCATTCTCTAAAGTTCAACTTAAATGTTATCAACTCTTCCATGAAACCTTTTGTGATATGTCTCCCTAAGATCCTATGTACAGCACGTTATTTTGCTTCTATAATGTACCTATAATATATTCATGTGTATTCGTGTTTTATCTACCAACTAGAAAATAAGCTTACTGAGGAAAACGACTGCGACATATAGATTTTCTATTATCCCTCCTAACATGGCATTCTGTACATAATAATTTTGCTGAATGTCAGAGGACCATGGGCCTTCATTTTTTATCTGTAAAATGGCATTAATAAAGTTTTACTTAACTTGAAGGTGAGGCAATTTGGAGTAGACTGGATGATGAACAGTGGTTTAACAAGTAGGATAGAGGTGAAATTCTCTAGGAAACAATACAACTGAACACATGGGGATGCAAAAAGTAGTTCAAGCACATGAAGACAGTTAGTAGTTGAATTTGGCTAAAATGCAGAATGCATGTAAGGATAGAAGGAAGCAGTATAGAGAATGTTGGAAAATAGGGAGGATTAGCTTATGGAGGACCTTGTATGCAAGGCTAAGAATAAGAATCCTCTTCTGAATAGGGTTATAGCAAGATGAAATCTAAGTGTAAGGACAAAGTTTAGAGGAAAACATGTTTTTAAAGAGATTATAGAGAGGAGCCAGCAAAGAAGAGAAGAATGATGAGAAAGACAGAGTTGAATCAGGAGAATGTGTCTCAGAAGCTGAAGGAGAGAATAGTGAACAATGCCAAATTTTGAGAAGTTTTGGTGACCTTTGAGAGAACATTTTCAGTAGAATGGTGAGGATGGAGGACTGATTCTAATTACTGATGAAGAGGCTAAGGAGAAATGGAAATATCATGTTTAGACTACTTTCTTTTTTAATTTGGAAAATGGGGAGCATATGAAATGATAGTTGAAAGGAGATAAAAGGGTTGAGAAAAAGCTTTTTTTTTTTTTTTTTTTTTTAACAAGGAGGAGAGGCCAATGTGGGAGTCAATGGAAGAGAAATTCAATATGTAGGAGAGAGGATGATAGCTAAAGAAAGAATCTAGAGATGGAAGAAAGACATAGGCTCAAAAGAAGAAATTGCCACAAAGAGAGGTTTCTTCCTCAGAGGCAAGAAGGAGGAAGAAGATTATGGGTGATGAAATGAAGAAGTTTTGAGGAATGTGAGGAGAATTAATGGACATATGATTAATAAATTCCATCTTCTTTGGTCAGGTTTTCTTTTCTAGGTGGGTATATGGCAGAAAACTGGGACTGAGAGCTTGAGGAAATAAAATATTTGCAGCAGGCAACTATGAGGAATGAGAAGGGGAATTATCAAGAGATATCTATGCATAATTTTATTTTATTTTATTTTATTTTTTATTTTTTTGTTTTTTTTGTTCTTTCTCTCTTTCTTTCTTTCTTTCTTTCTTTCTTTCTTTCTTTCTTTCTTTCTTTCTTTCTTTCTTTCTTTCTTTCTCTCTCTCTCTCTCTCTCTCTCTCTCTCTCTTCCTTCCTTCCTTCCTTCCTTCCTTCCTTCCTTCCTTCCTTCCTTCCTTCCTTCCTTCCTTCCTTCCTTCCTTCCTTCCTTCCTTCCTTCCTTCCTTCCTTCCTTCCTTCCTTCCTTCCTTCCTTCCTTCCTTCCTTCCTTCCTTCCTTCCTTCCTTCCTTCCTTCCTTCCTTCCTTCCTTCCTTCCTTCCTTCCTTCCTTCCTTCCTTCCTTCCTTCCTTCCTTCCTTCCTTCCTTCCTTCCTTCCTTCCTTCCTTCCTTCCTTCCTTCCTTCCTTCCTTCCTTCCTTCCTTCCTTCCTTCCTTCCTTCTTCCTTTCTTCCTTTCTTCCTTTCTTCTTTCTTTCTTTCTTTCTTTCTTTCTTTCTTTCTTTCTTTCTTTCTTTCTTTCTTTCTTTCTTTCTTTCTTTCTTTCTTTCTTTCTTTCTTTCTTTCTTTCTTTCTTTCTTTCTTTCTTTCTTTCTTTCTTTCTTTCTTTCTTTCTTTCTTTCTTTCTTTCTTTCTTTCTTTCTTTCTTTCTTTCTTTCTTTCTTTTTCTTTCCCCCTGAGGCTGGGTTAAGTGACTTGCCCAGAGTCACACAGCTAGGAAATGTTAAGTGTCTGAGACCAGATTTGAACTCAGGTCCTCCTGAATTCAAGGCTGGTGCCCTATCCACTGTGCCACCTAGCTGCCCCTTATGCATAATTTTAAAATAAAATAGTGGGTGAAATGATTGATTACTCATGAGCCCAATGATAATGTCCCGTAAAAAAAAAAAAAAAAAAAAAAAAAAAAAAAAACATTGTTTTTCTCATTGATTTCTTCTAATGTGAAGGGTGAGGGAGAATGGAATGCAGGAAGATTGTACAGATGAAGGTTATTAAAAGTGACTTTTTCTTAAAGGCAGTCACATTTTTATGGGATTGAGGGACTTACTTGGAAGAATTAATTAATCAACTAACATTTATCAAGCATTTACTAACTGTCAGGCATGAAACACTAGGGATATGAAGCAAAAGCAAAATTTGACCCTAACTTAAAGGACTTTATATTATAATGAGGGAGATATGTATAAATAGATATAAACTAAAGACACACAGAGGAGATTGAATTAATTTAGGCAAACACTAGCAACTTAAGAATTATATACTTTGTTTATATTTCTGCCAGATACTTTTATTACCCTTTTATCTGATCTTTGTTTATGGAGAGAATTATGTACAATTTATGCAGATTTTAACTGGGAATTAAAACAAAGTAAATGGCTGTCTGAAGGGAACAGAACCCCCCAGAATAAAATCTATGAGAATTTTGTCCCTCAAAAGTCTCACAGTGAATCAGCATGAATTGAATCAGAATTGACATGTTTATTTTTTTCAATGCTGAAAAATTGAATCAAGATGAAACACTTTCAGAATCAAATCTACCCAATATTTTGTTCTACTGGAGTTTATAGTTATAGTATATATTACACGGTGACTTTCATATAGAAGATAGTGTTGTTGACTTGTTTCCGTAATGATTCTGTGCTTTAAGATGTTTTTTTCCATAAGTAAACACATCCTCTCTGTAGCATTAGAGAGGTTTAAGCAGAAATGGATAGCCTTTTGTCAGACTGCAAAGAAATTATTCTTTTTCAAATATAGGTTGAACTAGTTGGCCTGGTAGGTCCCTTTTCTGCTCTGAATGTAATATCATAGAATTTCAAAATTTCCATCACTTGGACTTCATTTTGAATAAATACATCACCTAGACATCCTTAAGCAATAATGTTTAGGTTGTAGACTGCATATGAAACTACGTTTTTATTCTCTGTATGCCAGGTTATCTGACCACTATAGGAATGAAATCTGTGATCTTAGCCTTAACTTACTTAACTAGCTAAGCAAATTGACCCAGACAGGTAGAGAATTGTAAAGGGCTAGAACTGAGCAATGCACTTGGATGATGAAGCACGTGAGACTAATTGCCAATTGGATGGTTCCCTATTAACTTGTTTAAGGTTGACCCTCCCCAGCTGTTCTGTGCTGACTTGATTGGTGAGACAAAGAGAGGGAAGTGACTTGTGTGGGAGGAGTAAGAGAAACTTGGGTGGTGGAACTCACGCTCACTTGCACTCTTGCACTCACTCGTGACCTGGTGTTGGAGGCGACGGTAAAGATCTAGAATAAAGACGTTTAGTGATCCTGACTCCTGCTGATTTCTGGAAAGATAGAGTTCCAGCAGAGAATGACATTTATATAATAGACTTTGATCTTTGAGATTAAAAAGTAACAAAGCAGATTATTATTGTTTTTTCTTTAATATTGTACAATGTAAGAGACCTAAAGAAGTACCTTTGGCTCTTTGATCGTTCCCTTGTGTAGATGTTATGGAAGGAGCAGTGCAAGTGTTGCAAAGAAAAAGAAGGCATAGATTAATTACAAAGTGCACTATTTGAGGAGACAATGGGTGATGAAGTGAAGAACTTCTGAGGAAAATGGGGAGGACTGATGGACATGTCATTTATAGCTCCCATCTTTTTTTGTTAAATAGTGGGGTTAGGTTTTCTAGAAGAATCAAAGATCATAGCATTACAGATCCAGGGCTAGAAGGGATGTTAGATTCCATCTAGTCTGTTGATGTTGGGTCATTTTAGTTGTGTTTAACTCTTGATGACCCTATTGGAGACTTTCTTGGCAAAGATACTAGAGTGGTTTGCTATTTCCTTTTCTGCATCCTTTTCAGGTGAGGAAACTGAAGCAAATAGAGTTTAACTTCCCTAGTGTCATGTTGTTAGTAAGTAGGTAGATAGATAGGTAGGTAAGTAAGTAAGTAGGTAGGATTTGAAGTCAAGAAGACGAGTTTTCTTGATTCTAAGCTCTGGGACCATTCAGATGCCCTTAATTGACCTAGTCTATCTAGTCTGACCTCCTCCTTTTTCCAGGTGAGCAGGCTGAGGCTTATAGAGGTTGAGTTGTTCAAGGTTAGATGGATAGTAGAAATGATGTTTGAACAAGTCTTCTGTCTCCAAAGCTAGTGTTCTTTTCACTGTACTACAACAGAAATAGATCTGCTTTGGACATATAAAAATCACAAATCAAAATGATTCGTTTATTTGCCTTGAAATACCTGGATGTTTGTAATAATTTGTAAGGATAGGAGTAGGGAATAATTTATGCCTTGGAGTAATTGATAATATTTCTCCTTTATGTAGTTCAGTTAAAGAGATACTAGAAGGTCTAGTGTTCAAAATAAGTAAAATATTTATGGGGAAAATGATATATAAAATTGCATTTTTGTGTGGCAGGTGCTGCTCAACTATATTTAAGAGATTCCCTAGGGGATTAAAGTTAATTATCAACACACTAGTGTAGGGAAGGAAATAGGTCAGCTGAAAACATATGCTTCTAATTTCAGAGAGCTTTAGGAGTAATTCAGTTTGGGGACCAGTTTCATTTTGTAAAGTGTCTTAAATGTTGCTTTATACTGCGGCCTATAATAATATTTAATTTTCAATTCAGTTGTTGATTGCCATGCTAATTTAACTTAGTGAAATATTTATCTGTAGATACATATGAAATAGGTGAATGTAAAGTTACCCTGAAAAGAAACTTTTCTCAAAACATCATAGTTATAATATACATCATTAGGATCATTATTACTATCATTTTAAAATTGATATAACTGGCTTAATACTTTAAAAAGTTGACGAGGAGCTATTTCATTCTTCCATGTTAACAGTTTAAGAATGTTTCCATGTTAACAAATGTACTTTTCCTTCCAAATGTCCCTATTTCTATCAAGGGTACCATCATGTATCCAATAATCCAGATTTACAACTTCTTGCTTTCACTAAGCCAATATATCCAGTTTATTTGTCAAATCTTGTCATTCCCTTATAACATCTCTCATAAATGTCAACTTTTCTCCATTCATAGTTACAAGCTCTCATTTTTTCTTGCCTGGGGTAATGGATCTCCTAGCCTCAAGTCTTGTCCCATTCCAATCTATTTTCCATCCAGGTGCCAAAGTGATTTTCCTAAAGTGAAGGTTTGATCATGTAGTCTCCTTTTCAATAAACTAAGGTGACATTTTATTTGCTGAGGCAATTGGGATTAAGGGACTTGCCCAGCGTTCAGTGGTTCTCTTATCTCTAAAATCAAGCACAAACTCCTATTTTGGTATATAAAGCTCTTTCCAACTTGGTTCCAATCTCTCTTTCAGTGCCATTATCATTATACCCCTTGATTCACTCAATAAGCCTGCCTTCTTACTTTTCCTCATTCATGGCACTTGATTTCCTATCTCCAAGCCTTTGCTCAGGCTGTACTCCATGCCTATAATACACTCCTTCTTCAAACCTGCCTTTTAGAATAACTAATTTCTTTCAAGATTAAACTAGAAGGAGTCCTTGCTGATCCTCCCTAATGTTGGTACTTTTCCTCTGAGGAAATCCCCTAATTTATCCTGTTTTTATCTTATATGGCATAGTTGTTTGTATATAGTCTTCCCCTTTGGATTGCAAGCTTCTTGAGGACAGGGATGTCTTTTTAGCTTCTTTATATCTACAGAAGTAGACTGTGACTGGCACTTAATAAATGCTTGTTGTCTTGAGTGGGACCTTCATTATGAAGCCTTTTTTTAAATTCCTATAATTTAAGGCATCAGAGTAGGATTTTATAGAGGAAGATCTTACATATTAGTATTGAAAACAACCTGTAGTGTTTGGGAAAGGAGTTACAGGTTCATAAGCAAAAGCTTTGTTTAAATCCTGACTCTATTTCTTAATACCAAAGTAACATTGGCTGGGCATTGTAGCTTATACCTGTAATTGTTAAAGAGATTTTACAGAGGCTGGTAGATATCTTGAGCTTTGGAGTTCTCAGCTGCATTGGGCTCTGCCAATCAGGTGTTCTCACTAAGTACAGCATTAGTATAGTGAATGGGGAAGGAAGGATGTGTGAGGGACCAGTCACTAAAGGAGAGGTGAACTGGCTCATGTTGGACAAAAAAAAAAGTCAGTCAAAACTTTGGTGCTGATCAAAGACTGATGCCCTTGCATCTCTTGATAGGGACACCCCCCCAAAATCAATCTAGCTTACTTCTCGGGGCCATTTGCAAAATAAGGGGAATGGAAATTTTACACATATAAAGGACAGGGTTTATTATTAAGTTAGCCAAGATTATTGAGCTCCTTTAAGGACACCTGAATTTGAATCCTGCTGATGCTATCTGTATGAACCTAAGAAGAGTTATTGTGAACAAGTTTAAAAGGAGAAAATGAAGAATATGATGAACTTAAAGCTTCTTCAAACATATGCATACAACATGAAAGAATGTGCAAAATTGTGAGTGGGCTGGTGGGAATGAAGTATTTGTGAAATGTGGTGAGATTTTTGCAGATATACATCCTGGAAGCTATTAAGGGTGGAAATGTGTGGTGGTAGAGTATAACTGGTGTTCAATTACCATGAAGAACGAATGACTAATGGTGCTTTAAATATATAGTAATGAATAACAAAAGTTGCCATCTTTTTAATTTTGCTTAAGGTGAACAGAATGGAGAGATTCTCATTATATGAAACTACTGCAATTAGGAACTTCCAATCCTGATTCTTTTCTAGTTTCTCAGGTGCATGTGATTTGACACATTTCTCAGTGTGGGTACCAAAGAGGATAATGAGGAAGTCATACTTTCAAAAGAAGGAAGTTCTCACTGTTAGTGACATTAGATAAAACTCTGATTTAGGTGGCAAATGGATCCTGAATGGAAAATGTTGTAAAAGGTGTTAATCTTTTCCATGATTACTGAGTAGATGGATGTTGTGGATTAGAAAGAAATCCTAACTGTTTCCTCATACTCTAGTCTCACTCTTACTCCTACATTTTGGGATTAATTTCTGTTCCCTTGTGTTTCTTCTCTTTGTGTTCTTTTTGTGTGTCCTCTGCTCTATTGGTGGTATGAACACCTTTGAGGAGAGTAATTCACTGGATTAACACCTTTGAGGAGAGTAATTCACTGGATTCATGTGAAGAGCCTTTTTTTTTTTGTAATTTATTTTGTTATGCTGTATAGGACTTTGTATTATTTTGCTATTCCTCATAAGTTCATGCTTTGAATTATGTATATTGTGGTTCTGTTAAGAGAAATATAGTAATTGGAGCTCATGAAGGGGGGTTTATATTCTCTTACTATAGGTCAACAGTAAAGTTCAGAAGAGTTATCCTAAGGTAGGAAGGAACCTAGATATGGCAAGTGAGAGGTTCAGAATTTAGAGAGAGCAGCTACTAGTCTAAACTAGTGGACTGGAGAACAAAGGGTAAGGGACTGAGGTAGGATATAAGGCAACATGAAATTAGGAGATTGGTCCTAAGACTTGGGTTGGCAGGAATTCAGGATATAACAAAGGCTTGTCTTGATTTCCTCATCTGCAAATTGGGGATAATAATAGCATGTATAATAATAGCATGTCCCTCCCAGGGTTGTTGTGAGTTTCTAATGAAATAATATTTATAAATCCCTTAACACAGTGCTTGAAAGGCATTATATAAATGTTAGCTATGAGGATGATGATATGATGATAACAATTAGTAGGTTGGAATGGTCATCTGCAAAAATGAATCTTGATATTGAACCAAGAGATTGATTTTGTAAGCCAAAACTTCTTATATAGATGTAATGTAAGCTCTTTGAGGGCTGAGACTTTTTATTTTTGTCTTATTATTCCTAGCACCTAGCACAGTGCCTGGAATGTAGTAGGCACTTAATTTATGCTCTGTTGAGTAATTTAATTGGTATCTTTTCTGCTCAGAGAAAGGTTTCAAGCTGTGGACCTTGAGCATTCAGAGGGAATTAATTGAATGTACATTTTTCACACATGGCTACAATGTGGATTGATGAAGTTGGAACAGTCAATTTAACAAGAATTTATTATGAGCCTACTGTGTGCTGAGCAATAGGGATACAAAACCAAAAATGAATAGATGAAAATCTGAGACAATTTCTACCTTCAATGAATTTATATTCCAGTAAGGCTTAAAAAAATTTTGGCATCTGGTAAAGGCTGTTGACGCCTTTTAAGAAAAAATGTTTTTTGAATGTATAAAATAAATCAGAATACAAAGGAAATCATCTATATTGAAAAAAATTATCATAATTTTTTTTTAATTCATGAATCCCAGATTAAGATCCCTTCTAACAAAGGGATATGACACATACTAGGGAATGATAGCCAGAATGAGAGAGTAGAACCATGGGGCAGCTGGAAGGCACAATAGAACACTAACCCTGACGTCCTCCTGAATTCGAATATGCCCTCATAAACTAAATTTACTAGCTGTGTAACTCTCGGCAAGTCACTTAACCCCAACTTCTTTTCGAGAAAAACAGAGTAGAACCATAAAGAGGCAATAGATTGACATCCTTTTTCTAGGAGGAATGATAATAATTTGATTATTGCTCTCTGAGCAAAAGGCAAAAAGTAGGGACCGAGGATTGTGGAATGGGGAAGGGAGTGCTTGGTGTTTTTCTATGTGTAATAAGCGTCTGAGGAGAGGATTAGGATTTGTGCCTGGACAGAAGCAGAGCAACTAAGATTATAATTAACTCACTTCCTAGCCCCTTTAGATCTAGTCTCCAAACTGAAGCTATTAATTCTCTGCTAGAAGATTCCTTGTTCGAATTCTTTATTGTCTGGATTGTTTGTGTTCCTGACCATTCAGCTGCCTGGAATTACTAATTGTTCCGTGTTGACCTCACTATGCTCTCCCCACCCCACTTCCTTTTGGTTTTTGTGGATTTCTTGATTTCCACCTTTGCCTTTATTTTATATCATTTCTGTATTTTCTTTTTCTTGACTGTCAGCCTTGCTTCTATCTCAGGTACCTGCCCTAGATTTCCATGCTTCCTAGTTAGCCATGTATTTGCTTTAAATCCTACCCTTCTGCCCTCCCCCCAAGATAACACCTGTTTTGCCGAGAAGACTCACAGCAGCTTAAAGGAAGGAAACTGGTCAAGATTTCCTTTTCATATAGAACCCTGATTTGAAACAATCAACAAACAACAATTTATCAATTTCCCACTATGTGCTAGACATATATGCAAAGAATGAAGCAATAGACTATTTTATGTAAGTAGTTTCTATGTTATAGATGAAACATATATATATATATATATTATATAATATATATGTCTATGCAGAATAAATATATGGAAAATATACAAAAATGTTAACTATAAGGTGGTTTGGGAGGGAGGACTCATATTTGAGGAGAATCAAAAAAGACTTTCCTTATTCTTTTTGGATTCTGTAAGGATATCCTCCATGACACTACTGACCATCATTTGTTGGGCATGTCTGCCTATTTTATGCCTCATTGGATAATCAGAGGATCATTTTAAAAGTTATCTTAGTCATTTATCAAACAATGATAAATCTGTATGAATTTAACATATATATGTATATGTATATCTATCTATCTATCTAAGACATTTTATTGAAGGAGAGCCATTAAGGTGATGCTTTTCTTTACTGAATCAGATGATTTTTAATCAACTGAGAATAAACACAGCAGGATCTTTGGTTCTCTAATCTTTTCAATGAGTTGTGTGGAAAATGCACTGAAGCCAGAATTAAGCAGAGGGAAGAGAGTGCACAGGATTGCATCTGGCTCATCTTTTCTGTAGTCCCAAATTGTGGATGATTGGGTCACAATCCGTGCCAGTGGAGGATGTTCTCAGATTGGTGGAATCAATAAAGCATTTCAGTCAGTATCTAGTAACTTTAACTCATGCCAAAAAGAAAGAATAATATACTAACTAAATTATAAAAGAAAGAGAGAGTGAAGTCTCCTTCAATGGATATTTCTAATCAAAGACTAGATGGCTATTCTAAATATATTGTAGGGAGAATTCTTATTCAGGTATAGGTTAGATTAAGTGGCCTCTAACCTTCCTTCGATGCTGAATCTGAGCTATGAAATGTTTGCATTCTCCTGAAAACTATTTTCCTAAGATTTTCTAAGAGCTTTAATTTCACCTTTAACTTAATAGTCGCAATATGGTATTCATTTACTCACAGGAATGCCTGCTCTGACTGAAGAATAAATATGATAGACTTTTGTGTATGTGCATTTTTGCTTTATCTTGCCAAAAAAAAACCCCTTAAAAGTTATTTGTGCATGCATATCTCTGTGTGTGTGTAAATGTGTAGGTATGTGTGATTCATTTTTTACTTTAAAGGATTACTATTATGTTAGGGGGTTCAAATAAATATTAGTCAGCAGGGGATGAAAAAAGTCAAGAAAATTAATGAGTGCTGTTATTATTTCATACCTCAGTTGTTGAAGAGGAATTATTGTTTTGGCCATAACTGCTTTTTGGATAGAAATTTAGTGACAGATTTATGGAGCAGTTTCCACATTTTAAAATTTTATGGAGAACAATGGTGGAAGATTATGAATGGAATTGTCTTAAAGCAGTGAGTAACTGGAAGGAAAAACCATTTTTAAGGATGCCTGGTGAGAGACTTGACCAAACAAAGATATCCTGAGGGCATTTAAAGATGGGGCTGGAAAGAAAATAGCAAAATGAAAAAAAATATTTATAATGATTTTGTAACAAACTCATTATATTATAAAGAATAGTAGAGTCACCACATTTGGACTTTATGGGAACATTTATTAATGTGATGTTGCACATTGATGGCAATGTAACAAAAAGAAAGATGGAATAAACAGGTCACACCAGTTGTACATGAAGGATAGAGGTATAAATCTTGACAAAATTTGAAGGCATTGAAGGATTGATTCTAAAGGTGACTGAAGAAGATGAAGATACTAACATGTGGAAACAAAAGCCCTCAGATTTTGTTGTATTACTTTTAAAAAGTGACAGCCCAGATAACTAATGACCCATTAATCATGCCTACCATCTCTTCTACATAAAACGTCTAAGAATTAGCTGCACATGTCGTAAAGATACCTTTGACAGGGGTCTAGAAGTATTCAGAGAGGGTTACATGATTGCTTTTACTTTAAAATTGACTGAAAGATGTAAAAGATAAAAAATCCTGCTGTGGTGTATTGTTTGTTGACTACAGAATACCACTTGATTTGATAAAACAAAGTACCACCTTAAAGGCTTTTTACAAAGTATGTCTGAAATATATGTTGAAAATTATATAATTTCCTTGAAAGACTATACTTTTGTGAATACAAATATAATATTAATATCAGGGGAAGCATAAAATGGGGCGGGGTTGAGGGTTAAGGGTTTGTTTTGCTTGGCAAAGTTATTTATCACTATTACAGAGCTGAAGTTGAAGAGATTTCCCTATAGATAGTGAAATCTTCCAGATACTTCTGTTTATGGATGATGTGCTGATTGTATCAAATTCAGAACATTAAGGGGTCATTTGAATGAGATCTATTGCTACTCAAAAGAGTTGAGCCTAAGCATCTATGGAAGAAAAAACCAAATAGGTGAATTGTAAAGGGCCAGAATTGAGCAATGCACTTGGATAATGAAGCATGTGAGACTAATTGCCAATTGGACAGTTCCCTATTAACTTGTTTAAAGGTTGACCCTCCCCAGCTGTGCTGTGCTGACTTGATTGGTGGGACAAAGAGGGGGAAGTGACTTGTGTGGGAGGAGGAAGAGGAATTGAGACGCAGAAGCTGACTCAGTCTCTCCTGGCGTTTGAGGGAGGAAGGTGTGTGTGAGATTGCTAGGCCTAAGCCCCTGACCTTGACCATAAAAGATCAAGAATAAAGGACATTTAGTGATCCTGATTCTGGCTGGTTTCTGGGAAGACAGAGTTCCAGCAGTGAACAATATCTATTGTCTAAGTTATGAGATACAGTTATATGGACAGCCTATCAATCTTGTTTATCAATATACAGTTCTTGGACTACAAATGTTTTGGGACCAGAATTGAATAATTGACTGTATTGTATTGCCTTTTGAAAATTACAGAATTATTTTAATAACTGCAATCTTCTCTTAGAAATAAAGACCCGATTAAAAAATATCACAAAAGTCCTGCAGGTGATGTATGGCTTCAAGTCATAGAACTCTACTGTCTCTGTAGAACAGAAATTGAAGATTGTTCTAAGAGCATGAATAGACTGCAACTCATTACAAAAAAGAAATTATAAAAATTGGTGAAATTAATGTTACCAAGAAATGCATGATTGAAAGAGGAGTTAGGTTGCTTGTTTGATACAAGTTAGAGCCAACTCATATATATTTTGCATACTCTTGATATCTTCACAGTGTCAGGAATACTTGAAAAAGGCATGTGTAGTTATATTTGGTGGACTTTCTTTAATGAACTTATGGGAGATGATGGAGAAATGTATTACAAGATGAGCAGACATAATATCTTGTGACCTGTATCACTGGAAAAAGTCCTGACCATGATGAAATCAAAAATCCATATATTTGGATAATATGAAAAACAAAGAATTAATGTTTTCTGAACTATTAAAATTAGATTTTCTTCAACAGTTGTGTAGTCAGGGCTACAACGTAATTCAAACACCAAAGGCCTAACAGAACTACTGACAAATTCTTTTCTAAAAGAATGATTACTAAACATTACAAATTAATATTTAATAATACTGGTTTATTACATAGTAATAACAAAATAATAATAGTCCCAAATTTAGCAATTAGTCATATTTTCAGCAGCTTTTGAAAAAATTTTGTATTTTCTGAAGTTACTTCTTATAGTAAGCTTTTAAAATTTCCACTTACAAAATTTACATCCTCTTCAGCAGATGGGGTGACCGGCTTACAGTTTCCATGGTAACAAGGTTTCAGATTTTTTTTTTTTCCTCTCTTTTTTAAAATAGCCTAAAGTCACAGAAGGGAACTCAGATATTAATAGCATGAGAAATTTCAGTGTGAACAACAATTATTAAACATGCAGTATTTGGTTACTCATTTCCAGATCCAAAATCGTTTATGTTACACACTAATTATGATTAAGCATATTCTTCTGATGTGACATGAATACAATTTTCACTCATGCAGATTACAATGAAGTACTGGTCTGATGGAATGATTAACTGTTGAGTAACTCATTGGAAACATAGCTCTCCACCGTGACCTGTACTTCCCAACATTATTATTATTGACAAAATCAGACTTTATTTTAAATTGAATTATGAGGTTCTAGCATAACAGTTGGACATGGGATAATTTTAAAACCTGGAAAAGGTTTTGTAATACAAAATCATAAAAATGCTTTAGCTGCCTTTGTCGCTGTGTAGTTTCTATGGACACCGATATTTGTGTCAAGCATAAGCTTAATGTTTATCTGTGCTGAATATAGAAGAAGCAGAGATTATTTTGTAGGACTTTAAATCCATATTGATTTAATTAGGTTTTAGTAATCTTTGATAGATAATCAAATTAGAATAAGAATTTCATCACCAGACCAAATTAATTAGGTATTCGGATACTTTTCTAAAGTAGTTGCCACTCTTTAAAGAATGATAAAAAATATATAAAAAAAGGGTGGTGTTTTCTTTAACAAATTTATTTAAAGATTTATTTAACTCCAGCTTATTTTGATTTGTTTTGTTAAGGTGATTTTTTTTTCCTAGAAGTTTTTCCCCACTCTACAGAGAACATTGATAAGAAACAAAAGTTGAATCCTATTTTTGAGCTTCCATTTCAGTAGTCATTTTTGGGAAGTTATTTCACATTCTAGTTTGTCTGCTGATAAATTTTGTGAACACAGGTACACATTGGCATTGCTGTTAGGACCTCAAAAAATAGAGAGAAAAGCTAATGTCTCAGTTCATTAACAACTTTTCATGTAGTATCAAATCCTTGCTCAGTTTATTTTTGGCATTCTTTAGTATTATTAGTTTAGAAAATTTATTGTTAATCTTTCTTCAAGCTCTATTTACTATTTTTGTTGTTGTTGTAATGCCATTTTCCTTTGGCATATATATCTACATCAACTCTTTGCTGTCAGGTGACCAGGCCTTGCTTTAGAAGATTTGATGTATATGGGTCAATATATACTAAAGTAGCATTTGGGCCTAGTGTGAAAACAAAAATAACAAAAGACGTGTGACTCATGATTGTGGTTTTAATGGGTTGGGTTGTTGACAGTTGCTTCTTTTATCTTGACTAGATGCAGACATATATTGAATCAAGAAGAAAGTAGAGATATTCTAAATACCATTTGCCTCTACTTCAAGAAAATGGAAATATAGGGGAAGCTAGTTGATGTAGTGAATAGAGCATCAGCCTTGAAGTCAGGAGGACCTGAGTTCAAATATGGTCTCAGACACTTAACACTTCCTAGCTGTGTGACCCTGGGCAAGTCACTTAATCCCAATTGCCTCCACAATAACAACAAAAAAAGAAATTTTATCTTTTTGTTGGCTTATTGTTTGGCTTAATGGATTAACATTTGTACTCACAAAATCTATTTCCATCTTACCTTTTTCTTTTTGGAAAAGATAATAGTGCTAAAATGGGATGCATATAATAAGTAGAGTACAGGGGGGAGGGATGAGAAATTAAGTGAGGAAAAGTAGCTTCTGTCTGTTATTTCCCCCATTCCCAGCACATAGACATACATTCATGTTCTAGAGGCTCTCTGTTGTCTCTAGGATCAAGTACAGAGCTTTATTTTAGACACTTAAAACTTTATAGCTTGACGTTTTCCTGTCTTTCCTTTCTTCTTAAACTTTACTCCCTTCCATTCACTTTATGACTGAGTTACATTTGCCCATTTGATGGTATTAGCATAGAAATTCCTTTCCTATCTTCTTACTTTGGCCATGGTGACATGTATCCTCCTTGCCTGAAGTGTTCTTTCTCAACTCTGTGCCTTAGTTTTCCTGGCTTTCTTCAAGACTCAGCTCAACTCCCTCCTTTTCTATTCCCAAAGTAATTTCAGATTACTTTCCATCTAGTATGTATCTATTTATTTACATGTCTTCCAATTAGAATGTATACTCTTCAAAGGGTCAGACATCCCCACCTACTATTACACGGCTGGCAAAACAGCTTCTCTAAAACAGCAGAGTGCTCTTAGGGAGAGACAAAAGGAAGCATTTGTCTAATAAGTCAGACCACCTTTACCATCTTGATCGCCATCTCCCTCTAGGACCTTAATGGAGCTAGCTGAAGATTCTGAACTCAAGAACAGGAAGGTTTCCAGCCCACTGTCTGTAGCCATCATCCTTGGAAGCAAACACTGTGGAGATGTTCCTACTGGGTGCTGTCAGATGAGATGATGTTTGGAAAGTGCTAAGCATGTAGTAAGAATTATATAAATATTTATTCCCTGCTCTTTTCTTATAATCGTGTCTGTTGAAGTCCCAGAAAATAAAGTGCTTGTCATCAGAATTGTTGTTCCTGTAAAGTCATTTAGTAACAAAAACATACATGATTTTCTCAGTGAAAATGAATTGAAGAAGAGACATTACCCTGTTTTTCTGCTATATAAGAAGCATATAATCTTTTTGGACTTAAGTTTGAAATTTTTATGTATGTGGTTTCTCACATTAGAATATGGATTCCTGGAAAGCAGAGACTAACTTTTCTTAACTACTTTCTTAACATGATATTTTACACACAGTAAGGACATAATAAATGTTTTGTTCATTTTTTGAGGGCAAAGGCTGTTTTATATATATATATATATGTATATATATATATATACATACATACATATATATATATATATATACATATATATATACATACATACATATATATATATATATACATATACATATACATATATATATATATATATATATATATATATATATATATATATGTTTGTAACCCTGGGTTTAGTGCTTGGCCTGGCACATAATAAGTGCTTAATTAGTGTTTGCTAAGTAGCTGCTAGCTTTCTGTTAGGTTTATGTAAGGAACTTCTTTCACTAAGAAAGTAAACCCTTTTGTAGGAAATTGGTCAAATAATAAAAAGCTTGCTATTTTAGAAATTTTAACATTGACAGTGGCTCTCACAATTTGCTTATAGATTTAGCCCCATGTTTTAGATGCTAATTTAATTTCTAATTCAGAAATAGTTTAATGGGTAGCAACTTAGCTTATAATACAATCAAATATTGTCATTCTATTAATGTTCCTGGGGATAAAAGCAACTCAGCCATTTCAGTCAGCAGCAATTTTTTTCCTTTGGTGAAATCCCTGAAGGCCTGATCATAAAATAATTAATTACTGTTGTCTTTTCTTGAGCCACTCTTCTTTCTTTTCCTTGAGAAAAAGTTCATTTGTTAACCTTCAGTTACTCTAAGACTTCAAAGTAGGTGCTGTTGTTGTTTTTCCTTTTTTTCTTGAACGGGATCATGACATCAGGAAAGTGATATCGTGACTTACAAATAAGTTGGTTTTAAGTAAAGGAAAGCTGTGCAAAGTCATCAGCCTTATTTTCTTCTCTGGAGCCCTCTGGGTCCAGTGGCAAGATATAGATCAAGATAACTAGAGATGGCGGCAGATGCAGTGAAACACTTTGGCCTCTTTAAGCTAAGGTCTTTCCTAGATATTAGTTTGACTGAGGCAATGCCCATTCAGTGAATAAGGCTACGTAAGAAATGAAAGGAAGAATGGCTTCTTTTGCCTAGTCAAAAAAAAAAAAAAATCAATCTGGGAGTGGAAATCCACTAGAGTTTTTGGACAAAACAAGCATAGTTGTTATTTACACTCATTCTGAGTCATCAGGGCCCAATGTCCAAGTGAGGCTTGGACTGGGAACTATTATTGGCCAATCAATGAGAATCAGAATGATTTGAGAACCAGAAAGTAAGGTCCTTAAGACAAAAATCTAATTGTTAAATCCCAAAATATGTTGAGAGATTTTAGTCATCAAATTTTATATTTTTTTATGAGTACCAACAGATAAAAGTATGATTCTCTCTCTCCCTTTTATATTTTATTTTTTCCAGTTTTATGTAAAGCATTTTTTTATATTTTTTTTTAAAACTTTAAATTCTAGATTTTCTCCTTTCCTCTCTCCTCACTTCACCCCACCTCCATTGAGAAAGGCACATGTGAAGTTATGCAACCATTTCTATGAAAGACATGTTGCAAAAGAAAGCATAGGACTCTCCCCCCAAAACAACAACAATAATAACAACAACAACAAAACACTCAGTTTGTATTCAGACCCAATCCATACTTTCTTTAGATATAGATAACATTTTGCATCATAAATCCTTCAGAGCAATCTTGGATCATTGTATTTCTGAGACTAGCAAAGTATGCACAGCTGATCATTCCACAACATTGCTATTACTTTGTACATAGTACATTTCACTTTGCATGAACTCATGGAGGACTTTCCTGGCTTTTCTGAGAGGATCCTGCTCATTATTTCTTATGAAATAGTATTTCATCATAATCACAACCCTCAATTTATTCAGTCATTTCCCAATTGATGGGCATCCCCTCAATTCCAATTCTTTACTCTGAGAAAAGAGCTGCTATAAATATTTTTGTATATATAGGTCCTCCTTTTCCTTTTTAAAAAAAATCTCTCTTGGGATACATGTCTACTATTGGTATTGTTAGAATAAAAGATATGCATAATTTTATAGCACTTGGGCATAATTATATCTTTTGATCATTTATCAATTGGAGAATGGCTTTTTAAAAATGAGTTTGACTCAGTTCCCTATATGTTTGAGAAATGAGGACTTTATCAGAGAAGATTCTTTTCACAATTACTATTGTTAACTAAATTTCCTTCCATTTATTCTATTTTCCACTCTCCTTTCACTCTGTTCCTCCTCAAATGTGTTTTGCTTCTGACCACCCCTTCCTCCAAAATGCCTTCTCTTCTATTGCTCTCCCTCCTTTTCATATTCCCTTGTCATCCTACTTTCTAGTTATATTGAGTCATCTTTGAGCCAATTCTGATGAGAGTAAGGTTCACTGTTTCTTGTTTCTCTTCTTCTTATCTCTTTTTTGGCAGATAATTTACACTATTCTACCTCTCTCTTTCCCTTTCTCCCAGTACATTCTTCTTTCATTCCTTTTATTTTTTTAGATATCCCTTCATATTTAACTCACACCTATTCCCTCTGTCTAAATATATTCTTTCTAATTGCCCTAATAATCAGAAAGATTTCATGAGTTACAAGTATCACCCTCTCATGTAGGAATGTAAACAAATCTATCAATATTAAATCCCTTATGATTTTACTTTCTTGATTACTTCTTATGCTTCTCCTGAATCTTCTATCTGAAAGTCAAATTTGTTTTTCAGCTATGGTCTTTTCATCACAAATGTTTGAAAGTCCTTTATTTAATTGAATATCCATCTTTTCCTCTGAAGGATTATACTCATTTTTGCTGGGTAACTGATTCTTGCTTGTAATCCTAGCTCCATTGATCTCCAGAATATCTTTGATCCTTTAATATAGAAGCTGCTAAATTTTGTATTATTCTGAATATGGCTTCAGTATTCTTGAATTGTTTCTTTCTGGATACTTGCAATATTTTCTTCTTGACCTGGGAATTTCAGAATTTGGTTATCATATTCCTGGGAGTTTTCATCTTGGGATGTCTTTCAGGAGATGAATCTTTCAATTCAATCAGTGGAATCTTTCAATTTATATTTTATTCTCTAATTCTAGACTATCAGAACAGTTTTCTTTGATAATATCCTGAAAGATGGGTCCTTAGTGGGCTATCTCCTAATACTTATAGGTTCCAATAACCAGAAGCAACTCACCAGAAGGGAAATAATGATGGATATTTGAGTGGCTTTTGTGTCATTTTGTTTGTACATATTTCTTTCTCTAAATTGGAAATATAGAGATAACTTGGAGCAATGTATAGAGTTGATCTTGAAGCCAGTAAAATCTCAGTTCATGTACCACCTCTGATACATACTTGCTGTGATGCTGAGCTTTTCAATGCATTTCAGGGACAAAACATTTTAGTACATCAAGTAACTCTCTAAGACACTGAGTTTGATTTGTAGAAAGAATTTCCTTACCTGGGACTTCCCTTTAACAAAAGAAATCACAAATCCATTCCTTATTGATGGCACAGTTAGTAAAGGGGATAAGAGTGCCAGGTCTAGCGTCATCTTCCTTAATTCAGAACTGGGCTCAGTCACCAGCTTTGTGACTATGGGCAAATCACTTCACCCTATTTGTCTCAGTTTCCTCCTCTGTAAAATGAGCTAATGGAGATAAAGACAAAACATTCCAGTATCTTTGTCAAGAAAGCCCCAAATGAAGTCACAAAGAGCCATGAAAAACAACTAAACTTAAATGAATGATTGTAGAAAGAGTGAATAGACATGTAAATACAATAAACAAGTCATATCCTGATAACTCCTAGAGTGGTTTCATCCACTTATCCAAACTTTATGAAAGACAGTGCTGAGTGTTGAATGGTCTTTAAAGGAGCAAGTTTCTTGGGTTTTCTAAACCTTCTTTTCAGATGGCTCTTTTTAAAAAATGTTTTTTGATGCTAAAAAATAGCTGTCATTTCCCAATAACCACTTCCCTTGGGGGAAAAAAAGAAACACATTAGCTAAACAAACTAACACATTTGATGAGGTATTTTTCCTAGTGGGTTCTGAAGACTGCTGGTCTCCTGGAAGGTTTTGTATTAATAGGGCTCTTGAAATAGTTGTGGAGAGCTAAAAATGTCAGAAAAAGGTTGTGGAAGAAAGCCAGATGTCACCAAGTAAAGCACACAGCACCCTTATTCCTCACTATGGCCACAGCACTGATAGCTTGGAAACTTTTAGAATAATTTCTTTTGTGGTCATCACTAGATAAAATCTGGTATTTTCAGCATCTGATTGTTTTCAAGGGTGTTTTCTTAATTTTCCTATACCTCTCCATTATATTTTTCTATTGTTTAAAAGAATGACCAGAATTACAATTGCAATGATTCCAGATATTGGTAACATCAAGCCATACTTTCTGGAAGCCAAATTGATTTTACCTTAAGGATATGTGGTTATGACTCAAAGCAGAACAATTCTCACCCTTTTAGGGACCTATGAGGAGAAATTAAAAAAAAAACTGTCTGAGAAAGCCAACAAATGATTTAAAGAGTTACCAGAAACGTTTATAGAAATGTCTATAAATGTATCCACTGAACTACTATCTCAGATATAGTGACATAAACAACATTGCCCAAATTGACTGCATCTCAAGGATTTTTTGGTTTGTTTTTTACCATCAGCATCTTTTCTTTTTTTGGTGTATATTATTCCTTCTTATAAGGGGCAGAGAGTATCAGTGCTATGGGGAATTATAAGAATTGTGAGTCAAGATAGGGGGGCTTGGAACTAGAGTTGATATTCAAGGAACCTAGAAAAAACAGTGGATCTGAGGATCTGTGAAGTTTTTAGCTTGTTCAAAGATCTATTTCTGCTTCTAACAAATACTGGGTTGGAGACTGAAATCTCTGAATCCAACTTCTGTTCTTGATCTTAGAGAGTTTGAGTAAACAACATTCTCATCTTTATCCTCTATTCCTGCAACTACTTTTAACATTACTTTGCTTGCTCCATGTTCTTTTTGGAGAGGTAGCATGTTACAGTGCAAAAGCACCAAATCAGTAGAGAACCTTGCATGGATTTTTTCAATGACTTTTTAATTCTAGAATAATAAGTTAGTTTTCCCTTGAAAATTCCTTGAAAAGAGATGCTGTCCAGGGGGCAGTTAGGTGGCACAGTGGATAGAGCACCAGTCCTGAAGGCAGGAGGACCTGAGTTCAAATCTGGCCTCAGACACTTAACCCTTCCTAGCTGTGAGACCCTAGGCAAGTCACTTAACCCCAATTGCCTCAGCAAAAAAGTAAAATAAAATAAAAATGAAAAGCTATTGTTTAGGCTCTTTTTTTGGGATCATGGTTTTTAGGCAGTCTAGTAATTCTTAAATTATTTCTTCTGGATCTATTTTCCAGGTCAGTAGTTTTTTTCCAATGAGGTTATTTTACATTTTTTTTTCTTTTTTTTCATACTTTTGATTTTTTTTTAACTGATTCTTGATGTCTCATAGAATCATTAACTTCTACTTACCTAATTCTAATTATTCCCCATCTAGTCATTATATTTTTTTAAGGAATTATTTTCTTCAATCAGTTTTTGAACTTCCCTTTTCAAGTTCTTGAGTATCTCTGGCATAACATTCATTCTTCCCCCCCCCCCCCCTTTTCTTCTATTTCTCTTACTTGATTTTAAAACTCCTTTTTGACTTCTTCCAAGAGAACCTTTTGAGTCTGAGATCAATTCATGTCCCCCTTTGAGGGTAAAAAAGTAGGCATTTTGACACTATTGTGCTCTTTTGAGTTTGTATTTTGATCTCCCTGGTTGTCATAGTAGCTTTCTATGATCAAGGCTCTTTTATGTTTTTGTTCTTTTTTTTTAAAGCCTATTTTGTGATTTTTAAAGTTGAGCTGTGCTGCTGAAGCACAGGAGGCACTCTCCAAAGCTTCTTGCATTGGTTTTCTGTGCCAGAGCCTTTGGGGCTTGTGGCTTGCCCATTGTGCTGGGTGTGTGTTATGCCCCATTGTGCTAGGGCTGGCAATGCTGTGTTAGAGGTGGAAGTCTCACAGCTGGCTTGCTGTTTTACAAGCCTGCTGAGCCAGGACAGAAAGGCTTTGGCTGCTGATCTGTGTAGCTAAGAGCATTCTGCTGGCTTACCCAGACACCATCTGCATAAGACTGCACTTCCTTTTTTACTCAAGTAACATAGACCTTTCTATAAGTCCTTCTACGTTTTCTTAAGCTGGAAAATTGTTTCATTCTATCTTTTATGGGTTCTATTTTTTCAGAATCCATTTAGAGACTTGATTTAATGTCATTTCTGAGGGGAAATGAGGAGAGCTCTGGCACTTTTTGGCTTCTCCTTACCATATTGGCTCTGCCTCCCCATAGTTGTTAGGGGAATCAAATCAGGTAATATTTATAAATTACTTTATAAGCCCTAAAATGCTATATAAATGCTAGCTATTATTATTATTGAGGACATTATCCTTTGTGTCATGACTCTACTTAGAGACTTCAGATCCAAAGGTGATATCATTTACTGAATCTTCCCTATCAGCCTGATAGCTATTCTCAAGCATATGAAGAACTTTTATGTAGCCGTAGGATTAGATTGGTCCTGAATGATTAAAGAGGGGAAAAGTAGGAATGTTGAGTGGCAATGATTAGAGAGGTAGATTTAGGCTTGGTGTTAGAAGACTTGTAAAGAACTAGATCTTTCCAAAGTAAGATAGGCATCTCAGGAAGTTATGGATCCCTATCACTAGAGATCTTCAAGCAAAATCTAGATAATTACTTGTCATGTATGTAGTTGAGTGGATTCTTGTTCAGAAATGAATTGGATTAGACCTCTGGGATTCCTTCTAATTCTGGTATTCCATAATTCTTTTTCATGTTAAAGGAAATAATATTAGTAAGAGGTAAAAACAGATTAAGTTCAAATCATGGAAATCCCTGAATGCCTGTTTATATTTTACTTAACAATGGGGAACCATGATAGATTTTGTTTTGTTTTGTTTTTAACCTGGAATTGGGGGTTGTATCAAGAATGGAGATATAATCTAGTTATAACAATTTAGTTATTCTATAGGAAGATCCATTTTACAGCAATGAATAAAATTGATTAGAGGAGAAAAAATGGGAAAGAGAGACATTAATCAGTTAAATATTGTAGTACAGAGTAGAGATAATGATAGCTTGAACTAGGGTGGTAGCATCTGTGAACTAGTAATTAGGGACAGAGGAATAGAGGTGATAGACTTGGTGATTGGGTAGATGTGGGAAGACAAAAAAAGAATTAAATAAAATTCCTAGATTTTGAATGAGCATGAAAGTTACAGTAGAACCATTAATAGAGAAAAGGAAATAACGAATATGAGTAGGTTTGGGGAATAAATATGAGCTTGATTTTTGAAGTGCTGAATCGGAAGAACTAGCAGGACATCCAGATGGATCTATCTAGGAGACATTTGGAAGTGTTAGTCTGGAGTTCAGAAGCTTCTTTTTTTCTAGTCTGTGGTTTGGGGGATAAAGATTTAAGAGTCATTTCTGCAAATAAAATAGTCAAAGCTAAAGGAGGAGGTGAAATTGTTAAAAGAAAGAGTGTTAAGAGAGAATGGAACAAGCCTGAGAACAGATGCTTGGACAATGACTACACATAGGGAGTGGGAGGAAGAAGGGGACTGTAAAGGGGGTGGCTGGCCATACTTGGAGAATTTCTTCATATTAGGGTGGGAGGAAAAAGGGAATTGAAAGGGGAATGTGTAGGGGAACCAATGCAATATCATATAAAATAGGAGAAAGAAGGAGATGTCAAGTATAGCAAAGAGAACTAAAGTCACTGGATTTGGCAAATTGGAAGTCATGAATAATATCCAAGGAGCAGCTTTATTCAAATAGTGGAAGTGATAGAAGGGGATTAGGATTATTTGAGTAGGAAGGAGGCAGAAGCATTAAGTGTAGACTACAATTTTTGGAAGTTTTGTAGTAATTGGAAAACCATAGAAAAACATTGACATGGAGGAGAATGAGAACCTTCTGCAGGTAGCAAGTTCTAGAAAAAGTTTTTTTCCCAAACCCAGCATTCCATCCACCTCTTAATTTCATATATTCACACTGATCAGTCCTCTTGAATCTTTGTCTACTTCTAGGCTCATCTCAGGTGCTGTTTTGTGAAGTCTTCTTTCATGTTCTCAATCAATCTTTCTCCTTCAAATTCACTTCTGTTTCCCTGTCTGAATACATTTTGTAGGCTCCCAGTAGAATGGAACCTTCTTGGAGGCAGGGAATGTTTTGCTTTTCTCTTTCTGATTCCAGTGCCACACAAAGTGTCACACAGTAGGCACTTTATATAAGATTTGTTGATTTGAACTAATATAAGGGAGGCTTTATTTTGTAGGCAATAGAAGTAGGAACTAACAGAAAGAAATTGAAAATAGAGCATTTCCTTGATTAAGCAAAAAACTTAGAAAAGACAGAGCAAAAGTGATCAAAATATCTTTGGAAAGATGAAGAGACATATTTTTCCTCTGAGATAAGAAGGAAGAAGAATTTGGGTGAAGATAAGAGATACAAGGGTTAAGATAAAGAGGATGTAGGAACCTTATGTGATGTAGTCTTTCTTGAAAAAGTAAGGAATTCACAAGAGAACATTGTACACAGCAACACGAAGATTATGTCATGATCAACTCTTTTTTCTCGCTTTTCTTCTTTTTATATTTATTTATTTTATTTTTTATTAATTACAGTTCCAATTTTTCCCCTCCTTCCCCCCCCCCATCCCCAGATGGCAGGTTGACCAATACATGCTAAATATGTTAGAGTATAAATTAAATACAGTATATGTATACATGTCCAAACAGTTGTTTTGCTGTACAAAAAGAATCGGACTTTGAAATAGTGTACAATTAGCTTCTCACTTTTCTTTATTAATACATTTTAATTTTCATTGACAAATATATTTAAAAAGATAAACAACAAAATGAACAAAATGCAAAATGAATGAAATAAAAAAGTGATTGCAAATGATTGTACATGTAACTATACAATTCTCTTATTTACTGATTTCAACTCCCTTTTATGTGTTGTCTTTTCTCATCAGAATGTAACATCCTTGAGGGTAGGAACTATCTTCCTTTTTTGCTTGTATTTATATCCCCAGTGCATAGTATAGTGCCTGGCATATAAAGTGCACAAGAACTTTTACATTAGAGTAACAAAGTCATGTGATGATCAACTCTGATGAATTTGGTTCTTTTCAACAACGAGGTGATTCAGACCAATTCCAATAGACTTGTGATGGAAAGAGCCATCTGCATCCAAAAAGAGAAGTATGGGGACTAAATGTGGATCACAACATAGTATTTTCACCTTTTGTTGTTGTTATTTGCTTGTTTTCCTCATTTTTTTTTCTTTTTGATCTGATTTTTCTTCTACATTATGATAAATGTGGAAATGTGCTTAGAAGAATTGCATAACTTGCTGTCTAGTGGTAGGGATGGAGGGAAGGAAGAGAAAAAATTTGGAATACAAGGTTTTGCAAGGATAAATGTTGAAAACTATCTTTGCAGGTATTTTGAAAATAAAAAGCTATTATTAAAAAAGAAGACAAAAGAAAAGTAGGAAATTCAATTATATGTGCTTAGTTCATTGGACATAAAACTGGGAGCTTGAGACTCATAGACTTTAGATCTAAAAGGGACTATAAGGGGCATCTAATTCATACCTTTGATTTTATAAATGGAAAACAGATGCCTAGAGAAGTTAAATGATATGTGCAAGCTCACACAGATGATAAGTAGCAGAGAAAGTTAGTTGAGAACCAATACTCTGCAAGTGATAAGAAATCAGCTAAAGATAATGTAAGGCCTGCCAAGCAGCCATGAGCACTAGCAGATAGTAGATAGCACCAATTTGGAGAGAAGCCAGATGACCCATTTTTGTGACTTTTCCAAGGAATACTCTTTAGAATAATAGCAAGAACAGAGAAATGAGACAGTAATGTTTGCCTGGGGTTGTGAATTGACAAGAAAATCAGGAACTGTTTCAATTTTTTTTTTTTTTTGTCTCTGTATCCCTTGTCCTAGCAAAGTGCCTGGTACATAATGATATAGACCAAAAACTTGATGATTGATTGATTGATGGAAAAAGTAGGGGGGAGGCACGGAATCTCAGGGATGCTAATGAGAAAATAATTTGAACTTGTAGTCCAACATTTTTTAGCATTGACTTCATCATTTTTTAAAAGCAAATTTTTCTTTGTATATATTTGGAGGACTATATTTAAAATAGCAGGAGGCTTCCATTAAAACTTATTTTCACCTATAATAAATATCCTGATGCTTTAAAGCCCAAAGAAAACATTGTGTCCTTCTAGTATATTTAGTCTGTTATTTAAAATAAGAAACACAAAGCATTCAGTATGGTAGAATTCAATAAATAGAAAAATTAGTATAATAGAATTCACTTTTTGCCACTGATTTTCTGTCTACTTTGATTTCTCTGTGCCTCGGTTTCCCTGGTTTTTTTAGTATTGTCTCCTTGTTTCTTGTTTTAGGGTTAGAGAATAGAAAAGCTTGAAGAAAGCATCTAATTTCTTTTGTAGAGACACTTGGCTCCTTATTATTTCCCTGTCTGACAAGCATGGAGAAAAACACCTCCACCGTTACCATAAGGGTTAATTAATGATCCTAAAAGCTCTTGAGAGGGTAAAAGCCTTGTTCAGGCTCATATTGTTTAGTAATGATAATAATAATCATGATTACAAAGCAGCATGTGTGCAGAGCTCAGTGGGGTGTGACAATCCATTCATATCTTACATCTTCTGTACCCTGGGAGGGCTGCTAAGCCTGCATGGTCCTGATCACTTACATAAAGTGAGTCATAACACAGAGAGGTCGTGCTGTTATAAGGGAGACAAATGAAAATCAGAGAGATAAGACATGAAACAAAGAAGGATATTAGTAATAAATCAGAATTAGAAAGCTGAGGGGAAGGCTAAAAGAGAAGTTAAGGAATAGGACTTTAATAGATAAGATATTTTGGCAACAGCATCTGTATCCCTTGCTTTCCATCTATTCTTGATCACTCTAAAGGTGTGAAGCTGACCCCTTGGGTTCTTGAAGGTTCTGCCAGTAAAACATGAGCTTAGAAGTTTTGTCGAAGTGGAAAGGCAGCAAAGGGCAGGCTCAACAGTGAAATGACTGTGGGTCCTTTGAGAAATAATATATTCAATTTAGTTCAACATTTACTATATACTTACTATGTGTTTAGCACTGTGCTAGAGGTACAAAGATGAAAAAAAAAAAAGAAAAAAAACTCTGTCCTTAAGGAGCTTGGTTTATTAGATTTGGGACTAACAAAATATGCACAGATAAATGGAGGCAGCATTGTATAGTGAAAAGAGGGACATGACCTGAGTTCAAATCCTACTTCTGATGCATACTATGTGCCTTTAGCCAAGTTGCTTAACCTCAGTTTCCTCATCTCTAAAATGAGATATTTGGACCAGATGACCATTTCTTGATTTTATGATTCATTGATCTTCCTAAATAAAAGCTCCTTTACAAAATCTATATAAAAAGGTGGGAAGAGGAAGGAAACAAATGTTTATTAAGCACCTACTATGTTCTAGGCACTGTTTTAAGCCCTTTTTAAACATCAAATTTGAACCTCACAGCAACCTGCAAAGTATGTGCTATTAGTACTCTCATTTCACAGTGGAGGAAACTGAGACAAACAGAGATTAAGTGTCTTGCCCAGGGTCTGTGGGGTGACTCTGAATCTGTCTTTCTGACTCCAGACCTATCGCACCATTTAGCTGCCTCTAATAATTTTGGGAACACAGAAAAGCACTATCAGTTAGAGGGCAAGGTTCCTTTAGGAGGTAGTCATTGAATTGAGCCTCGACTGGAGCTATTGATTCCAACAAGTAAAAGTATTTCAGTCATGTTCAGAGGCTGAGAGGTGTGGGGGGCCAGAGGTGGGGGAGGAAGAGATGGGGTGTCATGAATAAGGAACAAATAATAGTTTGACTGACAAAGAATGTAAAGGAAGTATTGCATAGTATGTACATGTGCAAGCTCTAGAGAACTTTAAATGACAAAGAGAGTTTATATTTGATGTTAGAGAAAAGAGAAAGCCAATGAAACTTTTAGATGAGAAGGGATGACATAATTGCACTTTTGCTTTAGGGATGTACTTCAGCAGTATGATTTGAAGAGGAGAGAGACTTGAAGAAGACATACTAATTAGAGGTTTAATGCCATAGTTTAGAAAAGGAGTTAGTTCAATGAGTGCCTGGACAAAGAGATGAGTTGAGAGAAGAGGACAGCTTTAAAAAATGTGGAGGTAAAAGTTAAAAATATTTGGCTTTTTTTTTTTTTTGAGGAAAGTGAGGAAATAGGGAGATTGAAGAGTTGGGGAGAGTCAGTTTAACATCTCTGGTTCCTTAAGTTTAAGTAATATGGAGATCCCTATCACCAGATGGTTTGAAGGGTGATTAATTTTGTTTTGCCTGTAGCCACCCTCAAAGGCCTTGTATTGAGTTACATGGATGAAAATATACATCATTGGCATGTTGAAGTAAATGTATCTGTGTATATATACATTCATTTCATTTGTATACATTGTTAAAAAGGGATGTGCATAATGTATCTTCTCTTTTTCCTCATTTTTATGCTATGAATACAAAAATAGTGAGGATTATTGATATCAAATGTATTTGTTTCTCTTATGGTTGTAAAACTCTAGGAAATCTAAATTTTATTGCCACTATTTAGAAATTTTGTTCATGTTCTGTTTGTTACTAGCATTTAAAGGAATATTTGGGAATCTATCTGCCAAAGGAAAGTCAGGAACTATATGAGCAAACAACTTTCCACACAAATTAAGTCAGATCTAACCATTTGGAAAAATATTAAGTGCTCTTGGATAGGGCGAGCAAATATAATAAAGATGGCAATACTACCTAAACTAATCTATTTACTTAATGCTACACCAATCAGACTCCCAAAAAACTATTTTAATGACCTAGAAAAAAATAACAACAAAATTCATCTGGAAGAACAAAAAGTCAAGACTTTCAAGGGAACTCATGAAAAAAAAAATCAAATGAAAGTGGTCTAGCTGTACCAGATCTAAAACTATATTATAAAGCAGCGATCAGCAAAACATTTGGTATTAGCTAAGAAATAGACTAGCTGATCAGTGGATTTAAAGGAGATTCACAAAAGAATTAAAAGGACTAGTCAAAGCTGAAAGCAATTTAACCCTTTTATTTGACATGTTTAAGAGAGAGCCATGAAATTAATTGGAGACATCTAAAGAGAGGCAGTAGAGAAGCAGGAGCAACACAGGACAGCATTCATTCCTCCAAACTAACCAAAGGCAGCGTGACACTGCCCCCTTTCCCTCCAATACACACATTGGGTCAGGGACTGACAAAAAAATGTGAGATGAAGAAAGTCAGGGAAGTGATACAACCAGAGAAGACCCTAGACAGCCTCAGAAACATTTAGCTTTGCACAATTAAGGTCCAAATAACTTGGTAGAAGGTAGGAAATCTCAAGGATCTGATGAAAGGCTGTTTCTAGGACATGGCGTATCATTACAACAAAGTCTTTTCATTTTCATAGGCAGTACTTCTAGATCCTTCATCATTTCATCCATCAGAAGAGGTAGAAAAAGCTGAAAAAGTCTAGATGTTTCTTAAGAATGTGTGAGATCTTACTCAGGCTTACCCAACTGATTGCCTGCAGCTGTTATCACAAACAAGGAGGCACCAGTTACCTAGCAAAGCTATGGTTTGAGGTAGCTCTTACATATATCCTAAATGAGAGCTACTAGCTCATTTTCCTTATGGATTGTCTTTTAGAGTCTAAGACAATCAAGGCATATGTGTTTATATAGCTTTGTTAATAAAATTTGAACATCTCTCATTAATTACTCACTTAGCTCTGAACCCCCACTTTAGTTAACAATTATTACTTATTTAATGAACTATAGACGACTTTTCCCATAAACTTTTAATTATTTTTTCTATCTGATCTCCTAGGTTTAGGAGATTGTTGACAATGTAGTCAACAATAAAAAAGCATACATATTACTTAAAGTAAAAAAGAAAAAAAAGTGAAAAAGACTTTGAGAAAAGTCAGAAAGCTACTTTTAAGCATCTCTGCAATTTCTGACTTCTCAAGTCTAGAGACAATGTTCTGCTATTCAGTTCCCTTAGGATACCAATTAAATTATCTTAAGAATTTTCTTTATCTTTCATTGGAATATAAAGGTTAAACTCACTTCTCTCATGAAGTAAGTTCTCTTGGTTCTTTTTCTGTGTCCTCTATTCAGACATTCCATTTAATAGTTTCTAGATTAAAAGTTAAATTCTCTCCTCACTGACTCTTCATAAAATAATAGCTAAGCCATTGCAGTACTGTCTCTTAAAGATACAGTAAAATGCTGACAATTTCTGCAAGAAAGGCTGTTGAAACCTATGTCATATAAGGAAGCTAGAAATGTCTATTATGGAAGTCTCCAATCATAAAAGACAATAGGTATGGTTTTCTAGGAAAAGAGTAAAGGTGATGCCAGAGAGGAGGAGAACTCTAAAACTATCTAGAGATAGTTTGTTTCCAGAAACCTAGTCCTGGAAAACCAAAAGTTATTTACTCTATAAAAGGTTTGTTAGGAATAAATCAATTTTGTGATTTCTGCTCCTTTAATTTTCTAGGTCTCCTATAATTGCTCCTAATGGCATTATAATGCAGAAATGCATTTTGACGCTGATTGCTTATATGTAAAATAGTTACAGTTTTTTAATTAGCAAATGTGTTCAAAAAGAAAGAAATAAGGGCCAAGGGGAGCCCTAGGGTATTCTAAACTGTAGTTAAGTTGATAAGCAAAATGAATTTGTGAGCTTTCATGTCACCAGCTTAACTGGGATATAGTATTTCATAGTCAACTGCAGCAATTGTAAGTTTATTGACATCTATTTCCTGAAGTAGAGTCTACTTAGTTTAAAGCATCTCTTTATACAGCAGAGGTACTTCGTGATTGGTATTTTCAGCTGAAATGAAGTGTTTGGTCTCATTTATGTTTGCAAAGTATTTTGTTAGTTTCAGCTAATCAATCAATATTTTAAAAATGCTTCCTGTGTACCAGATGCTATTTATCAGCTTACTTTTTCTCATGAAAAAATAACATAAATGACATTAATATTCTTTTCTCTTAGCACTTTGGGTATGAGATTTCTTTGATGTGGGAACTCTTACCACCAGTGCAACACAAAATCTACCCTTATTTTATCCTAGATAGTATTCTTGATTCTTCATTCTCTCAACCCCCTATCTAATATGTTGCCAAGGACTATGAATTTCACCTTCTTGACATCTCTTCAATATATCCACTTCTTTCTTTATACACTGCTATCACCTTGGCATAGATCTTCATTCCCTTATTTCTGGATTGCTGCAATAGTCTACTGGTTACCCTCCATGTCTTGAATCTCCCTCCACATCCCCACTCTAGTCCATTCTTCTTTTAGCTGCCAAAATTAATTATCTTAAAGCACAGATCTGAAAATGTCACTCCATGCCTCAATTACCTTCAGTGGTTCTCTATCACCTTAGAATCAAATATAAAATTATCTGTTTCGTAACTAAAGCCCTTCATAGTCCAGATTCTTTATACCTTTTCAGTCATCTTATACTCCCTATCACAGATTCTGCAGTCCCCAGACATTGGCCTTTGTCATGCCTGGAATTCTTCCTTTCTGCCTTTTGACTTCCTTCAAACCCCATTAAAATACCATTTTCTAGAGAAAGACTTGCCAAATATTTCTTAATTCTAGTGTCTTCACTCTCTTGATTTTTTTCATTTTTTCCTGTGTTTATATTATTTGTACATAGTTGTTTACTTCTTGTATCTCCCATTAGACCTTGCTTCAGAGCAAGGATTGCTTTTTTGCCTTTCTTTGTATCCCTAGTACCCACATAGTAGGTGGTTAATATGTATTTATTAGCCAACTAACTACTTAAGTTGTCTGATTTTTCTTTTTTGTCCTTAATAAATTACTGGTCTATCTTTTTTTTTTCTGGTCACATCTATTCATGATGATTTCTTTGTAGCACTACTTTTTTCCTTGCAGGTGAGGGAATTGTTATTGGAATAATATGAATTTTTATTTGACTTGGGGAAGATTTTTGCAAGGCCAAAATGGAGGCATAATTGGAGTCTAGTACAAAGAAAGAAATAGGTTTCCCCTATTCTTTCATTTAGGTATGTAATCAAAGTTCCTGAGCTATTCTTTTCTTCTAAAGCCAGTGCAGTTACACATGGTAGCTGTGTCCCTCCCTTAGGACATTGAACAGAGCACAGCTTTACTTTCTTTCTGAGAATTTAAATATCATGAGGAGGTAGAATCTAGGACTTTGGATGGTAACCTACTTCCTGTGGTGAAGAAGGTCAGAAAGAAGGGGAAGGAGGGGGAGAGTAGGGAGTGAAAAAAGAGGAACAGAGAGAGACAGAGACAGATAGACAGACAGACAGACACATACACATGCACACATAGTGACACACACAGAGGATGAGCAGTTGTAAAGTTATATGAGCACAATCACAAAAGAGTTTTTAAAAAACCACACAAACTAAGAAAAGAGAAGAATAAAGAAAAGAAAAAGTAGGGACCTTTAAGGGAGAAGAAGAAAAAGAAAAGAAAAGAAAAGAAAAAAATGGAGCAGAGGGAAAACGACAGATGTATGGGAATGAGAAATCATAGCAGAACATAGTACTAAGACACTATGAGGCAAGTGAATGATGGATAAACATGCAGAAGAGAGAATAATGAGTAAAAGGAAATTTTCCTCTCTTTTTAGTTCTGTTTTAATCCATCTTCATTTCTTAGCATTGTCTTCTAGTTTTCCTTCCTTTCCTCTTCCAAGTATACTTCATTGCTTTTTCTTATTGCTGAATTAATTTTTTTACTAGACACACACACACACACTCTTTATATATATGGTTTAGCACCTATTTTCCAATTTAGAATCTGGAAGCAATGAACGATAAAATAGCTACTATTACTACTACTACTACTACTACTACTACTACTACTACTACTACTACTACTACTACTACTATGACTACTACTACTACCACCACCAGTAGCAGCAATAGCTAGCATTTATGTAGCACCTACTATGTGCCAGGAACTGAATTAAGAGCCATAAAAATATTATCTCATTTGATTTTCACAACTCTGAGAGGTGGGTGTTATTATCATCTCCATTTTACAGTTGTGAAAACTTAGACAAATAAAAATTAAGTGACTTGTCCAAATCACCCACCTAATAAGTGTCTGAACCTGATCTGGATTTGAATCCTGACTCTGTCCCCAGTATAGGATGTACTGTTTACCTAGCTGCTACATACTATATGACAATTACAAGGTTAGAGGTGGTATTTGAACCCATCTCTTCCTGACACTCAGACTGACTCTCTAATTAATGATACTTTCACAAAAGTACTTGTTGACTGCTTGACTAATTTTATTTTCTTCTTTTTCTGGTGTTTTCCAATTAAAAATAATTGTTGATTTCCTAGTGAGCTTCTCTACTAAAGATATAGAATCCCAAGGCTGGAAAGGGACCTTAAAAGTCATATAATCCATAATTTCTTAAATTGGATTCATGAAACTTGGTTTTAAAAAATGTTGATAAATATTTCAGTATAACTGGGTTTCTGCTGTCATCTTGTGAATATTTTGTTTTATGCATTTAAAAAAGTTATTCTTAGAAGAGACTTAATCAAAGGGATCTGTGACACAGATAGGTAAAAAAAAAAAACCTTGATCTATTTCAACTGCCTTTCCCCTGAACCCTGAAAGAGGAAAAAAATGACTTGTTCAAAGTAACACAATTAATGGCAACTAGGATAAGAATTCTGATTTGTTGCCTTATCCAACACCAGTTTCCCAATAGACATTGACAGAAGAGCTTCTTTTCTCTTTTTGATTGACTTTCTTAAAAGGAGTTATATCACTTAATAATTTGTTGCATTTGCCAGCCTCCTAGGTCATACATAGATAAGGGTTACACAGATTCCTCCTTTTGTTCCGGACTCTTCCTTAGCTGAACTCAGGCTTTATAGCAGTTGATGGCTATTTTGATGTTGGTTCTGACTCCTTTCCTTCTTTCCCCAGTTCTTATCAAAGGACTCTTTTTTTTTCAACAGGTCCTTTCATAGGAAAATGAGGGTTTGAAACAAAATAGGTAAAGAAGTAAACTGTGCCTCATGTTGAGAGGAAACGTGACCTAATAGATTGAAGACTGAATTCTATCTTTGATACATAGTTGCTGTTTGACCATTAATAAGTCATTTAATCTCTTCTCAATTCTCAAAATTTGTAAATTATAAAGAATTGCCAATCTTCTTCAATGATGGAATTTTATACCAGGAATTCCCTATATTGATGAAATCATAGCTCCTAACCAAGTATATGCCTTGTATGGGAATACAAAGATAATCCGAAATGGTTTTTGTCTTCAAAAAATTTACATTCAAACTTCTAGGGGCTACAGCAGGTTTACTGATAAGTAAATAAAAGATAGAGGATATATGGACAGGCTTCTCTGAGCATTAAAGAAAATATTAAGACATACATTGCAGGCTTTGAAGAGGAAGTGCTTTTCAAGTACAGGGAACAGCAAAGACAGGAGAGCTAAACATAGACATAGAAGATGGAATGTCTAGTGTGAAGAACAGATAAGAGACCAATTGAATAAGAACACAGAGTATGTGTAGGGGAATAATACAAAATAACTCTTGAAAAGTAGATGAATCCCAGTATATTAAGAGGTTTGCATTTTATCCTAGTGGTACGAGGGAGCCAACAAAGAATTTTTGAGCCAGGGAAATGACAAATCTTAGCAAGATTATTTTGGTAGCTACACAGAACATGGAGTGGAGAGGGGAGCATTGCCTTCTAGATGAAAGAGGAAGACTAATAATAGTTTTGAATGAGAGATGTTGAAGGCCTGAAATGGACTGTAATTGTGAGCTCATGAGGAAAGAAAAGATGGACAGATAGAAGTGAGGGATTTTATCGAGGTAGAATTGACAAGACTTGGTGATTGATTGCAAGGCTGGAAATGGGAGGAGTGAGAGAGAAGGAAAATTCAAGGATAGCATCTTCTTTAAATAGAGAGAATATCGGCATGCTGCCAGTGAGAAGTCTTTTTTCCTTGCTGGGTTATGATACAGGGGACAAGATATTCCAGAAACCTAGAGCAGAGTTGGGGGGAGGGGACCAAAATTATAAACTGACTACTGTTTCTGGGTTAATTAACATAATTAAGTATGTGAGGGATTGATAAAAAAATAAAATAGGCAAATCTTTCTTCTCCTTTCCCCTGTGTTCTGCACAGTGTGCCTTTTGTTTTTTCACCCCCTCTAATCAGAGAACTCTGCTTATAGTGCTCTCTGGAAGCTATAGAAATAAGTGCCTTCTTGGATGTTGGACTCCAGCTGTCAGAACAAGGCCTCAGTAGAAATGCAAGAGACACAAAAAGCTAGATAAAAATGCAGAGAATTAGAGAAAAAAAGGAGTGTGAAAAGAAGTGAAAGGGATTGTCCTGTGGGCTATAGGTGAGTTGACATCAATCATAACTGTAGGAAAGATGAATTTTGGAGAAGAAATAATCATCGTGGAGCATATTCTATCCCATTGCCTTGGGTTAAAAATGTTTGCTTTTCATATATATATATATATATATATATATACATATATATATATATATATATATATGTGTGTGTGTGTGTGTGTTTACAGTTTGACCTTTTTCATGTAATCTATCTAGAATATGCATTGTAGTGCTGACAAGGAAATTTTCTCTTCACTGAAATTGTTCATTCTGTATGACCTTAAGTGGGAAGTGAAAAAAAAAAGGGGGAAGAATGTAATCCAGTTTCTAGCATATGTAGTGGATATTTCTGGCATTTTTATAGCACTTTAAAGTTTGTAAAGCTCTTTACATATGTTATCTCATTTGGTTCTCACGACTTTATGAGGTTGGTGCTATTATTATCCCCATTTTATATATGAGGTTACTGAAGTGAACAGAGGTTAAATAACTTCTCCAGGGTCACACAGCTAGGAGGCATCTAAAGCTGGATTTGAACTCGTCTTCCTGACATTTAGTCTTAGACTCTGTACACTGTATGATCTAGCTGGCTAAATGTTTGTTGAATTAAATTCCTGATCCCACATAATAACACAACAGCATAAAACTATTAAGCTTAATATTGTTTAGATTCCCAGAAGAAAGATTTTTAAATTCTTTACTATATTTACATCTTTAAAGTCTACATAGTACTCTCCAACTTGATGCTTGTAGGTTACAAGTCATTTCCAGGGACCAATTATCAAATCAGGTTCAAGGTATTTTGCGGGTCTGCACTCCTAAAACTACTATGAACCTTACTACTTTGCTTCTTTTTAACAGTCAGTCAATAGATGGAATTAGCTTAAAGAGAAGGCATTCACTGAGATGGCATGCCAACAGCAGTATCTATAAAACATTTTCCCCCATAAACTTGGGGTGTGCATTCCCATGAGTGCAGATACTATAATAGGGAAAAGTAGATATACATAGGATATTGGGACACACAGGGAACAATGGTAACTCATATGCTTCAGTGCAAGGTTTCAGTACTCTTGCCTTTTGTGCTATCCTGCTGTTGCTCCCTTGTTCTCTTCTGTATAGGTAACTGGGCTCTCTGATTCTATGAAGCTCAGGTTCTGATATTGTCACAAAGGTCAAGCTTTCCAAAGCTGTTTCCTCCCTAAACTCTAATTTCAAGTTTGATTAAAGACTGTGTAAGAGGAGATGGGGTGGGAGTAGTAAAATCACTTTCTTGATTTCTTCAAGTTTAACTGACAATTTATTTAAACCTGAGTTCTTAAATGTCTTGTTGGTCTCTACTAATTTCCCTCTTTTATGAGTTAATTAACTGGGTTGATACTTGCTTAGCCAATTAAGGATCTTCTGATCAATTCTCTCATGTTACTGCACTATACTAGAATAAGACATACCCATGATGGATAGGTAGACTATTGATTTAGTACATCAATTTACATATTTTGGATAGATACTGCTAAGAGATAATAAGCTGTGACCAGGATTGAATAGGATAAAGAAATTAGGCTGTCACATTCAGTAACTTATAAAGTACTTTCAATGATCCAAAAACTGTTCCCTGTTTCCAAGAACAGTAGTGTCATATGACTTCAATTCATGCATACTTTGTTCTCAAAAAGCTATTTTGTAGGTAGTCTTAAGTGTGATAGAAAGATTCATGGTATGGAGAGGTAGATTGCTGAATGTTACCAACAAAGACTTAATCAATAGAACTAGCATAGAAGATGTTATCATGTATGATCAAAATAGGAGGTGGACTGTCTGGTAATGTATCTAAGGCAAAGAATAATGGATTACTAGAATATTGTATTGAAATACATGAACTATGACATGAGCTGGGTAAACCCAGAGGAAAGCTTTGCATACATGAATGTGGTAGGTCTTTTATGAAGGATTTATAAGATAATATAGTATCCCATAGGATGAGAAGATATAGATGGATTTCATTCTCTCCAGTAGCCTACTCAATTGATTATCAAATTATTAGAAGCTTGTTTTACAGGAAGATTATCACATTTTCTAATATATTGCTTAAGTAAGTTTCTCTGGTTTTGTCTACATCAAATATATTCATTTGCACCAAATCATGGGGATACTCTATGGGTATACCTGCTCTAGCTTCTAAAGTTTAAGGTCAAGAAAAAAAATCAGCTAGGAAGCTAAGCTATGAGTATTTCCTGGAGAAGTCCAAACATCTGATTTCCCTGAGTTGCATATGAAGAAATTAATTCTTTTTTGACCACCACAAATATTAAAGTAGAATTCCTTGGTATTTCATGCCAGTAAGATAATTATTAGAATGATGATGATGATAATAATAATGAATAAATCAGATAGTCTTCTAATAATGTATTCCTTTGATGGTTAAGTTATAGAATTTTTCCTTGTTAGGACTGACAAAAGATTTAATTAAAGAGTATCTGACTTTATGCCATGATCTAGGGTGGCAGGAAAAAAATCCTGGTCAATCTATTACTACCCAATAGTAACTATTTCCTACTTGGTCTTCCTTCTATATACATGGGATTGTAAGTACAAAGCTGCTGTCTATCTCATGCAAATACAACTTTTACAATGGAAAGATGTATTGAACTAGAAATTGGGAGAAATAAGTATTATCTTGTCTTTGTCACTAAGTGAAGTGGAAACATAGCTCTAGACCTATCACTCTATTTCCTTGAGCTAAGTAAATTTCCTCTCTTGCTAAGTGAAGTTGGATTAAATGACCTCTAAGGTCTCTTTTCAGTCTCCAAATGCCATATTTCTAATGATGCCTATAGAGTTGTGATAGTTTCTTGGTTCTTGGTGTTCTTGAGGGGGCAGGTGTTCCAAGCCTGATACTTGGAAAGGAATTACTAAAAGAAAAAATAACTTCTTAGCTTCTGTGAAGCCTCTCCCTTTGAACCTCTAGGAAATACATTGTAATTCATGTGTTATTCTCTAATAAAACTTTTCTAGGAAATGGGGAAGATTGCTAAACTAAAGAAGTTTAAGGGAGTTAACTTACTTCTAATGAACTTGATCATTAATTTCTGCATATCCATTGTTCTACCACTACCCAATAGCAATAATTCTTTACTTGATCTTCCTTTTACATACCTGTCTTTCTCATCACTTGAAATTCCTGCTGGACCTTTTCTTGTCAAATATAAGCTTCCAGGTCCAACTTGAATGCTACCTTCTTGGTAAGGGCCTATTGGGCTTCCATCATCACAACCAGATAGTATCACTTCATCTGCTGGGCAGCATTTTGGATTTCTCTGAGGTTTAACTGGAGAGGTACCTTGGTGTACTGGATAGAGAACCATCCAGGAAGACTGGAGTTGAAGTCTAGTCTTTGACATGCTGATTGTGTGACATGAGACTGGTGCTTACCAACTGTGTGATCTTGGGCAAATTGTTTAATCTCTGTATTTGCTTCATTTTCCTTGATGATAAAATAGTTGTTGTGAGGATCAAATGAGATATTTGTAAAGTACTTAACACAGTCCCTGGCATATATTAGGTGTTTAATAAATGGTTGTTCCTTTCCCTCTCCCTTTGGCCCTGAACATACTCTTTTAGTGCTTTAGGCACTACACTCTTTAAGATTGTAAGTTACATTGAAGATTCTGATCTTCTTTAGTAAGATTTATTTAGTAAGATTTTACTTGCTTACTTTAGTAAGTACTTTAATAAGATTAGAAAGAGTTGCCTTGCCTGGGAATTCCCTATACAAATGAAATCACAATTTCATTCCCAGTCCTTATACTTACCATGTTCTCTCTTGTATATCATAGTTATTTGTGCACTTTAAAAATCTCCTTTATTGGATTATAAGCTCCTGGAGGACATCCTTAGAGTACCTAGCATGTTGGCATAAATAAAATCAGCATGCAATAAATCATCTTTGGGTAAATGAATGAATTTTTCTCACTTAGCAAACTGAGTTAATATCTCAAAGATTCATAAAAGCTGTCTAGGAGAGTGTAAAATCAGAAGCTTTTATATATCATATGACTCCATTATCACTTTTTCTATTCTAGCTAGTAAAATTAATTGGGGAAAAATAAGAAATTACATGAGCAAATTAGTATTGATCTGTTACTAAGTCTTTGCCTTCTTGTTACTGTTTAATTGTATGTTACGAAATAAAGATGAGCTTTTCTCAATCTTTAATCCCAAATGATTTATCCCTATATTTTTTTCAAAGAGAGAATTTGCACTCCATTCAATAGTTCAGTAAAAATTATTATTATTATTATTATCTATTAGATGTTGAGGATATAAAGATAATAGAACAACTTCTGTTCTTCAGGGGTTTATTGTCTCATTGGAGGAGATGAAAATCAGATGAGCATAATTCAAGGTCAAATTGAAGAGGGCAAAGGAGACCTTTGGAAGAAGTGCTTTATAAATATTTGAGATGGAAGAGTATATATTTAGCTTAGGGGGTCCTAGAAAACTATATGGAGGAAGTGGCACCTAAATTGAGGCTAGAAGGAAGAGGAGGCTTCTGAAAAGCTAAGATGCAAACAAATTATAGTTTTAGGCATGTGATATGGCCTAGACAAATGCCTACCTGCAAGAGTTGACATATTGGGTTCACAGAACAGCTAGTAATCCAGTTTGGGTGGAATATAAAATACATCACAGAGAATAAAGTGAAATAAGACTTCTAATAAAGTATATTTTATAAGGATGATGATGATTTCTTATGGTACTTTTCAAAATCAGCAATAACTGCCCCCTTAAGCCCCCATGCCTTTATTTGTTTTCTATGTTCTTCTCTGCTATGCTAACTTTGCTTTATTGTCCTTTTTTAGATATAACTTTTGACTGTGCAGTGAGAAACATCTGCCTTGGGTATCTATTTCATGCAAATTAACAAATACAGATTGCTTATAAATCTGTGTTTTATTAGGCAGACTCTTAATTTTAAGAAAGTAGCCAGAATTATAATCAAAGAACAATGAAAGGCTTCAAAGAAAGGATAAAAAGAGGGACAGTACAGGGAATTCCTGGGGTAGGAAACATCCTCAAAGTTTCCTATTAGAACTGCCTAGAACATTGAGAGTTGCCTAGACTTGCTTAGAATTCTACAGCCAAGAGGTGAGATTTGAAAGTGCTCTCTATTGCTTGACATATATGTAACAATGATTAAACTGTGAAACACTACTGCTTTGATCAATACAATAATCCAAAATAATTCCAAAGGACTCAACTATTAAAAAATATTATCCATCTACATATAGAGAACAGATAAACTTTGCAAACTGAAGCATGCTTTCTCCCCCTCTTCTTTATTTTTCTTGCTTTTCTTTTTTAGCAACTTGGTCAATATAAAAATGCTTTGCATGACTTCATATTCTTCTTCTTCAAATTATTTCTTGCCTTCTAATGGCTGGGGGAGCAAATGTAAGGAGGGAGAGATTTTGGAACTGAAAATAAAATTTAAAATTTATTTTACAAAAAAGCATACCTTGGCAGGAACTAAGCATTGATCCACACCTAACACTATACCAAGATAAGGTCGAAATGGATTTATGATTTAGACATACAGAGTGATATTATAAGCAAAGTAGAAGGATCATTTACCTCTCAGATCTGTGGAGAAGAAAGGAGTTTGTGGCCAAAGAAGAACTGGAACTCATAATTGAACACCAGATAGATAATTTTGATTGTATTAAGTTAAATAGTTTTTATACAAAAACCTGGGAAAACATCTTTACATTCAAAGATTCTGATAAAGGCCTCATTTCTAAAATATATAGAGAATTGATTCAAATTTATAAGAATTCAAGCCATTCTCCAATTGATAAATGGTCAAAGGATATGGACAGACAATTATCAGATGAAGAAATTAGAACCATTTCTAATCATATGAAAATGCTCTAAATAACTATTGATCAGAGAAATGCATCAAGAGAACTCTGAGGTACCACTACATACCTCTCAGATTGTCTAAGATGATGATGAATGTTGAGGGGATGTGGGAAAACTGGGACACTGATACCTTGTTGTTGGAATTGTGAAAGTGATCTGACCATTCTGGAGAGCAATTTTGGAACTATGCCTAAAGAGCTATCAAACTGTGTGTACTCTTTGACCCAGCAGTGTTCTTACTGGGCTTATATCCCAAAGAGATCTTAAAGGATGGAAAGGGACTCACATGTGCAAAAATGTTTGTGGCAACCCTCTTTGTAGTGGGAAGAAACTGGAAACTGAGTGGATAACTATCAGTTGGAGAATAGCTGAATAAGTATGGTATATGAATGTTATGGATATTATTATTCTGTAAGAAATGATCAGCAGGATGATTTCAGAGAGGCCTGGAGAGGAACTGATGCTGAGTGAAGTGAGTAGAACCAGGAGATCATTGTACATAGCAACAACAAGATTATAGATGGCCGAAGTTCTTTTCAACAATGAGATGAACCAGGCCAGTCCCAATGATCTTGTGATGAAGAGAGCCATTTATATCCAGAGAGAGAGGACTGTGGGAACTGAGTGTGGATTACAATGTAGCATTCTCACTCTTTTTGTTGTGGTTTACTTGCATTTTATTTTATTTTTTCCTTTTTGATTTTATTTTTCTTGTACAGCAAGATAATTGTATAAATATATATGCCTCTTTTGGATTTAACATATATATATTTTTTACCATGTTGAACATATATTGGATTACTTTCCATCTAGGGAGGGGTGGGAGGAAATTGGGGGGAAATTAGAACATGAGGTTTTGTAAAGATTAATGTTGAAAAATTAGCAATGCATATTTTCTGAAAATTAAAAAGCTTTAATAAAAAATAAAAAGCATATTTAAAGAAATAGCACAGAAAATATGAAAAATGTATTTGTATGTAGTAGCAGCACTCAGAAACAAAGTGAATAATTGAAATCTATTGTATGAAAAAAGTTGTAAAAGTACAATTATTTTACTTTCAATAATAAATTTGCTTGTTTAATATTATTCAAATATTGTTGTTGTCCAGAAAATATTTAACAGATTAATTGAATATTACATAACAGAATTGTTGAAATCTGTTCACTTTTTGACTGCATTAATGCTTTATGCCCTTGTACTCATATTTAAAACATACAGAAATAAAAACAGGGAAAAAAATCTTTCCAATATTTGATTCCCTCCACCCCCTATTTTTCATTCATAATCACATACTTAAAAACCTTTTGACCCCCATGATGAAGGAGGGGAATCTAATGTTAAGAACTGCCAATAAGAAAAAGATTTTTTTTTTCTGTTTTGAGAATGGCAGATGTTTCCCATCAAAGTAGAGTTTAAGCATATTCTTCATTTAGATGTGTGCTAATTGGGTATCTTTTGGGCTGATTATGTGAATAGCATGTAGGTAGTAGAGTATCCTCAAAGAGGTCATAATTGCACTCTAGAAACTCAGATCTGTTTTAAGTCCTGAACAATTTCATCGGCCAGTTGCCAGAAGGAAAGTTTACAAATCAGTATAGTACACTTCTGATAATGTTTGTAGCAACTTATTGCACTAATACTTCTACCTAAGGCTACAGAAGTAAGAGCATTTCGAATTGGAAGGAACTTTTAGCATGTATTCTATTTTACTCCCATTTTACAATTAAATTAATTAAAAAATCCACCTCAGAATTAGTCATTAATCCAAAATCACATAGCTAGTAAGAGTCAGAACTAAGATTGAAGCCTATGCTTTTGATTAAAATATCTATGAACTTACCATTTTACCCATGCTGCCATTCCCTGTGGAATAATACCAATAATTTTCTGGATAGCACTTAAGTTTTTAGTAAGGAAACTCCCTCTACAAATATATATGGTGTCTATTTTTTAATTTATGATCTCAGAGAGTTGCCCAGAATGCTGAAGGCATGTGAATAATTCATATATTAAAACTATTAAGGTTATGGTACTTTAATTCTGAAAAATTAGCAAATTGTGGGCTTTCTACTTGGCAGCAGTAAAATCAGAAGATAGGTTTTTTTGTTTAAAATCACCCAAGGTAATTCATGCAGAAATAGAATGTAGAGACTATATTCTGTTCTTGTTGACAAAAGTGCATCCAGTTTCCTTTAAAAAGAGCAAATCAAAAATAATTTTATTTTTGCTAATGAAGCATTTCCTGAGTTTTCATAATACATATATTATTCATGATTTTAAATTGTCAAATAGAATAGCCTTTTCTCAATCCTCATCCTCCTTGATTTTTTCCTAAAGCATTTGCTATTGCCAACCATTCCTCCCTCTTTCTAAGTGCTCTCCTCATTAGGTTTTTTTTTTGTCTTTTTAAAAAAATTGTTTCATTTTATTTTCAATTTTCAGTTCTCTCTTCCACCTTCCCCTCCCTTGGATTAAGAAAACAAGAAAAACAAAACCCATTACAAATGTGTATGGCCAAGTAAAACAGATTCCCACATTACCATATCATATCGTATCATATCATATCATAGCTATCTATACATCTATATATCTATCTACCCACATAACACATTTCCATATATATGTATATATAATACTTCCATCTGCATTCTGAGTCTATCACCTTTTTGTTCTGAATCCTCTTGAATCATCATTGGTTATTGTGTTGATCAAAATTTCTACATCTCTCAAATTTGTTTGTCTTTACAGTATTGTTATTTTATGGTTCTTTTCACTTCTCTCTGCATCAGTTCATATATGTCTTCCCTGTTTTCTCTGAAAGTATTATCCTCATTATTTCTTATATCACAATAGCATTCTATCACATTCATATACCATAATTAGAGGTAAATTATTTTCCAATTGATAGCTATCCCCTAAATTTTCAATTCTTTGACACCATGAAAGATTTTCCATAAATATTTTTGTATATATGGATCTTTCCCCTCTTTCTTTGATTTCTTTAGGTATAAGCTTTAGGATATATAATAGTATTGCTTTGTCCAAGAATATGGTCAATTTAATCACTTTTTGGACATTGCCAAACTGCTTTCTAAAAAAGATTGAATCAATTCACAGGTCAATCAATGTGTTTTAATGTATTTTCCTATAATAGCCCCACTATCATTTGTTATTTTCCTGTTCTGTTAACCTTTGTCAATCTAATTCTATTTCTACTGTGAGATAGAATCTTAGAATTGTTTTAATATGGATTTTTTCATCATTAGTAATTTAAAACAAAATTTTGACTATTGATATCTTGGATTTCTTCCTTTAAAAACCATTTATTAATTGAGGAATGATATCTTATAATCAGTTCCTTATATGAAATGAGACCCTTGTCAGAGAAATTTGCTGCAAAGATTTTCCCCCCAGTTACGTGCTTTTCTTTTAATTTTAGTTCATTGACTTTATTTGTCCAATTTCCACTTTTATTTTAAATATTCAGAAGTGCTAATTTTTCCCCTGTGGACCTCTTTATCTCTAGTTTGGTCTCATTGGGCTTTCTTGATATTGTGTTCTCCCAGTTTTCCTGCCACTTATTCTTATTCTCCCTTACTGAATCCTCATCACCACTGTGCCATCACCTATGCACAGGCATAGCTCAGTATTCTGTCCTGAATTTTCTTCTCTTCCCTCCCTACCTAAATTATTTCTTTTGGTGATCTCATCCCTCCTAAAGGCTCAATTATACACACACACACACACACACACACACACACACACACACACATATATATATATATATATATATATATATATATATATATATATATATATATATATAATCTTGATATATTCACATTCCCTCTAATATTTGTCACTTTCCTTTTCTATCATATTATTGCAACTGATGGTTATGAGGTGGTATTTTAGACTTGTTTTAATTTGCATTTCTTTAGTAGAGTATTTTTATATGACTATAGATAATTTTGAATTCTTCTGAAAACTACCTGCTTGTATCCTTTGACCATTTATCAATTGGAGAATGACTTGAACTATTACAAATTTGGCACAGTTGTCTAAATATTTGAGAAATGAAGCCTTTATCAGATAAATTTGCTATGTTTTTTTCCACAGTTCTGATTGCTGTGCATTTCCTCCCAATCCTATTTCCCCCTATTTTTTTTTTCTTTTATCCTGTCCCTCCTCAAAAATATTTTTCTTTTGAACCCTGCCTTCTTCAATCTGTCTTCCCTTCTATCAGTTCCTACCTTTTTTGTATGTTTTTCCTCTCCCACTTCCTTATAGGATAAGATAGATTTCTACACCAACTGAGTATGTATGTTATTTTCTTTTTCAGCCAAATCTAATAATACAAGTAAGGTCCAAGCATTGTTGGCTATCTTATCCTTAATTGTAAAAGTTTTTTTTTGGCATCTCTTTTATGTAATTTATTCCATTCTACCTTTTCCTTTCCCCTCTACCATCTCTGTTTCCCACCCTTTAATTTTATATTTTTAGATATCTCATCATAATCAACTCACATCCATGCCCTCTGGCTATGCATACTTTTAATAATAAGGTTCTTAGAAGTTATAAGAATAATCTTCTCATATAGAAATAGAAACTATTTAATCTTTAAAGCCCCATTTGATTTATTTTTTTTTTTCTGTTTACCTTTTTATTCTTCTTTTGAGTCTTGTATTTAAAAGTCAAATACTTTGGTCAGCTCTGGTCTTCTTACCAAGAATGCTTGACATTCCTTCATTTCATTAAATGTCTCCTTTTTTCAATTACTCTGAGGCTCCAGAATTTGTTTTGGGGCATTATGTTAAAGTTTTTTAGAAGAGAATTTGGGAGAGCTCAGATGAGTTTCTGCCTTTACTCAGCTATCTTGTCTCTGCCCTTTTTGCTCTCTTCTTCAAAGAGTTCCTATATAACTTCTTTTTTTTTTTTTTAATTTTTTTTATTTTCAAAACATATGCATGGATAATTTGACAACATTGATCCTTGCATAGCCTTGTGTTTCAGATTTTCTCCTCCTTTCCCCCATCTCCTCCCCTAGATAGCAAACAATCCAATATATGTTAAACATGTTAAAATATATGTTAAATCCAAATATATATAGACATATTTATACAATTTTCTTGCTGCATAAGAAAAATCAGATAAAAAAAGAAAGTAAATGAGTGAGAAAACAAAATGCAAGAGAATAACAACAAAAAGAGTGAGAATGTTATATTGTGATTCACCCTCAATCCCTACAGTCCTCTTTTCAGATGCAGAAGGCTCTTTCCATCACAAGTCTACTGGAACTGGCCTGAATCACCTCATTGTTTAAAAGAGCTGTGTCCATTAGATGTGATCATCACATAATCTTCTTGTGTACAATGTTCCCTTGGTTCTATTCACTTCACTTAGCATTAGTTCATGTAGGTTTCTCCAGGTCTTTCTGAAATCATCCTGCTGATCATTTCTTATGGAACAATAATATTTCATAACATACGTATACCATACTTAGCTCTTCTCCAACTGATGGGCAGCCACTCAGTTTCCAGTTTCTGGCCACTACAAAAAGGGCTGCCACAACATTTTTGCACATGTGGGTCCCTTTCCTTCTTTTAAGATCTCTTTTGGGATAGAGGCCCAGTAGAAACACTGTTGGATCAAAGGATATGAACAGTTTTTTTTTTAAAAAACTTTTTGAATGTAGTTTTAAATTGTTCTCTAGAATGGCTGGATCCATTCACAGTTCCACCAACAATGTATCTGTGTCCCAGTTTTCTCATATCTCCTCCAACATCCATCATTATCTTTTCCTGTCATTTTAGCCAATCTGACAGGTGTGTAGTGTCATCTCAGAGTTGCCTTAATTTGCATTTCTCTGATCAATAGTGATTTAGAGCACCTTCTTGTATGATTAGAAATGGTTTTTAGTTTCTTCATCTGAAAATTGTCTGTTCATATCCTTTGACCATTTATCAGTTGGAGAATGGCTTGAATTCTTGTAAATTTGAGCCAATTCCCTACATTTTTTGAAATGAGGCCTTTATCAGAACCCTTAAATTTAAAAATGATTTCCCATTTATCGCTTCCTTTCTGATCTTATCTGCATTAGTTTTGTTCATACTTTTAAACTTAATATAATCAAAATTATCTATCTGGTGTTCATTTATGAGTTCCAGTTCTTCTTTGGACACAAATTCCTTCCTTCTCCACAAATCTGAGAGGTAAACTATCCTATGTTCTTCTAATTTGCTTATAATATCACTCTTTATGTCTAAATCATGAACCCATTTAGATCTTATCTTGGTATGTGGTGTTAGATATGGGCCAAGTCATAATTTCTTCCATACTAGTTTCCAATTTTCCCAGCATTTTTTGTCAAATAGTGAGGATCCCCCCCCCAAGGCAATTGGGGTTAAAAGACTTGCCCAGGTATCAAGTCAGGTACTCCTGACTTCAGGGCTGGTGCTCTATCTACTGTGCCACCTAGTTGCCCCCAAATAGTTCTTATCCCAAAAACTGGGGTCTTTGGATTTATTAAACACTAAATTGCTATAGTTATTGACTGTTTTGTCCTATGAACCCAATCTATTCCACTGATCTATTACTCTGTTTCTTAGCTAGTACCTAAAGTTTTTGATGACTGCTCTTTTGTAATATAGTTTTATGTCTGGCACAGCTAGGCTACCTTTATCAGTATTTTTTTTCATTAATTCCCTTGAAATTCTTGACCTTTTGTTCTTCCAGTTGAACTTTGTTATTTTTTAGCTCTATAAAATAATTTCTCGGGAGTTTAATTGGTATGGCACTAAATAAGTAGATTAATTTAGGTAGTAATGTCATTTTTATTATATTTGCTTGGCCTACTCATGAGCACTTGATATTTTGCCAACTGATTAGATCTGCCTTTATTTGTATGTAAAGTGTTTTGTAGTTGTGTTCATATAGTTCCTGACTTTCCCTTGGCAGATAGGTTCCCAAATATTTTATAGTTATTGACAATTATTTTGAATGGTATTTCTTTTTATATTGAAAGGTTCTAGAGTGAATAAAATTTATTAAGTATCAACTGTGTAATAGGCTCTGGTAATGCCAATCTATAATAGACTGGAGGCAAAAATATTTAAATACATAAAAATTAAATACTATGGTTTAAGGTGGATGTATATGCAATTTCAATGAGAGTAGAGCTGGGGGATATCTAGGTAGGAGGTGGCAAAAATAAAATCCATTTTATCAAATGCTTTTTCTGCATCTATTGAGATAATCATATGATTTTTGTTAGTTTGGTTATTGATATAGTGGATTATGCTAATAGTTTTCCTAATATTGAACCAGCCCTTCATTCCTAGGATAAATCCTACTTGGTTATAGTGCATTATCCTGGGAATGACATTCTATAATCTCATTGATAATATTTTGTTTAAGATTTTTGCATCAATGTTCATTGCATTAATTTTCTTTCTCTGTTTTCATCCTACCTGGGTTAGTTATCAGCATCATTATCTGTGTCATAAAAGGATTTTCCTACTTAACTTCCAAGCTTAATTCAAATGCCACCTCCTACTTAGATATCCCCCAGCTCTACTCTCACTGAAATTTTATATACATCTACCTTAAAACACAATATTTAATTTTTATGTGTTTAAATATTTTTGCCTCCAATCTATTATAGACTGGCATTACCAGTGCCTATTAAATAGTTAATACTTATTAAATATTTGTTGATTTATTCACTCTAGAACTTTTCAATAAAATAGATTACATATGCTGTTTTTTCTTTCTTTTGTTACCGTATACTAATTACTCAAATGGATCTGCGATCTCATAAATTTGTTCTCTCTAGTTTACAGCTTGCAACCTGTCTAGCCTGATTCTGTAGCATACTGTAGTGACTTAATAAATTCTTAAGTGAATAAATGAAAGAATATATTAGCTGAGTTAGCTCTTGTTCCTTTCCAACTTTTTTATTTCTGCATTCTAAACATGGGAGATAAATGTGCTTATTTGTGTTTTCAAGTTTAAAAGATTCTCACATATGCTATTACCTTATATTTTCCAAGGATTTTCTTAAAGCTTATTTAATTTATTTTTTTAAAGCTGGATTGTTGTGTTTATCTGCTATTGCCAGAGACGTAAATTGGATTGCTTTCACCTTGTATGAACTCTTAATAACTGTTTCCTTCCTGTTATCCCTTTGCTTTGCTTCTCTGTTATATTCCTCTGCCCAAATTTATCAGTCAATCTGTAAATATTTATTGAGAGACTAATATGTGTCCTAATACAGTAGCATTAACAGCTGTGGAGAATACCAAAATGGCACAGATGAACCATCTTTGTTTTCAAGGAACTTAGCCTAGTTGGAAAGAAATATATGCACATGAAAGATAAGCAAGAATAAATACAAGGCAGCATATTGAGAACCAGTGTGCTAGAATGTCAAAATTTAGCCCTAGCTCTTCTTCTCTTTACTTGTGTGACCTTAGCCAAGTCACCTCCCTCACATTTTTGGGTCTTGGTTTACCTATTTGTAAAATCTGAGGGGCTTGGACTAGAGATCTCTTTTTAGCTTCAGTTCCTAGGATACCTGATTAAATGATTGATATAGATAATTGCTAAAGGATTTCAGAAGAGAGAGATCATTTTAAGTTGGGTTGTTCAGGGAAAGGTTAACAAACATGGCAGACTTTAAACTGGGTTTTGAAGGATGGACATTATTTACAATTTTTGTTTTATTGATAAGTGCTTTGCAGGCCAGCTTAAATAAAAGCATCAACTAACCAATCGACAATGAAGTATATTCTTGGAAAACCATTAAGCTAAATAGCTTAAAAGCCTACAAGTGAGCTAGTACATGTAACATTAGAATTTTGTAATTTTTAGTTTTTAAAAACAAAATTTGTATACTTTCACTTTGATGTTAATACTAGTCTAGTCTGTTGCATTTGACTTGAATTTTGTTGCTGTTTAATGTTATTTTCATTCATATAGGCATGGTCAATGTGTATTTTTTTGGTTCAGCTGACTTTTGTGACCCACTTGGTGTTTTCTTGGCAAAGATACTATGGTTTGCCATTTCTTTCTCCAGCTCATTTTTACAGATGAGGAAACAGGCAGAGTTAAGTGATTTGCACAGAACCGTATGTCTAGAACTGTCTGAAGCTGGATTAGAATGCAGGAGGAAGAATCTTCCTGACTCCAGGCTACATACTCTACTTCACCACTTAGTCATTTAATTTGTAGCTGTATTGTTTTGGGGCAGCTAGGTGGTGCAGTGACCATAGTGCAGGTCCTGGAGGCTGGAAAACATGAGTTCAAATCTAGCCTCATACACTTAATAGCTGCATGATCCTGTGAAGGTCACTTAATCCTATTTGCCTCAGTTTACTCATCTGTAAAAATGACCTGGAGTAGGAAATGGCAAACCACCCTAGTATCTTTGCCAAAAAAAACCCAACCCTAAATAGGGTCATGAAAAGTTGGATATAATTGAACAGTGATGTTTTGGTTTTATTTTCCTTTGTGTGTATTGCTTCACTCAATAGAATTTAAGTTTCTTCTTCTTCATTTTCTTTGTCTTCATCTTCTTCCTTTCTTTTTCTTTTTCTTTCTTCTTCTTTTCATTCCACTAATTAGATATTATGGAGAGAGACAAAATGAACAGATTTCATAGTGCTACTGTTGCTGAGCTCAAAGAGACTAGAGTTGCTATGGAATAATTGAAGGACAAGGCTGACTAAGGCTGGTTTTGTTATTTCAAAGACAGCACTGAGTACAGTTGTATCTCCAACACATTTTTTGGCTATCCCACTAATAACTGCATAGCTGGAGCTGAAGTACTCTTATCCTGTGCTTGCTAAGTTTTATCATTTCCACTGAGTCATAGCTATTACCCATCATCAAACCAGCTTCCAACTACTGGTTTGCCAACTAGCACAGCCCTTCTTTTCTCTAGGAGAAGCTGGAACTTGTATTCACAGTCTAAATTGGCCACCAGGTTAAAGCTGGAAGGCATGAGGTAATTTTTGGTTGAATTTTTTTTTTTGACAAAAATCATGCACTTTTGTCTGGTTTTCTGCTGTTCTATGGCATCCTCCCCTCCACTTTCATCTCCTCCTCTAAAAGCTTTTTGGAATGTGGATTAGGAATCCTGGCTTCATTTGCTTACCATCCACTTGCCCAGCAAGCCTAATTGTTTGACACCACTGCCTCAAGTAGCGTTATTTTGTATTAAATTAGGAAATTTGCCATCAGCATAATTTCAGTGATATTGAAAAATACCTCTCCTATTCCTCAAGAAACACACATATAAAAGTATGGCTACATAATAGATCACAAGGTCTCCTGATCTGCATTTTTTAAAATCCAGATTTCCTTTCTAGTTGTAAAGGTTGTGCAGTGTCCCTGTTTTTTTTTTTTTTTTTTTGGTAGGGGGTGACTTTCTCCTTCAAATGCAGCTGTTTAAAACCAACAACACCCATGGGGGATTGGGAGTGGTGGTGCAGGCTTGGGTCTTTTCCAGATTCTTGCAGGAACATTTGGCAGCCAGACTCTGGGGATGATATTGAAGTAGCAATGCTCAAAGACTGTTGATGTCTCAGCAGGAGGATAGATTCCCTGGCTTTCTTTCATCCTGCTGGGAAAAGAAAAAGTCTTTAATGGGTCTTCTTGGCAGAGTGCCTTTTACCCCATTTCTTGTAGGGAAGACAGCATTGCCCCTATTTAGCTGTTCTCTAAGCTTGCTTCCATCAAGTAAGCAGAAGGTTGGTGCAAAGTTGAATGCCATTTTCTTTTTCTGGAAAGATTAAGCGGAGGTAGGTAAGTACAGTCAAACAAAAAGAAGGGGCGGGGGATAGGGGGTAGGAACAGGAATAGAGTGCTCAGGGACCAGAAGGGCATGTTACTGAAACCACTTCCTATCATCTCTAAAGTTCTCCCATATTATGGTACATATTTCTGTTTTCACTTTGCCTTGGAATACTCTGGTACAAAACAGGCATTAACATCTGAATCTGAACAATTTTGAGCATGTCTATGAATCGTAGAGAAAAGAATGATTCTCTTTTTAATATAAGTGTAAAAGATGTTTCCCGAATGAATCCCCAAAGGATAACAACAGGCAGTTAAAATAACTTTTTTTTTTCTTTTGCTGAGGCAATTGGGGTTTAGTGACTTGCTCAGGGCCACATAGCTAGGAAGTTTTAAGTGTTTAAGGTCAAATTTGAACTCGGGTCCTCTTGATTTCAGGGCTAGTGCTCAATCCACTGGGCCACTTAACTGCTCCAGACAATTCTTAAAGAAATTCAACCTATTTTAGACTATTAATAAAAAGATAGTTGCAATGACAATAATTAGAAAAATTCAAATTAAAACAACTCTGAGTTTGTGTCTCATATCCATCTTATTGGCAAAGTTGAAAAGAAAATGACAAATTTTGCAGAGGTTGTGAGAAAACAATATATTGAACTACATTGTTGATAGAGTTATGAATTGGTCCAGCCTTTCTGAAAAGTAATTTGGAGCTATATTCCTGAAGTTATTAAACTGTTCAGACACTTTAATTCATCAATACAACACTACTAGAGTTATATTTCAAAGAGATCAAAGAAAAAGATCATTTATATATATATATATGCAAAAATATTTATTAGAACTTTTTATATCAGCAAAAGAGGAAACAAATGGGATACTCATCAATGACTGAATGAATTATGATATATGAATGCTTTAGAATACTATTGTGTAGTAAGAAATGATGAAAGAGATGGTTTTAGAGAAATTTGTGAAGACATGTATGAACTGTTACAAATTTTGAAGGGTGCACAATTGAGAGAACAGTTTATAGTGTAACAACAATGTAGAAATTAAGTTTTGGAAGATTGACCTTTGATCAATGTAATAGCCATGATTTCAGAGGACCAATTATGAAGAATGCTATCTGCTTCCTAGCATAGAGATGATAGAATAAATATACAAAAGAAATACATTTTCCAATACTGTAGCTAGTATTGGGATTTGATATGCTTCTTTTCATATTTGTTCTTGTTTTTATTTTTCTTTTTAAAGAAAAATATGCTTGATAATTAAAAAAACAAAATTTAGTTGTAAATAATATCAATGTATAGAGAGACATTGTGGTATAGTAGTTAGAAAGTTGATATAAAAGCAGCAAGGAAGACCTGGGTTCAAGTTCTGCTTTGACAGTGGCTGGGTCCCTAGGCAAATCAGCTAATCTCTCAGTGCCCCAGGCACCTGAGACTAAATTACAAATAAAGACTGATCTCTACCTGCATTTGTAGTGGAAATTTTCTCATTTGAGAGATCCCTATACCAATGAAGTTCCAAATCTCAATCCTTAACCTATAGTATAAACATAGTTCTGAAGCAAATTTTTTGTACCAAGATGATTTTTTAAAAAGTGTGTCCCTGTCAGTCCACAGACATTTATTAAACACTTGTGTGTCAGACACTATGCGAAACATAAGGATACAAAAACAGGCCAACAAAACAAAACCAAACAACGAGGACAAAAAACCTTGTCCTGGATCTCAAGGAGCTCACAGACTGATGCGTGAGAGAAGTTTCAAATAACTATGTACAAATAAAATATAAAAAATAAATGGTAGATAATCAACTGGGGAAAGGGAGGTCATTGGGAATGACTTCTTGCAGGCCTTCTGGGGCTTGAAGGAATGCAGGGAAATCTGAAGGAAGAGATGAAGAGGGAAAGAACTCTGATTACCAACCTATGGATCACAGAATGTTTCAGGAGCATATTCTTCTATTTTTGTTCAAAGAGAGAGCCTTTTTTCTAAACTGTTAGGGTTAAATATGTTATTTTCAGATTATGTTTTGACCAACCCAAGTCTTATTGAAATTGCATTCTTTACTCTGGCCAGAGATCATAATATTTAAAAACAAACATTTTCCTCCCCTTCAAATTAACCTAATCATTAGGATCATATATTATCAGAAGATATTAGAGTGGAAAGACTCAATATTTGGGAACCACTCTTACCCTCTAAATTATAATTGTATGTGACTGAGATACATCATATTTAATTCAATAGTGCCATCTTGTGGTTTCTCCACCACAATTAGTGTTAAATACCTACAACAATGATTTATTGACAAAGAAAACCAAGAATAGATTGTAAGCTGATTGAGGGCAAGAACCTTGTGTTAAAAATTTTAATTTGACCCAATCATTGTACCCCACCCCCAGTATTTTGTACAATGAAGACATTAAATGCACAATTTAAGTTAATGATTAATTTTATGATTCCCTGATAGTATGGATAGTGGAAATGGTGACTGAATGCAAAGCCTTTGAAATTACATACTTGACTATTCTCTGGTACTGAGTGCTTTCTTGTAGGGCTACATGGGAATGGTTGCATAGTTTGGAGAAGAGAGTGTGATCTTACAAAGAAGGTCTAGTTTCTTTTCAGTGTAAGAAAAAATAGTACTTAAGACATAAAGCATGTGAATAAAGACTAGTAGAAAATCTTGTAATTTAATGAGAGTGTGGATTTGAGTGACTTACAGGAAAGATTCTGATCTTTTCATTTGTGAGCATGGGGTGAAGAGGGTAAAAAGAGAAACTGAGGAAGATATCTGTTCTGCCCAACAGTATCATACTTATATGGTACAGATAGTGAATTCTACATTAGAAAATAAATAATAAGCATGGTCATGCTTTAGAGGCAGACATTAGAGAAGAAGAGCAATGATCTCTGATATTCAGTCTTCTGCAGAAGCATGTGGCTGGGATAACTGGATTGTTTCTTGATTTGTGAATATGGTGACAGACAAGTAAAATGTAATACCCATTCCTCTCTTGTTTTCTTATCAATAACATCCTCATTCTTCAAGACCCAGTCCAAATTCTAACTCCTCTTGGAAACTCTTGTTGACCAAAGCAGTGGATTGTGTTTTCTCTGTTTTGCAACTGCTATAGCCCTATTTCAATATGAGATATTAATAAGTTTGGCCTGTTATATCTATCCTTATTCCTAATACCCAGAATTATGCCCTGTGATTCACAATAAATTTTTATTGAAGTAAATTGAAGATATTACAATGTCACCTTAGGCTGAATTTACAGATGAGAGAATTAAGTCCCAGGGGAACACTAAAAGTAACAATTGTGCCTATGTTAAAATTTCTAGATTAAACCAGGAATTTTTTTTCCTGAGGCAATTGGGGTTAAGTGACTTACCCAGGGTCACATTGCTAGGACGAGTTAAGTGTCTGAGGTCAGATTTAGTCCTCCTGACTTCAGGACTGGTGCTCTATCTACTGTATTACCTAGCTGCTGCTTGAACCAGGAAATATGCAAGAATCAGCAATTATATCATGAAGATCACTAATCCACTTTTCAGTGTATGATATTCTAGAAAGAAAGCTCAACCCAATGGGAAGTTTCTCATATTTTTATGTTTAAAGAATTGCTAAAGATATATTTACTATTTACCAAATATTGTATATGGACTCCATGTTAAATTATTTATAATGGTTATTGGATTATATTAGACATTAACTTAGATATCACCTTGGTGAGCTTCATACTCAGTAAAGCAGATTGTTTCTTTTTAGATAGCATGATGGTTGGAAGTTATTTCTTACGTGGGCCCAAACTTTGTCTCTCTGTTAATTTTTATCTGTTGGTGTTGGTTTTATCTTCTTGAACAATTAAAAAAATTCCCTCTTCCACATAACAACTTTTCTAATATTTGAAGATGCCTACAATGTCTACCTTTCCTTAGGCTATCCCTATGACATAGCTACATTCCAGTTGATCTTTTCTGGACTTGTCCTGTCTGAATAATTTGAATCTTTCCAGATATAAACATGATCATACATTTATTAAGTGACTTTTTTTCTTAGTGCTCTGTTTTAAGAATTTAGATGCTGCACCACTTGGTGCATATATGTTTAATATTGAAACTGCTTCATTATCTATGCTACCCTTTAGCAAGATATAGTGCCCTTCTTTATCTCTTTTAATTAGATGAATTTTTGTTTTTGCTTGATCTGAGATGAGGATGGCTACCCCTGTTTTTTTGTTTTTTTGTTTTGTTTTTTTGCTTCATCTGAAGCATAGTAGATTCTGCTCTAGCCTTTTACTTTTATTCTGAATGTATCACCCTGTTTCAGGTGTGTTTCCTGTAAACAACATAAAGTAGGATTCTGGCTTTTAATCCAGTCTGCTAACTGCTTCCTCTTTATGGGGGAGTTTACCCCATTCACATTTATGGCTAGAATGATTAATTCTATATTGCTTGCCATCCTGTTAACCCCTGCTTATGCTTTTGTCCTTTCCTTCCCTCTTACTCCCCTACCCAGTATTAAACTTGTGAACACCATTTGCTTTTCACAGCCCTCCCTTTTTAGTATCCCTTCCCCACTTTAAAGTTCCTTCCCCTATTTTATCCCTTTTCCTCACAATTTCTGTATTCCCTTCCCCTTAGCTTACTCCTTCCCTCCCACTTTTCAATGAAGTGGAAGAAGTTTCGCCATAAATCAAATATGTCTGTTGATACACATTATGTTCATCCCCCTCCTTTCTTTCTCTCAGATATAATAGGTTACCTTTGCCTCTTCATGAGATGTAATACTACCACTTTACACTTTTTTGTGATATAATTTCCTTTTCATCTCTAGTTTCTAGGACAAATTATACATATATATGTGTATATATATATATATATATGTATATATATATATATATATACATATATATATATATATATATATATATATATATATATATATAGTTCTCAAGATTTCTTTTTAGCTTTTTAGAAATCTCTTGAGTTCTGTATTTGAAGATCAAACATTTTGTGTAGATCTGGTTTTTTCATCAAGAATAGATGGAATTCATTTATTTTGTTAAATGTCCATCTTCTTCCCTGGAAAATGATGCTCATTTTTGCTGGGTAAGTTATTCTTGGCTGCGTACCAAGTTCCTTAGCCTTTCAGAATATCATATTCCAGGTCCTTCGTTCCTTTAATGTGAACACTGCTAGATCCTGGGTTATCTTTATTGTGGCTCCCCTATATCTGAATTGCTTTTTTCTAGCAGCTTCCAGTATTTTCTATTTTGTCTGATGGTTCTTGAACTTGGCCACTATATTTCTTGGCGTTTTGATTTTAGGGTCCCTTTCAGTAGGTGATCAATGAATTTTTTCAATGTCTATTTTACCCTCTGTTTCCAAAACATCTGGGTAGTTCTCTTTGATAATTTTCTGGAAAATAGTGTCCAGACTCTTTTTTTCCTCACATTTTTCAGGGAGTCCGATTACTCTCAAATTGTCTCTCCTGGATCTGTTTTCCAGATCTGTTGTCTTTCCAATAAGGTACTTGACATTCTTTTCAATTGTTTCATTTTTTTGGTTTTGCTTGATTACTTCTTGGTTTCTCCTTGTGTCATTCATTTCTACTTGTTCCATTCTAATTTTCAGTGATGTATTTTCTTCACTCACTTTTTTGATATCTTTTTGTAATTGTCCAGTTGAGTTTTTATCTTCTATGGAATTTTTTTCCATTTCATCAATTTTATTTTTTAGAGAGCTGTTTTCTTTTTCTAACTCACTAATTTTATTTCTCAATGATTTGTTTTCTTTATCCACTCTGTCTTTAAATGCCTGGGATGACTTCTCCAGACTCTCTTGACAAGCTTCCCTTTCCTTTTCCCATTTCTCTTCTAGCTCTCTTTTGAGAGCCTTTTTGATTTCCTCCATGAGAGTCTTGTGTATTGAGGAGCAGATCATATCCCCCTTAGGGGATTCCTCTGGAGACAGTCTGCTTTTAGTCTCCTCAGTATTTGAAGTCTGCTCTCTCTCCCTACAGAAGCTGTCAATGGTTAGAGTCCTTTAAAATTTTTTGTTCATTTTGTCAGAGCGGAATCGAAGAAAACAAATTGACAAGAGAAACAATTGGTCTGTTTCTGGAGGGATGGGGCTGGATGGGGTTGGATGGGGTTGGATGGGGTTGGATGGTGTTACCGGGCTTCCTCTACAGACTGCGGGAGACAGCAGCAAGGCACTTACAGGACAGCGATGGCTGTGCTGTGTCTGCTCTCTGAGGCTCTAAGAACTCACTGAGTCACTCCAGGTGGGGGTGGGGGTGGCCGGGTCCTGAGAGACGCTAGCTTTCCCCGGTTTTATTCTTTACCTCCAGTGTTTACACCTTCTCTGTGGCTCCTGGCTTGCTGCCAAGATGGAATATCCACACTGGGTTTCACAAAAGCGGAAGAGATCTCCCTCCTCCCCCTCTGGTCTGAGCAGTGTGAGCTGCCTGCCTCACTCTCGCTGCCTGCCCTCAGTCTGTGCCCAGTCTGTTCGTCCCCTCCCCTGAGCAAACACAGACCTTTCCTGGGGAATTTCAAGGATGTTTTCTGTTGGTGATTATTTGTGGGTTTCTTTTCTGGTCAAACATTCATTCTGAGGCTTGTCATGAAGTAAATTCTGAGAGAAAATGCGGAGCTCAAGCAGCTGTCTGCCTCCACGCCGCCATCTTGGCTGGAAGTCTACTCTTTCTTAGTACTCTGGAAGCAATTTGGTACAATGAAAAGGGTAATGGACTAGGAGTCAGGAAATCCTAGGCCTGCTGCTACCTAACATATGACTTTTTTTATTATAACTTTTTATTTACAAAATATATGCATGGGTAATTTTTTCAACATTGACCCTTGTAAAACCTTCTGTTCCAATTTTTCCCCTCCTCCCTCCACCCTCTCCCCTAGATGGCAGATAGTCCAATACATAACATATGACTTTTGAGTAAACCATTCTCTCTAAGCCTTGATTTCCCTATATGTAAAATAAGGTGATTGGGTTAGATGATCTCTAAGGTCTTTTGTATCAAGAGGTAAGATCAGTGTATTCTACCTCAGTTTCCATGAGGCATTAAGATATGTTGAAGGTAAATCTTTGACATTTCATCTCTCTTTTGAATGTTTTTTGTAAAATGAGATATTTTTATTTTTCCTACTCAAATCTTTTGATTGTGTTTGAATTTTTGGTTGTAATGAGAGTTTTTCATTCTCTAACCACAGATTCATGGTCTGGAAATTGAAGATTGTTTCAGTTATCCAGAGTGAGACTTCCTGTATGGTTAAGCAAGAAGTAAATGCAAATTATTTTCATCACTTCTAAAGCTTCCAGGAAGTCAAGATAGCTGGCTATTGGGACTTCTGAAGATGGAGTAGTTACTTTTAGTACAACTGGTGAAGAGAGTGAATTCTGGCTCTGTCGTTTTGGTTGTATCCAAAGTGGAATTTGAACTGCTTGAGCACACTGTGGCAGCACACCTTAGCATCTACTAAAACAAGAAAAGACTACAGTAACTAGCTTTCTTCTTTATCTTCTGTTTTTTATTAAAGAAAAAATTTATTTGGGAGAACTATCTCAAAGGAAGAACCTCAATCTAAAAAGCCATTCCCTTTGCTTTCTAAATGAAAACTCCTAGAAGGAGTCACATTCAATTAACTCCTTGTACAGAGATTCATAGAAATAATAATTAATTTTTCTCATTTGTTTCATATTATAAAAATTCCTTTTCTGTCTGTCAATGTCACCATTTGGGGGCAACAGAATTCAAAGAAGAGTGATAGCTATAGCAGTAAGATAGGTTAGTCTATTCTTTTGGGTGATAACATTTTGTTCTCTTCTTTCCTAATTAATCTGCAACATATCCTCTTTCCCTTCCTTGCCATCACCCTTCACTGATGTCCTCTGTGTCTGACAGACTGGTGACTTCAGTAGCATTCTGTTCACTTAAGTTCTGCCATCTGAATTTTACTCATGATTACGGCTTCCTTTGACCTTCTTGGCTACTAGGCACATAAAGATTTTTGAGTCTCAGTTTGGATGCAGGGTTTTTGTTGAGATTTTAATTTGAAGTGAAATGTGAGTGCACTGATTGTCTATATTCTGGAAGCAGAACTGCCCAGTTGGATGGCAGGTAATGAGGGGGAAGTCAAGCTGAGTCCATTCTGCTCCCAAATCTGACAGGTTTCATTTTGTGGAATTGTCTATTAGTGAGGAAGGAATACTAATTTTTTTAAGTAGCTGCTGATCTTTTATTTTTTCCCCTTGTATCAGGAAACATGAAAAATAGTACTGAACCTTGACACTGAGAGTAATAATAAAAAATTCTGTCTATTGCTGCTATCATGCTGGTGACTATCAGAGGCTTGTGAGAAGGAAGAGAAATGTCTTTTTTTCTGAAAACTGAAGCGGTTTAATATTTTCCTTTATCAAAAATAGATAGAGAGGGCTTAGTAGTCTTAAAAAGTTTTTGTAAATAGCTGGAAGCTGTGACTCTTCTTTTGGTTCCTTATTTCATATGACATGTTCTAAGGAAGTTTGGATTTTTCCTTTTCTTTTTGGTTTTGTTTTGAATAGAATGACAGCTAAATGTTGGCTCAGAATATTTGATCCTTTTTAAATGAGGAGAAAAAAATTCTTCCAAGTTTGGCTCTTCTTTCCCTTGAGAATATACCATCTGTTCAGGAACATTTATAAAGGGGTAGAAGGTTTTGGCTTCAGTTACTTTCAGAAATTGTGTTTACTCAGATCACATTGTCTCTGCCTCTCACGATGACAGAAAGAAGGGAGCAATAAAATACTGCAAATTATCCAAGTGCAAAGCCATGGACCTGCAGTTCCAGATAAGATATTAGACAGAAGAATTTGATGCAAGTGTTTCCAAGGTGGAATTTTGGGATAAACATTGTTTTCTTGGAGTTGGAGAAAGGTCCTGGTTTACATTTTTTTTTTTTTTTTGGATGCTATTCTCATCCATGATTTTTTTTTTAAAGTTGTTGCCCTAGCCAACTTTGCACCCAATTGAGATAAGATAATTTATAAGAATATAGGGGATTTAATATCAAATGGTAAAACCATCTGTGACAACCAGCCTATTTATGGAATGGTGTATGATACTTGCTTGAATAGCTGAAAAAAAAAAAAAAAGCTTAAAAGCTTACTAAGTTAATAAGAAAAAAGTTTTCCTAATTTACTTAAAATTGTTAATTCAAAACAATTTTGATTTAAATTATTTTACTGAATTCCTGGTGTTAACAATGAAATCAATAACCCAAAATAACCAAACCCCCCAAAAAGATTGGTTTTATTAACTACATTATTTTGAGAGGTAATTCAGTATTATTTTTAGAATCTTTTGCAGATCCTGTATACCAGTTTACAATTACCATGATTCAGTTGTAGTTCTGTCAATAACTTTGCAATGAATCTTAATGTAAAGGAAAAAATAGTTGGAATCCAAACTCATAATAGTGTACAAGTAATACATTTTTTGGAAATTTTTTTAGATACTGGAGAACTGAGAAATCCAATGATTATGTAATATTACCTGTTTTTTTTAAATGTTCCTATTATTTTTATATCTGATTTTTAACATGAATCAATGCAGATAATTAAGGCCACATTACAGATTTTTCAGTTATCAGTGATACCTATATTTTCTCTCATCATAATAAGGGTGGGATGCAAGAAGCTACCTAAATTTTAATTAGCCCATTTCATATGTAAATTGAAAGACAAGGGTTTCCTTGTTGTTGCCTGAGTTGCTTCATCAAGGCATTTTTAGATATAATCGATCAACTGTCACGCTGGATATGACAGCTGAGTTATTGCTAATGATTTATGAAAAGTTTTTGAGAACCTGAGATTTTCTCATTTAACTTGGGCCTTTTTTCTCCAAGGCATTATTAAATGTTTCTTAACTTCTAAATCAGAGTCTTTTCCTAGGATTTGATTCTAACTCTGTCTCTGTTTCTCTCTCTCTCTCTTTCCTTTCAGTCTAATCATAACTTTTCAATCTCCTTTATGGGATTATCATCTGTATCTTACTAAATATGGGTATCTCCTAAATCTCAGGCTTGTACTTTGTCCTCCCCTCCTCTCATTTTTTCACTTTTCTTCTCTTTCTTTAATAACTTCCATGGTTTCAATTATCTTAATGCAAAAGACTCACAGAATTATCTATCTATTGAATGTCTTCAAGTGAATATCCTCTTCATTGACATCTCAAACTCAAAATGTCCAAAAATCATGCAGTCAACCTTCTTCCCCCCCAATTTACCCCTTTTTTCAATATCCAAAGTACCACCATTCTTCTAGTGACTTGTGTTTATATCATTCTGCTCCCACCTTGAGTATTCAAAGATTACTAAATCCTTCCTACTTTGTAATCTTCTTTCTACATACATTGTTACTACCCTTAGTTCAACTGAACATCTTATGTATACCAGTATCCATCCAGTGACAAAAGATCTAGTGGAAGGTTTCTAGCATGTTACATCTCCAGCCTCCCTCCCCCTAACCAAGATATATTATAGGAAAGGCATGGATAATCAACCAACTATTTATTAAACATCTACTTTATACACCATCCCTTGCTAAGCCTTGAGGGGGAAATACAAAAGTGAGATTTCCCCTACCCTTAAAGAGCTTATATGTTTACTATAGGGGTGTACAATTTATTTACAAATAAGTAAATGAGTGGGGGCATTGACAACTTGGAGAATTCTTTAAAGAGGGATCACAATCTTATAGGTAATTTCATTTTTTCATCAGCTGCTCTGTTTGGCTTCAACAAAGCTGGTTATCCTCTGGTAGTCGCCACCCCTCCACCCAAGCTTATTTTTTCTGTGTTAATTTCTTTCATCAGATTTTAAGTATTTTAATTCTTGGTTGAATCTGCAGAACTTGGCACAGTACTTAACACATGGTAGGTGCTTAATAAATGTTTATTAAATTGATTTGAATCAGCAAAGGCCTCTGAAAGAGGAGGCACTTGAACTGAGACTTTAAGAAACATGAGAGGTTTTAAGAGGTGATAGCACTATTCCATGCATGAGAGAGAATCTCTGTGCAAAGGCTTGGAGATAGCAGTTAGAGTGACATTTCTGGGAAAATCAAATAGACTAATTTGGTTTGGGTTGTAGGATTATAATGGGAAGTATTGTGTGATCAATCTGGATGTGCATGCAATGAAATGGTGTAAATGGAATATGATTTGTATCTTTGTAGGGAGGAATCACATTGATGACATCAATTGAAGTACCAAAACAAGTCATCTGGGATGTAGGCCCCTAGTGATGAACCATCAGAGATCTGTCCTTCATTCTGGTCTGATATTTTTATCATGAATTGGATGAAGGCATGATTATCAATTTGCTGAAGACACAGAACTGAAAGAGAGAGCTAACATTTTGAGTCAAAATGTAAAAGGGTCCCAATGACCTAGAATAATAAGCTGAATATATTAAGATGAAATTTAATTGGGATATACATATATATGTATACACACACATATAAAGTCCTATTGCTTTATTCAAACAAAAGAAAACAAAACTGTTGTATCATAGGATGGCCAAACAGCAGTTCAAGTAAAAACAATCTTGGTAACTTAGTGGATTTGATTTTTGATAATATGGGTTAACAAAGGTTATTATATTGTTACTGACATTAAGTTAAATTAATAGAAAAATAGTATTCTAGGCAAACAAGGTCACATTCTTGTTGAATTCTTGTTGTATAACTTGTTGTCAAGTCATTTCTGGAACATGTGCCCAGTTTTAGGGGCCACATTTTAGAAAGGATCTTGACAAATTGGCATATGTCCCATAGGAGAATAGCCAGACTAAAGAGAGTGGCTCAAAGAACATATCATATATAAATCAGTTAAAGGAACTGAGACCATTTAGAATTGAATAGATTTGGGACATGGGTAATTATTGTCTTTAATTATTTGTGGGGTTATGATGTGGAAGAGGGATTAAATTTATTATCTTTGTTGCAGAGAGAAGAATTGGGAGCAGTGGGTAAATATTGTAAAGTGACAAGTTTGGACTCAGTCCATGTGAATCTTAGCAATCATTGCTAAAGTGGAATGGAATATCTCCGGAGTGTCCTTATCATTGGACATTTTCTGTGAAGGGAAAGCTGAATGATCTCAGGCACTATATAGAAGTATCTTCTATGTGGGTATAGGTTGGATTAGATGACCCTGAGCCAGTAATTTTTCACACACACACGTGCATATATTTTTATACATATATTTTTGTTCATATATATGTATTACTTTCTGTAAAACATTTTTACAAGAGAATCTGTAATATATATAATGTGAAAAAGAATAATTTCAAACTAACATATAAGTAGCTACAAATTAATATTATTCAAATTGAGTATATTAGCCCAGAGGGAGCTAAAGATAGAGAACAGTCTTGGATGTATTTGTTTATTTCCAAGCAGTTGTATTTACAACAGCCATGAAACTTATTTTACCAACAACAATTACTCATATAGTTGTCAGCATTTTGATTATCCAAGGGAAACCAAGCCATGAGTCAAATTCTATTAAAAACACCCACAATAAAAATTTCTAAATAACCAAAAGAATTCCAAGACCAAACTGACTGTTTATTTTAAGGAGTGGTTGATTCAGTAATATCCTAATACAATATGAAATTGTTGTAATTATACTGATGAACTCTCTGGGCAACCAATTTTTTACATAATTTTCCATAAGCTCTCATGACTATCAGTATCAAAGGCCTTGGTCAGATTTACAAAATGTTACATACAGACTTCTGCTCTGCTCCTGGCATTTCTTCTGGAGTTGTTGGGTGGCAAACACCACATCAACTGTTCCTCAGCCCCTTCTGAAGCCACACTGGCTCTCAGGTAGAAAACCTTCTTCTAGGTGTAGGGTCAGCCTATTCAAGGAGGATTCTGCCAAGAATCTTGCCAACAATTACAAAGGGAGAGACCTCCTTATGATTGTCATAGGACATTCTATTCCTTTTACCTTTATAGAGATGGACAATGGAGGCATCCTTGAACTGGGGCATAATCTCCTCTTGCTATATAATCTGGAAAATTTTAGTTAGCTTTTATATAAGCAATGGATTCCTTCCCCCTCATCAGCTTGTAAATCTCAGCTGAAATAGAATCAGCACTAGGGGCTTTGCTCCATAGAAGGATCCTAATGGGATTCAAAACTTCTTCTTTAGTTGGAACTTCAGCTAGAGAGCGATTGATTTCAACCTGAGGTAGACAATCAATGGCTTTAACATTGATTGATAAGAACATTATGGAAGTCTTCAGTTCATCTCTCTAGGATCATCATGGCTTCATCAGCACTGAGTGGATAAGATTACCATAGGTCTTTGGCCTATAAATAGCTTTCAGTGCTTTATATAAGCACTTTGGATTGTTACTCTTGGCATAAAACTGAATTTCATCTATCTTCTTACTGAGCCAAGAATCCTGCATCTTGGGCTTTCTCAATCATCAATGGGATAAAGTAAGGATATGTTCTTGCTTCCAGTTTTCATCATGTTTTCAGTCAAATGCTTTCAGTGAGGACTAACATGTCATCAAAGTCAGTTACCATACTGATGGTAAATTCTTCAACTTGACAAAGCTACAAGCCAAAGCTAAAGTGTTTGCAAGTGATTGTGCATTCGATGCAGCTTCTGAAGCTAAGATGCAACAAAGTATGTATTGATTCTCTTCTGCTTGTGCTTATTTTGGTTTAATAATTAATTCCAAGAAAATACTTATTCCATCAGCCACACCTTCCACATATGGAACCATCAGTTACAATAAATGGAGAAGTTTTGAATGCTGTGAACATATTTTCCAGAGATGTCCACATTAATAATGAGGTTGACACACAAATTTTCCAGAGCTTGCTCAGTGTTAGGGGGCTCCAAAGGAAAGTATGGGAGAGAAAAGGTATTAGACTGATTACCAAACTTAAGGTCTACAAAGCTGTGTTGCTGATCTCATTGTTGTATGTCTGTGAAACCTGGATAGCGTGCCAGCTCCATGCCAGGAAATCAAATCTCTTCCATTTGAATTGCCTTAGGAAGATTCTGAAAATTACCTGGCAGAATAGTTACAGATACTGAGGTTTTTTCTCACACGAAACTGTCAGGCATTCAAACTACTATAGAGAAAGCAGCTCCATTGAGCTGATCACTTTGCTCAAATGCCAAATGTATGCTTGCCAAAAAAGACTATTTTATGGAGAATTCATACAGACAAGTGCTCACAAGGTGGTCAGTAATACAAGGACACTCTCAGTATCTCTCAAGAACTTTAGAACTGATTTATGAAATGGGAGACACTGGCACATATAGTACCACCTAGCATGGTGTGCCCTCATCAGAGTAGGCACTGGGCTCTATAAGCAAAACAGAATTGAATTAACTTTGGAAGAAACATGAGATGCTCAGAGTTAGAGAAGCCACCCCAAATATTCATCGGAAGTATTTATGTCCAAACTTGGCAGAGCATTCTGAGCTTGTATGGTCTTGATCAGCCACAGTTGGATACACTGTAACTTGACTCAACATAGTTATTCACTTTGATCCTCTTTGAGAATGAAGGACAACAGCCAACACAACAACAAAGAATTCCTGAAGTTTGTGTAAGATATGACCCATATGAGGATGATTACCAGAAATAATTGAGTCCCTGCATATAGACAGACAGTAGGGGACACAGTGCATAAAGAGACTTGTCCTTAAATCAGAAAAAAACAGTTCAAATGTGACCTCATACCCTTGATAATTATGTGGTTCCAGGAAAGTCATTTAACTTCTGCCTGAGTAAAACTAGAGAAGGAAATGGCAAACCACTCCATTATCTTTGCCAAGAAAACCCCATGGACCAGGGGTCACAGAGTTACCTACAACTATAAAGCATATTGAATGTCATGGAGAAGTAAAAATGCAAGAAATGAATGAACATCAATTTCGTTTCTCAACCATTCTTATTATCAGTATTCCTTATTTATTTACTATTATTTTATTTATTAAATTTATTGAGTTTTCACAAAGTACTCCATCTCATGTAATTAAGACACCATCCTGCCATTAAGAATTAGGCAACTGGAAATCCATGGTATGCCCGTGTAAACAAACAGGGGCTCAAAAAATTTCAACCTGACTCAGAGTAAAGTCCCCTGGAGCTTACAGAGATTAAATCACTTGCTCATGTTCATGCAGAGAGGATGTAACAAAGGCTTTTTTTTTCAGTTTTTCCTGATTTTTTTCCCTGTCCAGCACTTTGCCCTCTGTGTCTGTCACAAGAGCTTTCAACAATTATTCTGGCCTGTCTTAAAAATGTTATCAGGCTCTGGGTATATTGTCATTTCAATAAATTAAAAATCATAATCTACTGAATGAGCAGTGCTCTTTAGGACATCATTGTTTACCATCATCACATAAGCTACTGCTTTGATATTAGCCAGTTAATTGCTGGAAAAAATTTTCCTGCTGGTAAAAAAAGTTGTTGGTTTACAGATATTTTGAAGCCAGCTGCAGGTTAATTTTAACAGAATATCTGGAAAAAGGAACCTTGTTTGGATGTCTGACATTTTCCTTTCCCTCTTGCCATATTTTTTCCTACCTTGAATAGTCATGAAGAGTCAAGGCAGTGTCATGTTTAAGAATGGCATTATATAAGATAGCTTGCTTAAATATGAAGTCTATGTTTTCTCAATTTTTACCTTCACTAAAACCTAGCCATAATCCAGTTCAATAGTCTTGTGATGAAGAGAGCCATCTGCACCCAGAGAGAGAACTGTGGGAATTGAGTGTGGATCACAACATCGCATTTTAATTCTTTTTGTTGTTGTTTGCTTGCATTTTGTTTTCTTTCTCATTTTTTCCCTTTTTGATCTGATTTTTCTTGTGCAGCATGATATTTGTGGAAATACATATAGAAGAATCGCACATGTTTAGCATATATTAGATTTCTTGCTATTTAGGGGAGGAGATGGAAAGGAGGGAGAGAAAAATTGTAGAGCACAAGATTTTGTAAGGATGAATGTTGAAAATTATCCATGTATATATTTTGAAAAATAAAAAGCTTTAAATTAAAAAAGCAAGCCATAATGTTGTAAGTCACCTGCTCATAGTTACAGGTGCTTTCCTTTCAAATAGATGGATATTAAAACTATATACTTAAAATATGTACATCTTTTTATTTTTATAGTAGAAGACAAAGTCTTCCAATTTTATAGCTTTACGTGATGTAGAATTTAAAGGCTAGTTGATTATTACTCTGTTCAAAACCTATTCCTTTTCTAATCTTTTTCCTATCTTTAATCAAGGATATTTCTAAAGGCTCAGTCCTGGACCCTTTGACATTTTCTCTCTAGAAATCCCCTTTAGTTCCCAGGCAGGATTCCCAAGTCTTTACCACTGATCTCATCTTCTGTCTAATTTTTTTTGTGCTGCTTATCTTTCTTTATGATTTCTTTTCCTTAACTTTGTTATTATCACTCCAATGTTTTTATTTTTTAAAAATCTACAAAGTCTACTATTTATTCATTTTCATAAATTATCATCAAGCACTATTATTTCTTCCCCTAAAATCTTTTATCTGTTTCTTTTTTATTTATTCTCCATAACAACTCTTGTTTTCATCCTATCCCATATAGAAATTACTATAGCCGACACTGTCTTTAAACTCTACTCCTAAATATTTCTCTTGGAGTTCTTAGTGCCTCAGATTTTAGGGGATTAAATCTGTTAAATATGACTTGATCTCCCTAAAGCCTTTCTTCACACCTTACAAACTATTATCTCTTCCTTCAAACCTGCTGCCTCAAAACTGGTTTTCCACTTTGCCATATCTAACTCCACCCACGTCCTTGAACCCACAAGCTCCTTTCTTTTACAAAAACTTACTCTCATTCCTCTCTTCTCTCATCTTCAGATTTTACCTCTTTACTGAGTCTTTCCCTTTTACTTAGAGAAATGTTCAAGTCTCACCTATTCTCAGACAGAATGACCAACCAAACCCTTGACTTATTCCCTTAAGCTATCATCCTATTTCTTGCCTCTGCTGCCAAAATTCTATAAAGAACAGTTTTACATTCAGCTTCTACTTCTCCATCTACTTACTTTTCAATTCTTTATTCATGGAATTTTGATGCTATCATTTTGCCAAAGCTGATTTATCTATTATCAGTAGCCTTGTGTCAGTCTTCATTATCTTTGAACTCCACAGCATTTAATTGATAAGTATTTCCTTAATTCATCAAGCATTTTTAAAAATTAAATTTAATCAATGAACATCTATCTTCTTTTTCTATCATCTCTTGCCTCCTCCTACCCTGAAAAAAAAAAAGCTTCTCCCTCCCCAAATAAGTATTCATAGTTAAGAAGAAAAACAGTTTTGTTTGTCTATGCCCAAAACCTATAACTCAGTCTGACACTGAGTCCATCACCTTTCTAATAAGAAGTGGATGACATGTTTCACCATAGGTTCTTTGAAATCATCATTGTTATTCTGTGCATCAGAGTTCCTAAGACATTCAAAACTGATTATCATTATAATATTATTGTCACTTTATAAACTATTCTCCTAGTTTTCCTCATTTAATTCTGCAACAGTTTATATAGGTCTTCCCAGATTTCAGAAACCATCCTATTCATTATTTATTATGATACAATTGCATTCCATCATAATTATATACCCCAATTGATGGGTACTTCCTCAGTTTTCAGCTCTTTGTTACTGCAAAAAGATCAGCTATAAATGTTTTTAAACTTGAGTTTATTTTTGCTTGCTTCTACTCCTTTTAACTTACCTTCTTAATTTCTCATTCCTTCTTTTCTTTCCTGCATATTTCCCTATTGAGTAAAATGTAATTTTCTAATAGTGGATAGAGCACCAGCCCTGAAGTCAGGAGGACCTGGGTTCAAATGTGATCTCAGGTACTTAACACTTAGTTGTGTGACCCTAGGCAAGTCACTTAACCCCACTTGCCTTGGGGAAAAACTATTGTTATTTCATGGAATCATTAGCTTCTTTTTGATTTATTTTGATTTTCAGGGTGCTTGTTAGTTGAGCAAGGTTTTGTACCAATCTGTTACTTCTCTTTCTAATTCTTTCTTTCATAGGTCTCATTTCTTTTCTTTTTTTTCCTTCTAGGGTTTTCATTCATTCATAAAATATTTTAAAATTCTTACATCATTTCTTCTAAGAATTCTTTGAGACTTTACTTGTAAATATTTTTAGTGATTTTCTTCTTTGTTAATATAGTAACTTTTTGGGATGGTGGTTTTGGAATTCTTTTTTTTATTGTTGTTGTTGTTGTTGTCGTCGCCTCACTATCCCAGCCTACTTCCTGATTTCAGACTTTGTGTTAATTCTGTACGCTTCTGGAGGGGATATCTGGATTGAACCTGTTACTGCTTTCTTGGGGATGATAAGTATTGGATTATTTCAGGATATCGGGGACTCAAGATGGGGACCTACCTGCTTTCATTGTTCAGAGTGATCTGATCCAGAATAATGTATAATATTTGATTTCCTGTTCTGAATTTGGGTCTGAACAACATACCTTTTGGACTTGCTCTGTTTGGAGTTTTAGTATACTGCTGTTGAACTCAGCGTGATAAGCTACCTGGAAAGTTCTATTGCTTCTGAGAGACAGAACTGGGACTTTGTTCTGGGATTTCTTTCCTGATTATTCCACTTCTGACTGGGCTACAAATTGGAACTCAGAGCCCCTTTCATTTCTGAAAACAGAACTATACAGCTGTTGATTTAGTGTACAACCTAGAGCCTGTGATCTGGCTCACCCTGGAATGCTACAAGAATGATGATCTTAAACCAAATTGATTCTTAATCATTGTCTTTAAATGGTCAACTAATGGAACCTCTTCTCCTTCCTATAAGCTTATGTGTCTATTTTTATCTCCCCAAACTGTGCTCTATTCAGGCAAAACTATTTATTTTTCTCATGCAAAAAGATTATTCATTTCTGCCTATCAGTGTTTTCAAATTCCTCATACCTAGAAGTCCTTTCTTTTGCATGTGGCCAAACCAATTTTTTTTTTTTTGAAACACTCTTTAAGACATTTTCTCATTAAATTCTTCCTATGCTTAGTGCTGCCTAACTTCAGTGCAATTATTCCAGCTGCCTTCTAACCCTTGTGTATATCAGGAACACATATACACAATATATATAATATATATATACCTTTATATACATGTACACATACCTCTCACACATATATGTATATATAGGTTTAAAATTTTTACTTATTTTCTTGTGTTTTAATTTGTGTATATTTCTATCCTTAAATTATATTTTAAGCTTTAGAAATGCAAGAACTGTGCCTTTACCTTTTTTCTTGTGCGTTTAATAAAAATTTTTGACCATCTGACCTACAGGTTTCCATCTTACTTATGTAACAAGGTCCAAAGCATATGACCTTTGTGTAGTACTTTATAATTTCAGCTTACAAAGTGAATTCCTTCCCAAATCCTATGAAATAGGGATTGTAATTGTTACCCTAATTTTATAGATGAGAAAATTGGTTTTTAAAGGTAGTTCATATTTTGGTTGAAAAAAGTATAGTTGATGCTCAAAGAGCATACCCTTTGACCCAGCAGTGTTACTATTGGGCTTATATCCCAAAGAGATACTAAAGAAGGGAAAGGGACCTGTGTGTGCCAAAATGTTTGTGGCAGTCCTCCTTGTAGTGTCCAGAAACTGGAAACTGAGTGGATGTCCATAGATTGGAGAATGGCTAAATAAATTGTGGTATACGAATATTATGGAATATTATTGTTCTGTAAGAAATGATCAGCAGGATGAATACAGAGAGGCCTGGAGAGACTTACATGAACTGATGCTGAGTGAAATGAGCAGGACCAGGAGATCATTATATACTTCAATAACAATACTATATGATGATCAATTCTGATGGACGTGGCCCTCTTCAACAATGAGATGAACCAAATCAGTTCCAAAAGAGCAGTAATGAACTGAACCAGCTACACCCAGCAAAGGACTCTGGGAGATGATTATGAATGACTACATAGAATTCCTAATCCCTCTATTTTTGTCCGCCTACATTTTTGATTTCCTTCACAGGCTAATTGTACACTGTTTCAAAGTCCCGTTCTTTTTGTACAGCAAAATCACTGTTTGGACATGTATACATACATTGTATTTAACTTATACTTTAACATATTTAACATGTATTGGGCAACATGCCATCTGGGGGAAGGAGTGGGGGGAAGGAGGGGAAAAGTTGGAACAAAAGGTTTTGCAATTGTCTATGCTGAAAAATTACTTATTCATAAATTTTTTGTAAAAAAAAAAGAATAAATATCAAAAAAAAAGAAAAAAGTATAGTTGGTAATAAATTAAGTTGTAACATTTCCTTCTTTTTCCCCTCTTTATTTCTTCACCATAGTGCCTGACATATAGTAAATGTTTAATGAATTTCATTCATTCATTTATACATGCAATAATATTTTTAATAGAATTTTAAGTTACTATGGCAGCTCTATACACATATTTTTCTTCGACGGTTAAGGCATAAACAATAACCAATTTAAAATTCTGAAAATATTCTCAGGAGAAATTCAAGAGATTGTGGGTCAAATTGTATGATATCTGAGGCTGTGCTGACCATTCCTGAAGTTAATTCAAGAACCACATGGTGGAGCTATTACTTTAAGACTATGCAATTATTGAAACTAGATTCTTTGAAAATTTAACATGCCCAAGTTTCTTCCCCCCACCCCCCTGTGGATTTTTGCCAACTTTTTAAATATCTAACATTTTGTATCACAATAACAAATATTTTTTAATCCATATGGAAGTAATGTAATCCACATTTAGATCTATAACTAGACTTTTGATAAATCATAGGAGGATGTTGGGATAACTCAGGCTTTAAACATTTATTCAAAAATCAATTACTTCCTTTTTTCATAATTAATTTACCAATACAATTTAGAATTTGGACAATGAAATTTAGACAGTCAGACACTCTTTCACTCTGCTGAGTTACCATTACAAATCTCTTACTACTAGGTTGGACTAAAAATGTATATTTCAGTACTCTATAATGTATGTGTACATGTATATACATGTATGTACATGTGCATACACATACATATACTGAATCTCAGTTTGTATGTAAGCATCTCAAATTGTGCACTATCAGACAAACCTAAATAGTTGGGCAAAGGGATAATCCATTCTTTTCTACTTTATTCTGTATTAGTCCATATAAGTCTTCCTATGCTTGCTTGAATTTTTTACATCATATACCATGAATTTTATATTTATTCCCCCACTTATGGCCACTGACTTTATTTCCAATTCTTTACTATACAAAAATGCTTCCAAAATATTTTGATATTCGTAAGACTTTCCTTTTCATTTTGAGGTATGCACCAAGGAATGGCATTGTTGGATCAAAGAATTTGAACAGTTTAATTACTTTTTTCATATATTTTAATTGTTTTCTCAAATTCCTTGGCCCTATTCCCAACTCCACAAATAGTCTATTACAGCATTCCTGTCTTTTACCAGCCCCTCTAAAATGGACTATTTCTGTCTTTTGGATTCTTTGCCAGTTTGCTATTGTTAGGGAAACCCTTAGAGATATTTTAATTTGAAATTCTCTTCTTAATAAATTGGGACCATAGTCTTTCATATGGTTAATAGTTTTCAAATTTTATTTTTCTTTTTTTTGATGCAGTATGATACAATAGAAAGAATGGTGGTTTTTAATTTGGATTTGTGGATTTGGATTCAGAAGAATTGGGTTCAGATCCTGTCTGTCACTTCCTAGGTGTGTGACCTTGGACAGATCACTTAATTTCTCTGGACTTTAGTTTCCCTGTATGTAAAATGAAGCAGTTGACCTGTTTGACTTCCAAGATCATATCCAACTGCAAATCCTATGAACTGTTTATTCATAGCTATTCACTAATGTATTGGGAATGGCTATTGGATTTTGGTATCTCTATATATCTTCTATATCAGACTTTTATCAGCAGTATTTAATGCAAATTTTCCCCAATCAAATTTCTTTTCTTATGTTATATGCATCAATCTTATTCATGCAAAACTTTAAAATTTTATGTAATTGACGATGTTTATTTTATCTTTTATGATCACATCTGTTTCATTTTTAGATAAGCAGATCCAACATTTTTTAAAAAGAGGCTGAGTTCTTGAAAAGATATTGGAAAGTCAATCTTAGGAATTAGGAGTCAGATGCATCAAGTCTATTTAACTCTTTCCTTTCCTAATTTCACCAATACTCCTGGTGTCTAGCTATCTTTCACTGTTCTCCTTGCCTTCACCTTCAATTTGGCTGCAGAACTATGTAAGGGAGCACAGTATTTTTTGCTTTTGGCTCTTTACCCTAGTTCTATTCTTGCTGTGGTTCTCAAGGATTTTAACATTGGGGAAGTACATTAGCATAGAACTCTCATTCTATGGTATATTGACTCGTTGAACATTTTTTTTTTCTGAGCCTGGTATATGATCAAGAAAGAACAAGTCATAAAAGCTTTTTGGGATTGAGTTTCTTTATAGAAAGAAAGAAAGGAAGAAAGAAAAGAAGGAAGGAAGGAAAGGAGACAGGGAAATAAATTAAAAGAAAAAAGAGGCAGGCAGTTAGATGGCACAATGAATAGAGCACCAGCCCTGAGGTCATGAGGACACTTAACACTTCCAACTGTGTATCCCTGGCAAGTCACTTAACCCCAGCTGCTTCAACAACAAAAAAAGGAGAGAAGTTGCAAGAGATAATTTCTGAAATGCCTTCTAGTTTTAAATTTATGGTCTTATAATTTTAAATGTTCTAAACACTTTTTATAGTCTTCTTAACATAACAAAATGAAAAAATAGCAGTAGTCAAAAATATATAGTCTTTAAAATTCCTATGTACTATAAGATCTATCCTTTAGAGCTGTTCTTTTAAAAAATTTCATTAGTATTTTATTCTTTCCAATTATATGTAAAGATAGTTTTCAATATTCCTTTTTGTTAGATTTTGATTTTCAATTTTTTCTCCCTCTCTTTTTTATCCCCCCCCAAGATAGCAATCAATCTGATGTAGTTTATTCGTGGATAATCATTTAAAAATATTTCCATATTGTTCATGTTGTGAAAGAAAAATCAGAACAAAAGGGAAAAACCACAATGAAGAAAAAGCAAACCAAAAAAAAAAAAGAAAAAGAAAGAAAATAGCAGGATTTGATCCCCATTCAGTCTCCATGATTCTCTCTTTTGGATGTAGATGTCATTTTTCATCCTAAGTCTGTTGGAATTGTCTTGGATCACTGCATTGCTGAAAAGAGCTAAAACTATCAGAGTTGATTATCACATAATCTTGCTGTTACTGTGTATAATGTTCTGGTTTTGCTTACTTCTAGAGCTATTGTTTAGTGCAAATTGGTATGATAGTATTCATATTACTGATATACAGAGCATATTCTATTTTTTTGTTCTTATCTTGGAACAATAGTCAATAAGCATTCATTAAGCACCTACTATGTATTAGACACTATGTTAATTACTGGCTCCAGTTCATGGTCTAAAGGAAGAGACATGAAAAGAAGTATGTACAAACAAGATATAGACAGTATAAACTGGAAATAAACAATACAGGAAAATCACTAGCATTAAGAGGGATCAGGAATGGCTTCTTGAAGAAGATAGAATTTTAGCTGTTACTTAAAATAAAGAGGGAGAGAAATCCAGACATGAGACAACTAATGAAATCACTAGAGTCCAGAGTATAGTGTATTACATGAAAAACAGCAAGGAGATCACTGCATCTGGATCAGAGCTAGAGCCCTGCTTTATTTATCTTTTTAATCTATTTTAAGCTTTTAGCAAAGAGCAACCAATTAACATTTATTAAGCACCAAACATCATATCAACTGCTTTTTACAAAGCAGTTTACAAAGTAAAAAGATAAGACAATCTCTGTCCTCAAGAAACTTGCATTTTATTAGGAAGTTACATGTTCAATTAAGTAAAAATAGAACACTGCACATGTGATTGTGTGTATGTGGGTTTGTATGTGTGCATATGTGTAAAAAGAAGAATATTACAGCCACTTGAGGGGGTTAGGAAAAGCCCCTTGAAGGAATCTGAAATAAAACATAAGTAAAATTCTGAAGAGGGAGGTAAAGGGGAATTGAGGAGAGAGAGCATTCCAGGTATAGGGACAGCATGTGGTAAAAAGATATGGAAGTGGGACATAGATTGTCAGGAAGAGGAAACAGCAAGTATTTGTCTGGAATGTCAAATGTGTGGATGGGGATAATGTGTAATCAGCCTGAAAAGATAGACTGCAACAAGATTGTGACAAGCTTTCAATGCTGAATAGAGGAATTTGCGCTTCTCCCAAAAGACAGTCAGGGAACATCTGAGCTTTCTGAGCAAGGAAATAACATAATCAGGCCTATACTTCAGGGTATCAAGTTGGCAGCTATTTGGAAGCTGCCCTAGAGAGGGGAAAAACTTGATGGGAGGAGAGCAGTTAGGAGATCTTTATCCAGGTTGATATCATAAATAGACAGTTGGAACTCCAGCTTAGTAGAGAGATGAAGGCTGCATATATAGATCTGGAAGTTATCAGAATAGCAATGATAATGCAAACTATGGGAGCCACTGAAATCATTGAGAGAGAATATAGAGAAAAAGGAGAAGATCTGGAAAAAAAGCCAAGGGGAACAGCCCATGGAGAGAGAATAGGATATAGATGATGATGAGATATTCTTATCATTTAGGGAGAGAACCATAAGTATAAGTATATGTATTAATTTAATATATATTTGTTGAATGAATGATAGATTTAATATTATTCAGAATGTGCTTTGGTTTGGGCTTTACTTTTAAAGAAAAATGATTAATATACCAGTCCATATGGTAGCTATTATAAAAAGGATCTTGCTCTTTCCATCTTATATTACATCTTTTTTTTCTTTGGTTTACATCATCACCACTATCTCCTTGCCTCTTCCACAATTCAAACATGAAGATTTAGAAGAATACGAATGGCTTGCATAGAACAAGTCCAATTTTAGGGCTAGTTGTTATCTATTCCTCACTGTAAATTTTCCCCCTGATTGACATTTGGTAAAAAATGCTTAGCTTCCTTTCAGTGCTGACTGATGGAGAAAAATCAAGCCTTTTTGTTTATGCTGTGAAGATTTATCTATTCACAAAAGCTCTAATTTGGATTTTGGCAGAAAAGAATTTGCTTTCCACATCTAGTTTTAGTATTCTCATGGAAGCTATCAATAAGTGCATCAATTGACGGTGAAGTGATTATTTTTTTTTTTGGTCTTTCAGAAACTTACATCCTGAAAGCTTGCCATTGAATGGTGAAAATTATTTATTTAGTGACATATTTTGCCATTGAGAATCTGAATTTCCTGCCTGGTAGTATAGGAGAGAGTAAATTTCATTCATGACAAACTGATTAAAAAGAAATTTGAAAAGATTTGTTCAGACTCCTGGCTAGTTCTTGGTGCCAATGAGTCTTACTTCTTAGACCCTGTCTACTCTATGCAAATTAATAGTTGAAGGAATAATTATTGCTGCCTTCCCATGAGATTTCCATAGCATAGAGTATTCCCAATTTTGAATTGTCTTCCATAGTTTTGTGTAAGGTTCAGTATTTTTTTTTAGGCTGGCAAAAACCAAAGCAATTGTCATTATACTTGGAAAGAGCATTGCAAATTAGTAGCCTTAGACTTGAACCTTACAAAATGAACAAATCACTCTACCTCCAAAATAACTATAATACATTTATAGTCCTTAACAGTCTGGCTTCCACTTCCATTTCTAGGTTATTTGATATTGCTTCTTTTTAGTCATTCTCCATTCTAGTCAAACTGTTCCTACTGACATTTCATATCACACCTTTGCCTTTGTGCAAATGATTTTCCAAGAGTGGAATTTTTCCTCAGCTATGCCTTACAGAATCCCTAACTTCTTTCGAAACACAACTCAGCTTGCAACTCTTAAACTTTTCTCATCTTTCTGCTCTCCTTAATTATTAAAAAATTCTCATGGAATTATTTGTATTATTTTGTATATTCATTATATTAACATACCAGTGTACATGTAGTATCCCATAAGAAAAATGTCAGCTCTTTGAAGTGAGGAACTCTATATATCCTCTGTATCTAGCACAGGAACTTGATTATTACTGGCACTTAATAAATGATCCATTAAATTGAACAGTAAAAGAAACAAGCTGAAATACTCTAATATGGTAAATAAATATGATAGATTAAGAGATATCAGAAGAAATTCAAATAAAAAATAAATTAACATGAATAATGTCCTCAGAAAAATCTATTACCATTATATGATGTATAAGCACATTAAAAGAAACAGAGGATAATCTTTCAATAGTAAAAACAATGAAAATGAAATCAAACAACTTGAAGTTTTCTATGGATAATATAAACAAAAAATGTGGATTCACTGACAAATAGAATTGTCCTGTTGAAAGTTAATGTGTGGAAGCAAAACAACAATTAAAAAAAAACCCAAGCTAAAATCAATTTAACTGAAAGAAACTTGATAATTTTATAGGCACATATAATTGAACAAGAATTTAGAATTTAAAGACATTGTCTAAGAAATATTTGACTTTCTCAAAATGTGAAGAGTCTTACTACTATATTGTAAGATATTGCACAAGAAAAATTTCCATAATCTAGGAAGAGATTGTACATCAACAGATCCCTCTGGATTGTAACAGATATAAACCAGATTCTTACAAGGTGCTAAGTCACTGGAATTGATAGAGACAATAATTATCTAATTTAGCATGATTCAGTATGATTAATCTGATCCTACAAGGATATATTATGGGCCAGAACTTGAAACAAGGTACTGAGTGGAATTGAGGAGACAATGATTAAATCTAATTTAGCATTGATTTAATCCTACAACAAATAATGGTTTCCTCATGATGAAATGATTGATGCGCAGCATATAATCAAGAAGCTCTTAGGGACATGAGGACTTTTGGAAAACTTAATGAGGACTTTGGGAGGACTTCGGGAGATTCTGTGTCAAGATTCATTCCAACTTCCACCTTTGTGCTGGCTGGAGACATTAAGAGGACAAGAGGCTGAAGATGGCTGGAGAGATTCAGAGAGAGCTCTTGGAACCAAGGAGAGAGATAGGATTCTATTAAAGCTAACTGGGCCCAGGAAAAGATTCAGGACTTTAAAGGACACAATAAAAGATCTGGACTTTAACTCCTGGCTGCATTTGGGATTATTGAACTGAACTGAAACGAAGGCTGCCTCCAGAAGTCCCCAAGAAACCTGCTCATAGAGAATGATTACAATTTAGAGAACATTACATAAACCAAACATTTAACTTGCTTGGGTATACTCTCCTCAAACTTTGAAATTACAATGAAACTACTCTGAATCTACAAAAAATTATTCTGCAATGATCCAAGGTAAAAACATCTCATATCTAAAAACTCTAGGCAAAATCACATAATTTTCCCCATCAAGATAATTAAATCTGAGAAAATTGTGCTTTATCCCTAAAGTAGTTGCCAACTAACCTGACCATAATTGTTAAAATGAAAGATAGTTATTAAATGTGCCACTAGAATTACAAGAAGTCTTTGAGAAATGCACTACCAAATGAAAATTTTTCCAGATAAGCCTCAAGGGAATTTTAAAACAATGAATGATTAAGTGATTATTCAACATAAATTCTTTGTGATAGAAAAACTGCAAATAAGGTCAGTTTGATCAAATTTTTTAAAGTAGCCTAGAATGAAGGGTAGAAGTTGAAGAGATGGACAATAATATAAAAAGAGTATTGATATGTTAATAGTATCTCAAAATAATCACAAAGCATGTCAAAATAATATCTTAGCCTCAAGAAATATTTCAATGTGAACCCCATGGGATAAGTCAAAATAGCAGCATGACTATTTTTGTCAGTAACTAAGAGATTAATAAATGGATTTGAAAAGTCATCAAAGGAAAAAAAATCAGTCAGTAAAAATCAAATATATATATGTATATATTTGATATGTATTTAATATATACATATATATTTGATTTTTATGGTAAAAAGGAAATTTAGAAATAATAATAGAAGATATCGAGATAGTGCTTTAATGTTTGAGATGCTTTTTAGATATTTTCCTGTTTAATCCTTAAAACAATCCTACAAAGTTAAGTGCTGTTATCTCCATTTTGTAAGAGAGGAAACTAAAACTATATTATTTTATATATTAGATACACCACATATTATCAAAAAAAATACTAAGAAAGGAATGTTTCCTTAACATGATAAAAAATTTTTTTATCAGAATCTCAGATCCAGTTATAATGGTATATGTTGCAATGGATTTGGTATCAAAGGGCCTGAATTTGAATCACAGCATTATCATTTGCTACCTGTATAGACTTGAACAAATCACCTAACAAATTAGTTAATCTCATAAATAATATCAGTGTTGGATTAGATCAAACTTCTTATACTGAGATTTGTGTCACTAAGTAAATATGGGGGTCAAGAAAAATTTGGCAACAGTTAAAGGTTTCTGAATTCAATGATTAAAAACTAATTGAAAAATCAAACATGCAATGAAACTAAGGTGTTTTTGGCAGTGCTTGTCTATTGCATCTCATGACTTCACTGCAGCCTTGGTTTTGAACACACAACATGTACAATTTGTCTTGCACATGCATGATCATTGCCAGAAATGCCTCAGCTCACATTCAAAATGAGGATCACATAAAAATTTCCTGGGCAAAAAAAGGGGTTACAACTAGAAAAACAGTTTAGGAAGCCCTGGATTCGATGATATCTAAGATCTCTTCCAGTTTTACATTTATGATCTTATGATTTAGCCTAATAAAGAAATATTAAAGATTTTAAAGTGACAATAGGAAAAGCAAGGCTGTTCACTTTCACCATTGTTACTTGATATAGTTTTAGAAACATTAAATAAAGCAACAAAGTAAATAATAGAAAGGAATAACCCTAGACAAAAAGGAGATGAAAATATCTGCAGATCATAAGATCATAGATTCAGAGCTGCAAGGGACCAGAATGATATAATGATTTTTTAGAAAAATAAAGTCATTCAACCCCCTCTTTTAAATGAAACAGGATAGCAAGTAGCTTAAACACAATCATAGGTTATAATATAACTCCACAAAATTAAGAAAGATTTTTGTTTCTACATATTACTAATATGTAATAATATATCTAGAGAAATTATTGGCAAGAAAAAAGATACATCAGGACAATAATATTCCTAACAGCATTGTTTGTGGAGAACTGACATCAATGTTAAAAAGGCATTTTTTTGGTATTCATGCTATATGACACTGGGCAAGTCATTTCTCCTCTTGGTGCCCCTAGGAAACTGGTAAATCTTTAAGTTGCCAAACAATTGCCACTCTTTCATTGTTATAGGTAATTTTTCTCATTAAGGAGCTTCCTATTCCAGTGAAATCACAGATCTTTCCAAAAAAGTCTAAGAGCCAAATGATTTGACAAATTATGGTGTGTTAATGTAATAGAATATCATTGTATGATAAAAAGTAGTCAACAAAGCTAAGTGCTGGGGATACAAAGAGAAGGAAACAATACCTACTTCTAAGGGGCTCACCATCTAAAGGAGGGAGAGTGTGAAAAAATTATGGACAAACGATATATACAGGCTAATTTATTGATAATCAACAGAGGAAAGGTGCTAGCATTAAGAGAGTTTAGGAAAAGCTTCTAGATGAGATTCTAGTAGGGATCTGAAGGAAGCCATAGAAGCCAAGAAATAGAGATGAGACTGGGACACTGATACATTGTTGGTGGAATTGTGAATACATCCAGCCATTCTGGAGAGCAATTTAGAATTATGCTCAAAAAAATTATCAAAGTGTGCATACCCTTTGATCCAGCAGTGTTACTACTGGGCTTATATCCCAAAGAGATCTTAAAGAAGGCAAAGGGACCTGTATGTGCAAGAATGTTTGTGGCAGCTCTCTTTGTGGTGGCCAGAAACTGAAAACTGAGTGGATGCCCATCAATTGGAGAATGGCTGAATAAATTGTGGTATATGAATATGATGGAATATTATTGTTCTGTAAGAAATGACCAGCAGGATGATTTCAGAAAGGCCTGGGGAGATTTACATGAACTGATGCTGAGTGAAATGAGCAGGACCACGAGATCATTATAAACGTCAACAACAATACTATATGATGATCAAATCTGATGGATCAAATCAGTTCCAATAGAGCAGTAATGAACTGAACCAGCTACACCCAGAGAAAGAACTCTAGAAGATGACTCTGAACCACTATATAGAATTCCCAATCCCTCTATTTTTGTCTGCCTGCATTTTTGATTTCTGTCACAGGCTAATTGTACACTATATCAAAATCCGATTCTTTTTGTATAGCAAAATAACTGTTTGGACATGTATACATATATTGTATTTAACTTATACTTTAACATATTTAACATGTATTGATCAACCTGCCTTCTGGGGGAAAGGGTGGAGGGGAGGGGAAAAGTTGAAACAAAAGGTTTTGCAATTGTCAATGCTGAAAAATTACCCATGCATATATTTTGTAGCTATAATAAAAAATATATTGACATGGAAAAGCCTTAAAAAAAAAAAGAAATAGAGATGAGGAAAGGGAGCATACCAGGCATAGTGGATAGCCAGTGAAAATGCCTAGAGCTAAAAATGGTGTCACTTCTCTGTTCAAGAATCTTCACTGCCTATTTTTTTCTAATAAAAATACAACACTCTCTATCTGGCATTTAAAAACCTTAGCACCCAAACAAGCTCCAAACTGTTTTTCTGAATGGAGTGCACATCACTCTCTTTCACTTTACTTTTTTTTTAATTTTATAATTATAACTTTTTTTGACAGTACAAATGCATAGGTAATTTTTTTTTACAACATTATCCCTTGTACTCCCTTCTGTTCTGAATTTTTCCCCTCCTTCCCTCCACCCCCTCCCCTGGATGGCAGACATTCCCATACATATTAAATATCTTATAGTATATCCTAGGTACAATATATATGCTTTCACTTTACTTTTTAACCATTGTCTCTTTTTAGTAATTTTTAACTCTTCATGACCCCATTTGGAGTTTTCTTGGCAGAGATATGGGAATTATTTATTATTTTCTTTTTCAACTCATTGTACAGATGAGGAAACTAACAAGGTTAAACAACTTGCCTAGGATCACACAGCTAATAAGTATCTGAGGCTGCATTTGAACTCAAGACTTCCTGATTCTAGGGCCAGCATTCTATTCACTGTACCACCAAGCTATCCCATAGTCAAATTCATTTTCTTTTTATTTCTTATATGTGATAATCTGTATCCTACTTTGCCCAGTATGGATCCCATTCCTGGAATGTGTTCTCATCTATCTTTTACCTCTTGGAACTCCTTTCAAGGCTCAGATCAAGGACCATCTTCTTTGAAAGTCCTTTTCTAGTTCCCATAAGTTGTTTTGAGTTCTTTATTTATTCTATGTTTGTCTAGTATTTATTTATCTGTGAACTTGTTGCTTTCCCTGGCAAAATGTTGGAAATCCTCAGGAATTATATAACCCAAATTATAAAAAATGTTTTATACAAATAAAATCAGATTTATATAATTGAAGAAATCTTTATTGTTTATGGATAGGCAGGGCCAATATAATAAAAATGACAATTTTGTCCAAACTAATTTATATATTTGATGTCATCCTAATTTAAATTACAATTTTTAAACTGAATTGGAAATGTCAGTTTCAACAATAATTGGCACATAGCAAGTCCTTAATAAATGCTTATTGAATTGAATGTCAAGGGCCCACAATTACCATTTAAATGAAAAAACCAGTAAAAACAGCTAGTTAAATACATCAAAAAGAAGTTTAGAAGGAATCACAGACAGAGATAAGCAGGGCAACTTTGTTTTTACCTCAGTAAAATTTTTTGCCATCTTTTTGCTATTTTTTTGTTTGTTTTTTGGTTACTGTGCTGAAACTTATAATTATATGTTTTTTTGCTTTATCTTTTGTTATTATTTGTGAACATTTGTATTTGATGAAAAAAACAGAAATAATTAGGGGATGGAATAGGGGAAAATGATGTTAGGCTAACATTTGAAAAACAAAAACAAAAATCCTATACACTCAATGCTATATAGCAGCTAATTGTCTGACTTTATTTTCAATTTTGTATCTCATTTATGGATAAGCCAAAGAAATCTGGAGAAATTGAGAACTTGATGTGATAATGGCATTATTTCAGGGTTATCTCATTCTTTTCAAGTTTTCAAGCATTTTCCTTGCAATAGCAAGTCACTGTGTCTATTAGCATCCTTGTTATAAAAAGGAGGAAAATGATTCTCCACAATAGTCACTTGCCTATTGTCACATTATTAAATGATGAGGCCAGGATTCCAACCCAGGTGTCTTATGTGTATTCCACAGGACTGTACTTTCTTTTCATGGGTACTATCAGGTGATTAGCCTTAAAGATTAGAGTCTAAAATGAAGCAAAAATGACTAAGTACAGATTGTATGTGGCAGCTAATGAGACAATATAAAAACTAATTCTAGAATTTTCTCTTAATTGATGTAGATTTTGAAAATAGGTATTAGTTATAATTCCAAGTTTATCCTATACATCATAAATTATTTTAAGATGTGAATTCATTTCCACATTGATAGCACATCATTAGTATCATATAATTAAGAAATATAGAAACTTGACTGTGATAACTAATATATTTTTATTAAAAGATTAGGCAGTGCTTTGCATCATTCTCACATACTTTAGTAAATCTCAATGTGAGCTTCTTGAGAGAAGGGATTGTTTTACTTTTCTATTCATATCTTCTGTGCTTTGCATATAGTAAGCACTTAATAAATTCATCCATTTATTTTGTTGTGAGTTTTTCCTTCCAACAGTACAGATTGCAGTCCTCTCCTTATTCCTTCTCATCCTTTGAGTATCTTATCCATATTTCCCATAAATCTATCAGAGAGAGTCCATTTAAAATAAACATTGTATGTGTAGCAGTATAACATGTAAAATGTCCATTTGTTATTCCATACTCTTGCTATATGATCAGCCCACTCCTTTTCTGATGACATATTTCTTCTTCTGATATTTATCATTATATTTCTCCTGTTGCATTCTTTATTTATAATATATCACAGCCTATTCACATCTACCTATTCATATCTAGTATCTCGCTATTGCCATTAGGTAGCCAAGAAATAGATTTCATCAAGTTCTTTACTACTTTCAGTTATATAACACCATCAGAAGACTACTAATATTAAAAATGATGAAATTTTGTATCAGAAAGGAGCTTGTAATCACTAAAAGTATTTTATAATTTAACAAAGACAAGAACTATTTTCTCCTCCTATCAGTTCATTATCTATACATAGTGTCTGTCCAAGTTATATATACTGATGAACTAACTTAAAGAGTTATACATCCAATGATTTCTTCTTAGTTTCCTTTGCTAGATAGTCCTTCTATTATCCCCTAAATGTGGAAGGCTCCAAGGCACCATTCGGGTCTTGCTAATCTTATAATTTTCCATGGGATAGGTTTATGAAGATGACTCCCAGAACTATATTGCCAACTCTAATCACTATTATTCTTTTATTCATTTATTTTTGCAAACAGAGTAAATTCTTATCCTTCCATCTCCTTCACTGCCAGGTCTTGCCCAATATGTCAATTCTTTCTCCACCGCATCTATTACACCTTTTTCACTCTCCTAATTCACATAGCCTTTCCCAGCTCATGAATTTATTACCTTTCATATTATAAAGTCTTATAACTTCTCTCAGCCTCTTGTTTTGCTATAATCCACCTTCCATATAGTTGATAAATTTATATTACTAAAATACAGTGTTATTCTCTTATCCAAAAAATCTGTAATCTGGCATCTTATTCTTTTTCTCTATTCCACACTTATTGTCAATTCCATTCAAAATGGTCTAATTTCTCTCACATATCATCCCACCTCCCTTCTTTGTTCTTTTGTACAGATGGTCTCTTATGCCTTGAATTCACTCTATGTCTTCCTCTTCCTTCCTTCCTTCCTTCCTTCCTTCCTTCCTTCCTTCCTTCCTTCCTTCCTTCCTTCCTTCCTTCCTTCCTTCCTTCCTTCCTTCCTTCCTTCCTTCCTTCCTTCCTTCCTTCCTTCCGGCATATATTGTTGAATTGAACATTATATTAGAATTTGGGAAATAGATGTTCTTTATGGGTTTTTTGTGTGGGTTTTTAAAGGTGCTATTTAGATTAAATTCTTTTGAGTCACTATTGTGCTTATTTAGGAGGTGCTGTAATATTCTGAGGTTTGATGCAATGACATTGTCATAAATGAACAGGGACATCTGGAAGATCTCATCATCCATAGGGCATCCTTCTTCAATTTGGACTCCTGTTTTAGACATTTATGATAGTAGTAAATATTTTTTGTTGAACATCTCTCTTTCTACTTTGTGCCTAGTTTGATAATAATTTGATAGTTGTTGAATAAAATTGCTTGTTTTGATTTTCAAATAACCTTGTATGGGAGAAACTTTTTTGGAAGAAAGTCTTTTAGGTGGTATTTTGGTCTGCCAAATAAAATGCAGTTTTTCTTTGTCAACAAACTATAAACACAGTAAGATATTGCATTTTTATAGCTTTTAATTAGTTATGTGACTTTAAGAGATGTGATCTCCTCATATTGTAGTATAGTTTATAAAAGTCTGACATTTGTATTTCCTAGTCATGAAATTAGAAAGATTCTATTGGAATATTATTGAAGCCTTTCTAGATTGAAGTAGAACCTTCTGGAATTTTTGCTTTGATGGCCTATGCTTTGCAAACTTAGGATCATTGCTGTACCATAATGAGATTTCAGAATAGTAACTAATAGTAAGGACATACCCTAGTATGCGTTACATACATGTGTACATTATTTTGTAATATTATAAAGATAAAAAATGAAATATGTTGATAATTATTGATATTTTCTTGGTCAGTTGGTCAACTACAGTTATGCTTTATCACAGATGATGTCATAAAAACTCCAATCATATATGGGGTAATATTTTTCTACGACTTTATCATGAATCCTGAAATATAAGATGAGCAACTGTTCTGTACATTTATGTGTTTTTTTTCCTTGACTTTGGGACATGATTAAACTAAATCCATTCTTAATTCAGGTCAAAGAGCACCTTCTTGAGGCTTTTTTAGAGTGCTCTGTAAAGTGTTTTTGAATTTATTTTGTATGTATTTTGTATAAATCTGTATCAGTATAAATTGTTATTAGAATTTATTATTAGAATTTAAGTTCCTTAAAGGTAAGGCACATTTTGTGTTTGTATTTGTATTTCTAGCTCAACAAAGAATAAGCACTTAATAAAGTCTTGTTGATTAAATTCTACCAGTGTCTCCTTTCCCCCTTTTTAGTCATCCTTCAATGTATCTGCAACCTCCTTCATTCATCTACTTTCATATGAATGTTAAGATTGTTAAGATTCAGTTTAGTGAACCCAGATGTCACATTTAGTGTATCAATAGGTAAGTTAATGTTTGTAGGGCATTTAAAACTCATCTGCTTCTTCACATCTTCATTCTCCCTTTTTAGCTACACTCCCACCAACAAGACAGAAGCAGAACAGTTCACATGGAATCTAGAATCATTTTATTTAGTTCTTTGTTTCATGTGTTACCTTTTTAAAGAGATTATCATCAAATATTTAGCCTTTTGATGTTGAACATTTCTGGACTTATTATGGTCCTCATAAATTAGAAATATTCTATTGGAATATTATTGAAGCTTTTCTAGATTGAGGTAGAACTTTCTGGAGTTTTTGCTTTGGTGGCTTATACTTTGCAAACCTGGGATCACTGCTACACCACAGTGTGATTTCTGAATAATAACTTGTTAAGGACAACTTTAAAAACTTAACAAAGTGATTTAATATTTTATTTAAGAAATATCAGTAGTATATACATAGAAATGATCAATAAACATGTGGCTCTCTTGAAGAAGTAAAATAAATTGTTTCCAATAAGAAACATTAACACATTCTCTTTTTTACAATAATTAAGAATTGGAGACTGACGATATACTATCATCATTTTGGAAAGCATGGTTGTACCTCAAGATGACACCTGTTATCGAACCAAAAATGTTGGAAAAATCTTAACAATAGATGCTAATGTAATTGGCAAATGTCCATAATTATATATTTTGCTAATATGGGCTTTACTTGGAGTAATGAAATGTTAATAATAGCTTGAGTGAGATATATTGTTATGGCAGTGCTACAGAGAAATTTATAGAGCATTGAAAGAAACAAGGAAAATACCAAAGAAGCTAGCTGGTTGTAGCTTGGTCTTTTGGGTGTACTGTGAGTTTAAGGTGGTAGCTCCATGACATCCCCTGATGTGATGGCCAATTGATTTATTTCAAAAAGACTGACCTATAAACATCTGCCTCTGTATGGAACTTCTGATACTGGATCAAAATTAAATTGTCTGAAGATAAAGGCTTTATGCCCACTGAATGTAGACTGCCCACATTTCAAACATTTGCTCTGGTAAAGAGAAAATCCTTTCAACTAGAAGACAAAAGCCTGAAAAGACACAGTGTTGTGACGGATAAAACTTTGTATTAAGTCTTCTGTTGTGAGAGTTTTGACAAAAGAAGCCTCAGGTTACTTTTGGTATTTTTTCTTCTCTTTTACACAAGTCTAAGACTTGATTCTTGGTTCCCTTCTCCAAGCCTAGCACCAAAAATAAAAGTAGTCTGGACTTCCGGCCAAGATGGCGGCGTGGAGGCAGACAGCTGCTTGAGCTCCTCGCATTCTCTCAGAACTTACTTCATGACAAGCCTCTGACTTAATGCTTGACCCAGAAAGAAATCCACAAATTATCACCAAGAGAAGACATCCTTGAAAGTCGCCAGAAAAGGTCTGTGTTTGTTCGGGGGAGGGTCAATCAGACTGGGCGCAGACTGAGGGCAGACAGCCAGAGCAAGACAGGCAGCTCACACAGCTCAGACCTGAGGGGGAGGGGTGTGATCTCTGCCGTTTCTGTGAAAGGGCTTTTGCCCCAGTGTGGATGCTCCGTCTTGGCAGCAAGCCAGGAGCAGCAGAGAGGGTGTAAACACCGGAGGTGAAGATTAAAACCCCAGAAAGCCAGCGTCTCTCAGAGCCCGGCCACCCCCAACCCCCACCTGGACTGACTTGGTGCGTTCTCAGAGCCTCAGAGCGCAGACTCAGTACAGTCATTGCTGTTCTGTTAGTGGCTCTCTGCTGCCCTACCCCCAGTCTGTAGAGGAAGCCCATTAATACCATCCAGCCCTATCCCCCGCAAAACAGACCAATTGTTTCTCTTGTCAGTTTGTTTTCTTTGATTCCTACTCTGACAAAATGAACAAAAAATTCAAAAGGGCTTTAACCATTGACAGCTTCTGTGTGGAGAGGGAGCAGACTTCAAATGCTGAGGAGACTAGGAACAGACTGTCCCCAGATGTATCCCCTGGGAGGGATATAAGCTGCTCCTCAATACAAAAGAACCTCATAGAGGAAATCAAAAAGGCTCTCACAAGAGAGCTGGAAGAGAAATGGGAAAAGGAAAGGGAAGCTTGGCAAGAGAGCCTGGAGAAGTCATCCCATGCATTCAAAGACAGAATGGATAAAGAAATCAAATCATTGAGAAACAAGATTAGTGAGCTGGAAAAGGTAAACAACTCCAAGGAAAACAGGATTAGTGAGCTGGAAAAGGTAAACAACTCCAAGGAAAACAGGATTAGAGAGCTGGAAAAAGAAATCAGCTCTCAAAAAAATAAAATGGATAAAATGGAAAAAAATTCCATAGAAGATAAAAACTCAATTGGACAATTACAAAGAGATATAAAAAAAGTGAGTGAAGAAAATACATCATTAAAAATTAGACTGGAACAAGTAGAAATGAATGACTCAAGGAGAAACCAAGAGGGAGTCAAGCAAAACCAGAGAAATGAAACAATTGAAAAGACTGTCAAGTACCTTACCAGAAAGACAACAGACCTGGAAAACAGATCCAGGAGAGACAATTTGAGAATAATCGGACTCCCTGAAAAATGGGAGGAAAAAAAGAGCTTGGACACCATTTTCGAGGAAATTATCAAAGAGAACTGCCCAGACGTTTTGGAAACAGAGGGTAAAATAGACATTGAGAAAATTCATCGATCACCTACTGAAAGGGACCCTAAAATCAAAACGCCAAGAAATATAGTGGCCAAGTTCAAGAACCATCAGACAAAGGAAAAGATATTGGAAGCTGCTAGAAAAAAACAATTCAGATATGGAGGATCCACAATAAGGATAACACAGGATCTAGCAGCATCCACATTAAAAGAACGCAGGGCCTGGAACATGATATTCCGAAAGGCTAAGGAACTTGGTATGCAGCCAAGAATAACTTACCCAGCAAGAATGAGCATCGTTTTCCAGGGAAGAAGATGGACATTTAACGAAATAAATGAATTCCATCTATTTTTGATGAAAAAACCAGACCTACATAAGAGGTTTGATCTTCAAATACAGAACTCAAGAGACTTCTAAAAAAGGTAAAAAGAAATCTTGAGAACTATACTTCTGTCAAAAAATATGTAAAGAACATATGTACAATTTGTCTTAGAAACTAGAGGTGGAAAGGAGATTATATCATAAAAAAGTATAAAGTGGTGGTACTACATCTCATGAAGAGGCAAAGTAACCTATTATATCTGAGAGAAAGAAAGGAGGGAGATGAACATAGCGTGTATCAATAGACATATTCGATTTATGGTAAAACTTCTTCCACTTCATTGAAAAGTGAAAGGGAAGGAGTAAGCTAAGGGGAAGGGAATACAGTAATTTCGAGGAAAAGGGGTAAAATAAGGGGAGTATCTTTAAGGTGGGGGAGGGATCCTAAAAAGGGAGGGCTGTGAAAAGCAAGTGGTGTTCACCAGTTTAATACTGGATAGGAGGGTAAAAGGGAAGGAAAGGGGAAAAGCATAAGCAGGGGTTAAGAGGATGGCAAGCAATATAGAATTAGTCCTTCTAACCATAAATGTGAATGGGGCAAACTGCCTCATAAAGAGGAAGCAGTTAGCAGACTGGATTAAAAGTCAGAATCCTACTATATGTTGTTTACAGGAAACACACCTGAAACAGGATGAGACATTCAAACTAAAAGTAAAAGGGTGGAGCAGAATCTATTATGCTTCAGGCAAAACCAAAAAAGCAGGAGTAGCCATCCTCATCTCAGATCAAGCAAAAACAAAAATTGATCTAATTAAAAGAGATAAGGAAGGGCATTATATCCTGCTAAAGGGAAGCATCAATAGTGAAGCAGTATCAATATTAAACATGTATGCACCAAGTGGTGCAGCATCTAAATTCTTAAAAGAGAAATTAAGAGAGCTGCAAGAGGAAATAGATAGCAAAACTATAATAGCGGGAGATCTCAACCTTGCTCTCTCAGAATTAGATAAATCAAACCACAAAATAAATAAGAAAGAAGTCAAAGAGGTAAATAGAATACTAGAAAAGTTTGATATGATAGATCTTTGGCGAAAGCTAAATGGAGACAGAAAGGAATATACTTTCTTCTCAGCAGTTCATGGAACCTATACAAAAATTGATCATATACTAGGGCATAAAAACCTCAAAATCAAATGCAGTAAGGCAGAAATAGTAAATGCATCCTTCTCAGACCATAATGCAATCAAAATAACATTTAATAAAAAGCCAGGGGAAAATAGACCAAAAAATAATTGGAAACTAAATAATCTTATACTAAAGAATGATTGGGTAAAACAGCAAATCATAGACATAATTAATAACTTCACCCAAGAAAATGACAATAATGAGACATCATACCAAAATGTGTGGGATACAGCCAAAGCAGTAATTAGGGGAAGTTTTATATCTCTACAGGCCTACTTGCATAAAATAGAGAAAGAGAGGGCCAACGAATTGGGTTTACAACTAAAATTGCTAGAAAAGGAACAAATTAAAAACCCTCAGACAAACACAAAACTTGAAATTCAAAAAATAAAAGGTGAGATTAATAAAATTGAAAGTAAAAAAACTATTGAATTAATTAATAAAACTAAGAGTTGGTTTTATGAAAAAACCAACAAAATAGACAAACCCTTAGTAAACCTGATTAAAAAAAGGAAAGAGAAAAAGCAAATTGATAGTCTTGAAAATGAAAAGGGTGAACTCACCACTAATGAAGAGGAAATTAGAACAATAGTTAGGAGCTACTTCGCTCAACTTTATGCCGATAAATTCGATAACTTAAATGAAATGGAAGAATACCTTCAAAAATATAGCTTGCCCAGATTAACAGAGGAAGAAGTAAGTAGTCTAAATAGTCCCATCTCAGAAAAAGAAATAGACCAAGCTATTAACCAACTTCCTAAGAAAAAGTCCCCAGGACCAGATGGATTTACAGGTGAATTCTACCAAACATTTAAAGAACAACTAACTCCAATGCTATGTAAACTATTTGAAAAAGTAGGGATTGAAGGAGTCCTACCAAATTCCTTCTATGACACAGACATGGTACTGATACCTAAACCAGGTAGATCGAAAACTGAGAAAGAAAACTATAGGCCAATTTCCTTAATGAATATTGATGCTAAAATCTTAAATAAGATATTAGCAAATAGACTTCAGAAAATCATCCCCAGGATAATACACTATGACCAAGTGGGATTTATACCAGGAATGCAGGGCTGGTTTAATATTAGGAAAACTATTAGTATAATTGACCATATTAATAATCAAATTAATAAAAACCATATGATCATCTCAATAGATGCAGAAAAGGCATTTGATAAAATCCAACATCCATTCCTACTAAAAACGCTTGAGAGTATAGGAATAAATGGACTATTCCTTAAAATAATAAGGAACATATATTTAAAACCTTCAGTAAACATCATATGTAATGGTGATAAACTAGAACCTTTCCCTGTAAGATCAGGAGTGAAACAAGGTTGCCCACTATCACCATTACTATTCAATATAGTACTAGAAACTCTAGCCTTGGCAATAAGAGCCGAGAAAGAGATCCAAGGAATTAGAGTAGGAAATGAAGAAATCAAATTGTCACTTTTCGCAGATGACATGATGGTATACTTAGAGAACCCCAAAGACTCTGCTAAAAAGCTATTAGAAATAATTCAGAATTTTAGCAAAGTCGCAGGATACAAAATAAATCCACATAAATCCTCAGGATTTTTATACATTACCAACACAATCCAACAGCAAGAGATACAAAGAGAAATTCCATTCAAAATAACAGTCGATAGTATCAAATATTTGGGAATATATCTACCAAAGGAGAGTCAGGAATTATATGAGCAAAATTACAAAACACTTGCCACAAAAATAAAGTCAGATTTAAATCATTGGAAAGACATTCAATGTTCTTGGATAGGCCGAGCGAATATAATTAAGATGACAATACTCCCCAAACTAATCTATTTATTTAGTGCTATACCAATCAGACTCCCAAGAAACTATCTTAATGACCTAGAAAAAATAACAACAAAATTCATATGGAAGAATAAAAGGTCGAGAATTGCAAGGGAACTAATGAAAAAAAAGTCAGAGGAAGGTGGTCTAAGTGTACCTGATTTAAAGCTATATTATAAAGCAACAGTCACCAAAACCATTTGGTATTGGCTAAGAAATAGACTAGTTGATCAGTGGCATAGGTTAGGTTCACAGGACAAGATAGTGAATAAAAATAGCAATCTAATCTTTGACAAACCCAAAGATCCCAAATTTTGGGATAAGAATTCATTATTTGACAAAAACTGCTGGGAAAACTGGAAATTAGTATGGCAGAAACTAGGCATGGACCCACATTTAACACCACATACTAAGATTAGATCAAAATGGGTCCAAGATTTAGGCATAAAGAACGAAATCATAAATAAATTGGAGGAACATGGGATGGTTTACCTCTCAGACTTGTGGAGGAGGAAGGAGTTTGTGTCCAAGGGAGAACTAGAGACCATTATTGATCACAAAATAGAACATTTTGATTACACCAAATTAAAAAGTTTCTGCACAAACAAAACTAATGCAAACAAGATTAGAAGGGAAGTAACAAATTGGGAAAAAATTTTTACAGTTAAAGGTTCTGATAAAGGCCTCATCTCCAAAATATACAGAGAATTGACTTTAATTTATAAGAAATCAAGCCATTCTCCAATTGATAAATGGTCAAAGGATATGAATAGACAATTTTCAGATGATGAAATTAAAACTATTTCCACTCATATGAAAGAGTGTTCCAAATCACTATTGATCAGAGAAATGCAAATTAAGACAACTCTGAGGTATCATTACACACCTGTCAGATTGGCTAAGATGACAGGAACAAATAACGATGAATGTTGGAGGGGCTGTGGGAAAATTGGGACACTGATGCATTGTTGGTGGAGTTGTGAAAGAATCCAACCATTCTGGAGAGCAATCTGGAATTATGCCCAAAAAGTTATCAAAATGTGCATACCCTTTGACCCAGCCATACTACTACTGGGCTTATACCCCAAGGAACTACTAGAGAAGGGAAAGGGTCCTGTATGTGCCAAAATGTTTGTGGCAGCCCTTTTCATAGTGGCTAGAAGCTGGAAAATGAATGGATGTCCATCAATTGGAGAATGGTTGGGTAAACTATGGTATATGAATGTTATGGAATATTATTGTTCTATAAGAAATGACCAACAGGAGAAATACAGAGAGGCTTGGAGAGACTTACATCAACTGATGCTGAGTGAAACGAGCAGAACCAGATCTTTATACACTTCAACAATGATACTGTATGAGGATGTATGCTGATGGAAGTGGATTTCTTCAACATAGAGAAGAGCTAATCCAATTCCAATTGATTAATGATGGACAGAACCAGCTACATCCAGAAAAGGAACACTGGGAAATAAATGTAAACTGTTATTTTTACCTTCTGAATCCAATTCTTCCTGTGCAACAAAAAAATTCGGTTCTACACACATATATTGTATCTAGAATATACTGTAATATATTTAACATATATAAGACTGCTTGCCATCTGGGGGAGGGGGTTGGGGGAGGAAGGGAAAAAATCTGAATAGAAGTAAGTGCAAGGGATAATGTTGTAAAAAATTACCCATGCATATGTACTGTCAAAAAATGTTATAATTATAAAATAAAATAAAAAATTAAAAAAAAAAAAAAAAAATAAAAGTAGTCTGAAACACTGTGTCTTCTTAAAGCACTAGATCTGAGAAATTCTTTGATATATCCTATGAAGCTTTCAATTTAATTAAATTTAAAATATCTGTGAAATGCCTACTGTGTGTAAAGTACTGTATTCAGTTCTGGGAAGGCAAAAACAAGAATTTCTGTTGTGAAGAAGCTCATTCTGCTGTGTTGGAATTATTTGTAGGCAGTGGTGAGGAACACAATATATACACAGAATAATAAGAAGTATTTTGAGAAATGAAAGAATATTAGCAACTAGATGTGGTAAAGGGAGGCTTCATTAAGGAGGTAAGCACTGAAATGAAGCCTGAAGGAGTTGAAGATTTGAAAGGCAGTCCTATGGAGAGAGTGCATTCCAGGCACAGAGGGAAGTTTATGTGAATGAATGAAGGCAGATATGGAAAGTCAAGGTCAGAGAATAGCTAGAGTTCAGTTGGATTGGACATCATATGTGCATGAAGGTGAATACTGTGAAATACAATTTGAAAGTTAAGTTGAAAAGGAACTGGAAACCATGAATGACCATTAGTTGGGGAATGGCTGAATAAGTTATGGTGTATGAATGTTATGGAATATTTTTACTCTATTAAGAAATGATCAGCAGGATGAATTCAGAGAGGCCTGGAGAGACTTACATGAACTGATGTTAAGTGAAGTGAGTAGAACCAAGAGAACATTGTATACAGCAACAAGAAGATTATGTGATAATCAACTCTGATGGACTTGGCTCTTTTCAACAATGAGGTGATTCAGGCCAATTCCAATAGACTTATGACTTCATACAGAGAAAGCACTATGGGGACTGAATGTGGCTCACAACATAATATTTTCACTTTTTTTGTTGTTGTTTGCATGTTTTTTTCTGTATCATTTGTTTTCTTTTTGATCTGCTTTTTCTTGTGCAGTATGATAAGTATGGAAATGTGTTTAGAAGAATTGCACATGTTTAACCTATATTGGATTACTTGCTATCTAAGGGAGGGGGGAGGGACAAGGGAGGGAGAAAATTTTGGAAAACAGGGTTTTGCAAGGATGAATGTTGAAAATTATCTTTGCATGAATTTTGAAAAATAAAAAGCTATTATTATAAAAAAAAGGTAGGCTGAAGTCAAAATACAGATTACTTTAAAAGTGAAGCTGAAAATTTCTGTTTTATCCTATAAGCAATAAAAGGCCATCAGGTTTTTGAATAGGAGAGTGATATATGATCAGATCTGTACTTTAAAAAGATTGTCTTGGCAGTTATATGAAGATGGTAGATTAAAGATGAAAGAGACAGAAGGCAGAGGAAGACAAATTGGATTGTTCAGTGAAGACTACTTTTTAAGTGTTGTTGTCAAAGGACTCCTTTCAGTTCTCCCACATAGGGTATCACATAGGGTATCAAATCATTTTCCACTCTGCTGCAATTTCATCATGACATATCCAAACTCCTCAGTACCCTGTACTGCCCCTTCCTTCTTTCTCCCCCTTCTTTTCTCTTTTTGAAATATGAGTTCCATGAGATTAGGGATTACCTTTTGCCTTCCTTTGTGTTTCTAGAATTTAGCATAATGCCTGCCACATAGGAACTTAATAAATGTTTAATGACTGACTTTCTGAACTTCATTCAATTCACATTTATTAAACTAAATAATTTTAGATGATATACAGTCTTTTAAAAAATGAGCATCTTCATTAGATATGCCAACAACAAGATTATATGATGATCAATTGTGATGGACTTGGCTCTCTTCAACAATGAGATGATTCAAACTAATTCCAGTTGTTTGTGATGAAGAGAGTCATCTATACCCAGAAAGAACTGTGGGAACTGAGTGTGGTTCACAACATAGCATTTTTACTCTTTTTATTATTGTTTGCTTGCATTTTGTTTTGCTTTTCTTTTTGTCTTGTGCAGCACAATAATTATATAAATATGTATACTTATATTGGATTTACATTTCTACCATGTTTAACATATATTGAACTACTTGCTATTTAGGGAAGGGTATGGGGGAAGGGGGGAAGTTGGAACACAGATTTTGCAAGGGCTAATCTTGAAGAATTGTTTATGCATATGTTTTCAAAAATAAAAAGTGTTAATAAAAAAATGAGCATCTGCTCTTTTTTTTGAAGCTTGATATCATATAAAGTAGCAAAACCAGATTTCATGAATTCATCAACATGTTCCTGTACCTGTATTTAGGTACTGCATGCAAGTCTATTTTCTCTTTGAATATTGAAACAGATTCTTAGAATTCTGTCTCTTTCCTTTCGCTAACATAAGTTTGGAATCCTGGCTGCAAGAGGGCTATGGTGCTAATACAATTATAGATCAGTTTGTGTGTGTGTGTGTGTGTGTGTGTGTGTGTGTGTGTGTGTGTGTGTGTGTGTTTGTATATGATCTTGGACCATATTTGTTGGCTAACTGACCTTCAAACTGTCTGTCTTCCTGCCTTAACCATAATCTCAAACCAAATACAGAGATTTCCTAAATCACACAGAACTTTTGCATTGCAAAAGACTTTGTTTCTTTCTTTCTTTCTTTTCTTTCTCTTTCTCTTTCCCTTCCTTCCTTCCTTCCTTCCTTCCTTCCTTCCTTCCTTCCTTCCTTCCTTCCTTCCTTCCTTCCTTCCTTCCTTCCTTCCTTCCTTCCTTATTCCCTTCCTCCCTCTCTCTTTCCTTCCTTTATTCGTTTCTTCCTGCCTTTCTTTTTTTTTTTTTAAATAGCCTCATTTTTGTCTTTTCCCTATCATTTCTTCTACCATTCTTGTCTTTGGTGGGGGAACCACTGGCCACATTAATTAGCTCTGTTCTCTGTGGGGTCTTAGAAAACCTGGTCTCAAAGTAGAATGGGCAAGGTAATCTTTTTTTAGTTATTTAATTGACAATAAAGACTTAGCACTTTGAGATCTTCAAATAAAATGTTCACACATGGAAGTGACAGTACCTTACATGGTTAAAGATTTGTTCCCCAATCCTTCCACCCAACCTCATCTGTCTAGTAAAATATAAGCTCCTTAAGGGCAGAAACTCTTGTTTTTGTTTTTGTAGCCATGATACTCATATTTTATCCTTGATAAGTGCTGAATAAATATTTGCTGAATCCCATTGAATGATATTTTCTCATTTGATTTTTTGGTCTGGTGTTCAAGGACTTCTTAGTCATCCATATTTTTTTTCTCCTCCTGACTACCTCTGTCTGATGGTTTTTCAGAACTGGTCTTTGGATAGCAAAGACTTGAGGACAATATTATCATTAAAGATATTAATAATGCAGTACAGCACATATATGTTCTAAAGTGGCACATAAATACCATTTCTTGATGATAGGATTTTCATCATGAGCATGTTATTTTTCTACTATAGATATGCAAAAGTAGTCATTAATATAAACTTTCTAATTATAGACTATTAAATTATTGTTATTTTTTAAAAATTTAAAATTAAGCTATTTACAAAATTGAAATGTCAACAAAAATTAAATTGGGTTTTGTATAGTTTGTGTACAGCAAAAGATTGATTATTTAGAGATAAACCTTCTGAAACTATTAGTCTTTTGGAATAACTCTAGATATAACCCCAACCCCCAAACCCTAAATTTCTCTAGCTCAAACCCAGAAAATTATATTATACCTTCTAGTAGCAATCTTAAGTAGCCAAAACAATAAAAGCTCTAACCCAGAAAATTATACTAGATGCATTATAATTGGTTGGGTCATGGAAGGAAAAGGATACCTTAATCATATTTATACAGAGTTAGCCTTTTCAAATGAAAATTAAGAGTGGGAAAAACTATAGCAATAATTCTTTCAAAAATTTTGTTTTAGGTACCTCCAATTGTCCATGGAAATCTTTCAGGAAATCTATAGACCTCCAAAATCCATGAACTTGGATGCTAAAAATGGCATCTTTATTTTCACTATTTTTTGTTTTTTGTAACAATTTTATTTTTTATTTTATGCGTTCATATATTCATAATTATCCTGAGAGGAAATCCATAGATTTTACCAAATTGCCAAAGGGTTCTGTAACATGAAAAAAGACTAAGAACCATTGCATTAGTGCGTATAGATTATATAAGAAAGTAGAAAAGGAGAAAGAAAAGACAAGAGAACATAGAAGATTTCTTTCCTTCAAAGGAATTGAGCTCCATTACTTACCACCAAGACCTTTTCCCCATGTTCATATAAACCAAATTGATCCATTAGTATGTGTGTATGTGTGTGTATCTATGTGATAACTACAGTTTTTAATAGAATGGCTAAGCTCCAAATTAAAAAAGCATTCTTGGGAATCCTCTCAAAGTCTCCTGCTTCCCACCTTTCAAAAACATTTCATCCATTTGCATATTAACTCTGTCTGCTAGCTGTATTCTGGGAGGGGAGACAATGTTAGGTAACTGGCTTCTATTCAGAATCAGTGCCTATGTTTGGGGAAAATAAAGAATTCAAAGGATGGGGCCACTGAGGAGGACAGGGAAAAACATTGTTACCATTAGATAACCCAATTTCTTAGGACAGTTATTATTAAAGTGTAATTAGGAATACCCTTGATTCTTTCAGGGGATCCATAAAATCATTTTTTGATAATAATACTAAGATGTTATAATTGCCAGAATATCAATAAATATCTATATGAACAAAAGCTCTTAATGGATGATGGAGGTAATGGGTATTAAAAAATTTTAAGCATTTAAAAAACTACTGAGACCAAAAAAATCTGAGAAACCTGCTGCCATCAAATCAGAAAATCTAACCCTACCATTCATCTTGAGTAAGGAATGGCCCTGGAGTTATATTCTTTCCCCAAAGAGGTAATTTCTATAATAATAAAACTCAAGTCCTTTCAGGGACCTGGGAGTCAGGGCTGGAACTGTCCAAGGTCCTGACCTTTGCTTAGGCTCTTTCTGACCTCACTTTCTGATTTTAATCTCACTGTTCCCATCCTAAATCTTGACTCCAGTCTTAATTTTTATAGTTTAATTTCCTGTCATTTTCCTTGAGCCCTGCTCATCCAGTTTGTTTATCTTCCCCCAGCTACCTCATAGCACATCTAATGTTTTGTAGCAGCCCTATTTGAGTTTCATATCTTCAGGCAACATGTTTTATGGCCAACTTAGTTCCTTTATATTCTGTTGTGTAAGAAATATGAGAATATTTTATTGGGTTGTTAGTAGTGTCACCTTGAGAATCACTTAGTTCCCTGGCTCATTTTCTCTTTCATCTTCTTTGTAGTTCTTTTTAGTACATCTTCCTGTTCTTCATTCTCTTCTCCCAGTATATAGAGATTGTTAATTTTAAAAACAGTTGACATGGCTTTCCTTTTTATAATATTGTCTTTCATATCCCATCATTATTATGTTCTTATCTATCCTTCATGTATAATACACAGCTGTACTCTCAGACAAGAATCAAGCTTATCAGAGTCCTGTGACCTCTAACACAATTATTTCGGTAACACTGAAAAAAATGTTCTAGGGACATTCCTTTTACTGACTTGTAGCATAGCATCACCATTGTCTAACCCTCTGTTGTTTTCTGAGCCTAAGGTCTCTGGTAGCTTTCAGCTTAGTTAAAAAGACTTCCAAAGAGCATTCAACACAAAGGAGTACAAATCTGCTTAGGCAACCAGTCTCTTAGACTTACACTGCTCTACCAATAAAGAAGTCTCTTTTGATTCTATTGTTTATCAAGAAAATAATCTGTGTAATCATTGTATAAGTACTATTATAAGAACAGCAAAGATATTGGATATACTAGTGTTTATCTACCATGGATAAAAACGCCAAGAGGAGGATGCTAGTAAATGCCTTTCTTATCATTGTTGACAGTGGGTGATATTTTCTTTGCCCTCCAAGTGCCTTATTGTAATAATATATTCTGGATCCAGTTCTCCATTAGTGGCATTTTCCTTTCTTGTTATAACTAAATGAAGTCTACCTATTCCCATTTTCTACCCAAAGAAAAACACAGGTCTTTACTCACAAATCCTACTCTTCTTAGAATAGCAAATTGATAAACACAAATGAAAGAATTCTCTGTGAACAAATGATTTAATGAACATTCATTAAGTTCCAGCTGTATGTAAGTAACTGGAATGAATAAATAGAATGAAAAGAATTTCTACCTTGAGGAAAAAGGCCTATGACTAAATCTAACTTGAATCTCAATTTAAACTTCATTTTTTTTACTCAGGAGAAGACTGCTACTTTCTAGCTTCACTTCTTTATTCAACATTGAAAGATATTCATTCTCACCTGAATAGGATAAAAACATTCCTGGTTTTCATGGACCTTTAAACATTTCCTTTTTTATAACTGACTGTTAAAGTGAATACAAATGTCTAGATCAGATAGATGGTTGAGGTGGTGGAAGAACAGGGTAAGGAGCTGGTTAGAATTCTTTTCCCCTGTGTGATTTCTACTATTTAGAAAGGTAGTCCATCTCATATCTCTTATACAACAGAATAGAAGAGGCCATAAAAGGCTGCCTGAACACAAGAAATGTAAGTAAGGCTGCTATAAAATTCTGGGCATTGCTGTGAGGTAGCTGGGGCAGGATAAACAGAGAATGGATAGGGCTCAAGGAGAATGATAGGAAACTAGATTATAAAAACTGGGGAAATTGTTAAACTGGAACTAAGGGGCTTGAGTTCTAATTCTACCTCTGCCACTTGCTGGGTATGTAACTACTGGCAAATCACTTAAACCCTTTGAACTTTTCCTTACCTGTAGGATCTACTTCGTGGCAAGAAAGGAAATAAACATTTATTAAATGTCTATTCTGACTAAGCACTTGGGTAGTATATCCTTGAGGATCAACTCTCTGGCTCATTTGTCTCTTTAATCTCATTTGTGATTTTTTTGGTATCACACACACACACACACACACACACTTTCTACCTCCCTCCTCACTCCCCAGTATGTGGGAGATAGTTATTTTCAATGCTTTGGGTTCTAGAGCTAGGCACTCTTAAAAATAGCAATCCTCTGCAAAAAGTGTGATTATCATCTATATTCTATAGCTAAAGAAACTGAGACTGACAGAGATCAAGTCATTTGATACAGCTAGTACATATCTGAGACTGAATTTGAACTCAGATCTTCCTGACTTTGGGCCCAACATTCTATCTATCCTCTGTTCCACTCAATGTAGGGTTGTGATATTCAAATAAATTGATGTATGCCAAGTACTTTTCTTAAAGTACTATATAAATATTATTTGCTATTATTATTTCCCTTTCTTTAGACCATGGCTGCACATTTTTTCTTTCTTCTGACTTAGTTTTTGACAGCCTGCTGTGCTGTGCTTCTCGTGTATGAGATGAGGCATATCTATGCTAATGGAGTCTTGTTTTGACAGTTCTGTTCTGTGTTATTGTGCAAAGGGCATGTTTTTTCCCCAAGTGGGCTTCTCCTCTCTAGCACCTAAATTCCCTTGGCAGCATCAATGATAGTCATATACTTCTAAATTTTTCAAGTTTATTTCTACCAGTTCATAGCAGTTGAAATGCAGTTGGGTAGGCAATCAGTCAATCATCAAGCATTTATTAAGCACCTTTAATATACCAGGCCCTATGCTAGTTGCTGGATACAAAGACTACAGCTAAATGGTTGGTGCCCCTCAAGGAGTTTGCATTCTATTAGCATTTACATTTGTAATTAGTTTTTCATGGCTAAAAATGGTGAGAGCATATTCAAGTGCAAACTCCCAAAGGACAGAAACACTGTTTGACCTAAACTTGTTCTCTCCTTCAGTGACTAATATAATGTTCTGACAATAGTAAATGCCCAATAAGTGTTTGTTGAATGAATGACTTCATAGTGCTGTGTATGCAGTAGATATTTAATAAAGGCTTGTGAAATGAAAGAATGAGTCAATGTGACTAAACAGAGAGAACAGGAAGGAAAGTATCCTATTAGAAAGTTGTCAAGTGGAATATCTTTCCCTTTTTCAATAAGGTATCCTATTTATGAGAAAATAACCCAAATTATAGCAAGATATACTTTAAGAATATCACAATATGGTAATGTCATAGATTTTGATAGATGGATCTATATGATCTATAGTATCTATGTTATATTTATCTAATTAGATCTCTTCCAATGAAAATTGGAAGGTGTTGATCCAGGCAGGGTAATAATTAAAAAAAAAAACAACAACAGAATTTTGAATCTTGAAGAATCCAGAAATTGTTTAATTCAATTTCATTTAATAGATGACAAAATTCAGGTGTAGCAATGATTTATCCAAAGTTATACAGCTAATTAGTAGGAGAACTAGACTGGAATCTAGCTGCTCTAGTAATATACATTATAATTCAATGATACCCTTTGATTTTGCTGAAGTATCATGGTCTGATTTTTCCCTTATACTGAATAATCTCAGACTGCTCTGGATTTTTATCTTGTGTATCTTTTTCATAGTTATTCTATCTTCCATGCTTTTTGTCTGTGTGATCCTTTTTTCCATTATGTTCTGAATAAAGTTTCTGGTTAGTTGAATTCAAGAGAGGTGAGATGCTACAATATTCTTATTTTAAAGTTGATTGTCATCTGTTTGCAATTGTGCATTTCTCAATCATTAATACCATATATAAAACATCCCATGGTTTTGAAAAGTGTTCTGAACTTAGAATGAATAGAAACCTGGGCTTGTATCTTGCCTTTTATACTTAACTAGCTCTAAAACTTCAGTTTCCTCATCTGAAAAATGAGAGGCAATGATACCTGTAGTATCTCTCAATATACCTAATGGAATTATTGTAATAATCAAATGAGATATGGATATGAAATAAACCATTAAGTACTACATAGGTATATACTGCTATCATAATCATTATTATTATCCTGGTATTGCTATTTACTACTTATGTGACCTTGGACAAGTCTTTTGAATTTGTGAACTAGTGTGATCACTATGGTCCCTTTTAATTCTAAATCCTATGATGTTACTCTATCCTGCTTAAATAGCTCCCTCTTGAATCCCCATAGCCCAATGCATAAAGTGTCTTGAATTTCCTTTAATTGGAACAACTGTGAGTCATGGAAATGTTAACAATCACTCCCACTTGAGAAAAAGCTCTTAGTCTTAAAGAATCACAGTGTCCTGAACCTAAATTTTTCATGACGCTTTAGTCACTAATTGTGAACGTCATCAAAGAACCAAAAACCAAATCTGTGGCTTTCTTATTTCCAGTTAAGAAAATGATATGATGTTCAGTTATTTGTGAAAAAAAGAAGAGGGGGACAACAATTACTATGAAACCCAACTCTAGCCAGAACTCTGCTGATTACCATGGCAACCTGAATTCAAAATAGGAACATAGAAAGCTCCTCAGAGCAAGAAAAGCAAGTTCTAGTCTTTATGAAGTTAGGGAATACTACAGCTTATATAGAACAATTTTAAAAATAGAAATTTTGCCCTAACTTGCCATTAATAATTTTAATCCTGATGTAGTACCATATTCCTAAATTATCTCTGAAGCTCTGAACAAGAACTCCATACTTCCCTGATTGCGTATCTTGCCATGGAATAGCTAATGTTTCACTTGGCTTCTCATAACAGATGTACTATGTATTTTTGACTTTTCTGACTAATAATAATTAGTAAGAAGGGAGAGCAACTGTTACAGATGGTATTCCCAGGTTAGCAAGTCAAACTATTTTTAGAGGCAATTTAAAGGCAAACTTCTTGAGTAATTATAAAATGTATAAGATGTATGTTACTACCTATATCAGGGACCCTGTAGGAAAGTGACTTGCCAAGGGTCTCACAAATAAACAAACCATTTAGCTTGTTTTCAAATCCAGGTTCTCTGATTGAAAATCCTGTTCTCTTTTTGTTACCACATTCCTCCTTATTGAGTGCTGTGGTGTGAAATAAGACTGGAAAGAGAAGTGGGCCCAGGGTGTAGAGATTTTGAACACTTATCTAAGGAATTTATATCTTCTTTTGTGGACAATGGAGAATCATTGAAGTTTCTCAGCAAAGTAATGTGACTGTTCCCCAAAAGAATAGTCTGAAAAGAAGGGCAACCAGGTAGAATGGGAAAATTCATATTCAGGATTTTAGAATTATATAAAATATACTTGAGAGCAGGGTAGTCAGTCCAGGGGGCAAATAAGTACTGTTTACAGGTTCTTCTTTCCTGTGTCACTCTCAGTTAATTTATATTTTGCTTGTTGTTTTATAAGCTGTTAATGAAAATTAGGCATTTTCTTTCTGGAGCTATCCAACTGCAGATTCTTTGACAAATAAACATATTGAGAGCTAAATACTTAAGAGTTTATAGTTTAGAACATAGGAAGCCCAAGAAATAGATAATGTAATAAAATAACATTCTGGGGCTTGGTATATGCTGATTTATTGAAAAGAGAGATCCAATGGGTTGTATCCACATCATAAAGAATTTAAGGAAATACCTTTGCAGTAGACTGCTGAATTTTCAGATTTGTTATCACTGTTTGATTTTATATTATATACCTATATACTTTGGGTCATGTAAAAATTTCTTGGGAGGAAATGAGTAGTGAGTAGAAAAAGTCTAAGAAGCCCTGCTATAAGAAATGACAAAGGGAATGGTTTCAAACGATGCAGAGTGAAGTGAACAGAACTGGGAAAACATTGTTCATAGTAGCAGCAATATTGTAATGATGTCCAACTGTGAAAGACTTAGCTATTCTCCTAAAATAGATTTAATCAAAAGAGAATAATAGGAAAACTATACTATGTGCCAGCCCTATTAATCAATATTGTTTTACATTATTTAAAATAACTAGACAGTATAAGATTGGAAAATTGCTGTGGTGTAGGAAATTGTAAGTTGGTAAAGTTATAAAAATATGGAAATGTATATGATTATGGATATCTGTATATAAGTATGTATATATTTGTGTATGTACATATATGTTTGTGTATATATGTGTGTATATACATGTATACATGTGTGTGTGTTTCATTGTAACTTTCAGATAAGGAGAGGAAAGGGGAAAAAATAAAGTAAAAAGTACACAGCAAAGAACAAAGGAAAGATGGACAATTCTGAAAATAATACATAATATCTCTATATAGATTTTCTTGAAATGAAATTTATTGCTTTATATGTTGAATCCTCTCATGTTTTGCTGTACACATGGCAATGTTTTTTCTTTCTCTATTTTGTATTTAAATTTTAAATAAATAACTAAAATAAAAAAAAAACCTTAGTTACTCTTATCAGGACAATAATTTTCAATAATCCCAAAGGAATTATCAAAAATGCTATCCAACTCTAGAGAAAAAAACTGATGAACTCTGAATATATATTGAAATAGGCTTTCTTTCCTCTTTATTTTTCTTGCTTTTTTTGCAATATGGCTAATATGAATAGATGTTTTGCAAAATTACACAAATAATGAGTATCTTAATAGATGGAGAAGGTGATAGAGAGAATTTGAGTTAGAATACACAGGAGCTGTTGGGATACATGGGAGCCACCTTACAGTGTCTGCTACAGATACAATCCAGATCTGTAGAATGGATCTTCTCTTGTGAGAGGATGATAGAAGAAGATTGAGAGGCAGTTGCTGTTCTCTGATCTCTCTGATTGAGAGGCCTTTGTGTTGTCTGACCTCTCTCCTCTTCCTTCTGCCTCCAATTTATCTCATTCCCTTCTGCCTCCAATTTATCTCATTCCCAGTCCACTACATCTGTGTCAGTAAAGGCTGTCCTGCAACTCCTTCAGACACTATGATCCACATGTATGAAGGCTCTTGGAGAATTGACCTGTCCCTTAACAAATTTGGAACTGAAAATTTTATAAAATGAATGCTAAAAAACAGACTATTTCCAGTAGTTTGTTGGTAAATTCTTTAGGCTATTTAGAAGTATGTATTGACAGTGTAGGAATTTATCATGAAAGTCTATGAAAGATAATGAGTTTTTAAAGCATAATTGAAGCCATCAGGTCATATCTTTCTAAGTATTTGGTGCCTACACAATTTTTACATCTTGGGATGAAATGTTGTACTGTCTTTACTGTTTCCTTTTATAATGTTCATTAATCCCTAGATCAGGCACCTTAAGAATAATACTTCTATAGTATAATAATCCAATGGTACATCATATAGTATCAGTCTTTGCTGTTGCTCAGTAGAGTACTATTCTAAAAGTATTTCTGTTCATTTTTGACCTGCTTCTCATATACTCCAAGAATATCTATGTATCCTTTTCTTTCTTTCTTTGTTTTTTTGTTTCTTTGTTTCTTTGTTTCTTTCTTTCTCTTTCTTTCTTTCTTTCTTTCTTTCTTTCTTTCTTTCTTTCTTTCTTTCTTTCTTTCTTTCTTTCTTTCTTTCTTTCGTTCTTTCTTTCTTTTGTTCTTTCTTTCTTTCTTTCTCTTTCTTTCTTTTGTTCTTTCTTTCTTTCTTTCTTTCTTTCTTTCTTTCTTTCTCTTTCTTTCTTTCTTTCTTTCTTTCTTTCTTTCTTTCTTTCTTTCTTTCTTTCTTTCTTTCTTTCTTTCTTTCTTTCTTTCTTTCTTTCTTTCTTTCTTTCTTTCTGACATGGAAGTGTTAATCTTTCTACAATAGCTTCAAGGAATAAGCCTCATATTTTGTTCATATTGTATTAGTTTTTTTCTTAGGGTACTTCCTGAGTTTCCAGAATTGTCCATTAAGATTGGTTTTCACATAGGGATCAGTCGATTCCAATATATTCTTATTCAACGTTGTTTTCAGAATAAGGACAGTGTCTTTCCACAAATTTCTCCATGATATCTTTATGTTTCATATATCTTGCTGAAGGAGACTGTGATATGTATAGGTTGTACCTTTGTTCATTAGCATAATGTGATCTTTGGATTTAAGCTCGAAGTCCCAAATCTCTAGTTTTCTTTGTCATGTATTAAGTACAACTTATTGAATCCAAATGGCATTTTGTTATAATTGGAGAATGATTACACAAGATAAAGGAGATATTTGGTTTGTCTTTTGGTGGGGTCATGTATACATCAAATAGTTGAGATAGTTTGGGTTTGTCTCTTTTATATGGAAGTCATATTAGTTTTATTTATAGATGAAATAATATTAAATTTAAGGCTAAGCAGTATCACGTTAAACTTTGACAGTCTCCCTGAAAATTTCATTTTTTATATGAATTGATCTTGACATTAGTGAACTAGTGGCATGTTTTAATAGAGAATAAATTTTCACGTGTACATAAATACTCTAGCATTCTCATAATACTTTTTTCTTTACATATTTATAGGACATGAACAATATCAGAAGTTGTGCAAAAACTTTGAAATAGCAAAGGCACTCTACAAGTTATGAAACTTTTGGATGGCTAATAAATGGCTAAGATGATAAGTTGCTTTTTCCTCATCTAAGACTTTTTTTGGCTCACCCTTTTTGCTGGATTGATAATGTTATTTTCATGTAAGTGTTTATAAATTGCTTTCATGATATTAAATACTTTAAATTAAATACACATACAATTAGTCTATATTTGAGGTGTTCTTACCTTTTGATAATAGATATATGTTGGAGGAAACTGGTAATGTTTTTGCTATTCATTCTTGTACTACAAAGCATTTGAGGTTATAATTATGTTTTTTAAATCAGTCTACTGCTTTCTAGTTTTTCAGGGAGCCTGGAGTTTCAGACACCTCCCTTATTATAACTGTTTTGTTGTTCATTATATTAATGGTGCCCTGTTTCTCATTTGATCCAATTTGTGTTTTTGTTGTTTTGGAGGTCTTGTTACCATACACATAAAACAATGTCAAAAATGGGATCACTGTTGGCATGCAAACCACAACACTCACAAGTGCTGTCTGAGCCAGATTAAATGTAATTGAAAAATAAAAATATAAGAAAACATGGATAATATTATATTTTATGATCAAGTCAATGTGTGCCCTTTAGGGATTGTTATCTTTAGAATGATAGCCCTTAGTTTCTATTTGAGTTTGATGTTGCTAATATAGATAGCTAGAAAATTTCTATCTCCTATTTTTGGGGGTCTGTCTTGCTCCTGATTTCTTTATTTTTCAACCTTCTGTCATAGTGTTTTGGTTGATGTTGTCTTTTTTATCTTGCTTTTGGTGCTGCTTTGACTCCTTGTATTACTTTTACCTTTTAAACTTTGCTTTAAATATCTAAGTAAGGGAATCTAGGATTTCTGGTGTGCTTTTATTTTCTGGATTTCTTTTTTGCAGGTTTCTTCTTCACAGTCTCTAACTGGGCAATATGGCTTTCAAGTTTTCTAGTAAGTGTATCAACTAGCTATTGATGTAATCTTCTAAAGCTTTTTATCATAACTTCAATAACTCTCTTTCAGTCATATCTGCCATGTCGTGTTTAATCTGTGTCCTCAAGGTTGTGGTATTCTTTCCATTTTTTTTTTCCATAGTAAAAAACCATGTCATTAAGTGCCACATATACTGTTGTATGCTGGTCCTAAACGTTTTACAATTTCTGTCAAATTCTATGGGAGAATAAGTTCATTCATGATAGTCATAGCATAGAAGAATGATTCATGCAATCATATTCAGAAAGGACTTTTTGGAGTTCTAACTTGTCTATTTCTTATTCAAAATAATTTGAAACTTCCATTTTTAAAAAAAATCATAATTTCTAGTGCTTTGCATTAAGTGAAAACTTTCAATGATCTCAACAGTTTCAGATTTTTCCCTCTTCAAATTAAGTGCTCCTCAATTTCATTTCTTCTTTAAATTTTTTTAAATTAATTTAAAAATTTTTTTTCTAATGAAAATGTACTATTCTTTCCCACCTTTACAAAGAAAACAAACTCCCTATTACAAACACGTTTAGTCAAACTTTCCTTATTTTTCATGTCCTAAAAGTGTCTCCATCTTCACTGAGTTTACTACCTCACTATCAGAAGGAGCATATTTCAATAACCCGCTGGAATTATGACTAGTCATTGTTTCTAAAGTCTTTCAAAGATATAATTATTGCCTTTACAATATTATTTTTAATATATACATTGTTCCTCTACTTCTGCTCATTTGCCTCAAGTTATATAAATCTTCCCAGATATCTCTGAATTATTTCTTTCACCATTTCTTATAACACAATAGTATTCTATCTCATTTATATCCCATAACTTGTTCAACTGTACTCTAGTTGATGAGCACTTAGTTTTCAATTCTTTACAACCACAAAAAGTGATGCTATAAATATTTTGTATAAATTAGCCTTTGTAATTTTCCTTTGATTTCTTGACTTAACACTTTCACTTCATCTTATAAAACTTTCCAAATGTTGATTCTTTCCCTGAATGATTTGACAGATTTTTTCCCTAACTATGATACATAGAGTGAATCTAATGAAAGGCTATACTAACCTAAAGTGGTCAACATAACACTATCTTCATTCTCTTTGTAGAAAGGACTGGTCTAACCCATGATGAATATAATGATCATATGGCTTTTTCACCCAGAATTGTTGGTACTTAATCATGCTTTTGTCCTGGTTATTCTCCTCTTACTGATTCTTTAACTTCTATTGCATACATAGCTTCCTTAGATCAGAGGGCTTTAATATTTAGAGTTAGCAGAAACCCAAAACTCCATCTAATTATGATCTTCTCATTTTATGGATAAGTAGGATAGCCTCAGGGGTGAAATTACTTGCCAAAGTCGAACAGCTAGTAGGAACTACAGCCAAGATTGGTATCCAGGCATTCTGCCTTTAAACTCTCTGTTTGATTCCTTCATAGCACACTTATTTCTGCACTAGACAGAGTCTTTATATACAGTGGGGACAATAGTAATTACCCTCTGCTTTGGGTGGTCTCCCCTTTCTTCTTTGATATGTGTATGTGTTTTAGCTACCCCGGCCTCTTGATTCCTTTACTTTAGCTCTTCTGCTGGATAATTGTATGGGCAGGATTCCTATCATATGCTTCTATCTAGAGCCTCTTAGTCCATCTGTCACTCAATGCCCCCCAGGATCTAAAAACAGCTTTAGAGTTACTAGCCAGCCCCATGTGCTTATTCCTTATAAATCTTATATTTTCCATCCATAATCACCTCTCCCAACCATTAGTTCACACTCCTAAGGCTTTAAAAAACATAGCAAAACACTATGTTGATTTTAAATATTTTAAAAACTGTCAATTCTAAATGATAGCTTATTCTCTCTGGGAAATTCTAACCTTTTCTCCCACCCTTGCAAACTCTTTATCCCTTTCTTTCTGCTTTTCTTTTGTGTTTCCAAGTTATTATTTTTTATGGAGAAAAGAGATTCACAAAATATGTTATTTTATTTCCTTAGGCAAAATATATTATTTTGTTTCCTTAGTTAGGCAGAACAACAAAATATTGCTACCTCACTCAGATTCTAGTTTGGACACTTGGTTGTAAGGAATCAATGTGCATGGGCTAGGTTACAATGATTAATTTTGCTTGGAGATTTGTCTTCTGAACTATTCATGTATTCATCTATAGAAGCATATCAGAAGCTATGACCCCAGTCAGTATGGTTTCCTGTGTGCCAAATATTCATCTCAATTCAATAAGCATTTATTGAGCATTTACAAGAAGGCACTATGTAAGGCACTATGCTGGGTCCTAAGGATACATATTTTTAATAAAGTATTATACCTTTATATAATATATTTATTTATATAAATTTATATAAAGTAAAATACCTGCCTTCGAGGAGCTTACAATATAGAATGATAATATTTCCAGCTTATCCTAGGTTTGAAATTTTGACCATGTCCTTCCTTTCAATTCCACAATTTTTATCCCTTCCCCCTTAAAAAAAGATTTACATTCATTGAGACTTGCCAAAGTGGGACAGAGATTTGCTATACCTAAAACAATCTCTGTGTCCAGGGATCATTCTCATATCATCAGACACAGATGAGATTCCCTGAAGTTCCCTGAGGAACTTGAGCTTTCAACTTTACCATTAATGTCAAGATAATCCACAGCAAAGGAGTCACCTCTGCTCTAATACTACCTAAACTAAGAAACTTCTGGGGAAAATAGATTCTATTGAACTGAGGAGGAAAGGTATGTAGCCAGGAAAAATGGATGCAAGAATTTTATAACAGAAGTCTCAAGAAAAAGTTATAAGTGGGAGGGATGAATATGTAGGAACCATATCAAACCAGCTTTCCAAATGATTATTAAACTTTCAATGTGAAATTTACACTTTAAAAATGTATAATCATCATAAATCAGAGCTTGATTTATTGTTTTGTTGATTGTCTATACTTAAGAAAGTGATTGAGAAAATGTTAATAATGAAGATTGAACTTCAAGGTGTATTTTGAATATATGTATATATATTCACATACATATTTTTGTGGAGAAGGGAGAACCAGTTATTAATCATTTGCTAGCTTATCTTTGCTTATGAAGCACAATAATATGAAAATAATAGAAGGAGAACATTTTAATCTGAGCTTTGGATTTCCCAAATAGAGCAATTTATCTTGGTAGCAGGTGAAGAGGAGAGGAGTGATTTGGGAATCAGCAATTATGATTTGGTAGATTGCACAGGAATTGTCCTAGGAAAGTTTTTGTCTAGGCAAGATCACAGCCAGGATTTGAAGTGACTCCTTTATCTCTGTAGTCTTAACCACAAGTTCCCCATTGTATGCCAATAGAGAAAGCATTTTGGGGAGATAGTCTATGTAAATGAATTGAGACAGGAGAAGGAATATTATAGGGAAAAAGTAAGTTAATATGGCATATATAAAATGAGGGTAAGTAACAGTCATTTCTCAGTAATTGCATTACTTGGTTCCAGCTCCATTAATACCATTCTCCACAACCTATCCTCCTTCCCCTATCCCCAACTCCCAATATTCTTTTCACCAGAAAACTTTTCATCATGGAGATTGCTTACCCTCATTTGTTCCTGTTCTTCTGATTGGAGGACTCAGAAAGTGGAGTAAAAAAATTCATCCCAAAGCCTTACCATAAAGAGGGTCTAGAATATCAGATAATTTGTAGTTTCCTACCAATTGCACTGATTTTGATTCCATCATTATTCCCAGGAATGAGGTACTCCTTTTAGCTTCCTTTTGTGTATTGTCTATTGTCTTCCCCCATTAGATTGTAAACTCCTTATGGACAGGGACTGTCTTTTTTTTTCTTATTTGTATCTCCAATACTTAGCACAATGACTGGCATAACAGGTGCTCAATAAATGTTTATTGTAATGTAGTTAAATGTGGAAGATATTTGTAAAAAAAATTTACACAAATATCAAGTGTTATCTTCTTTATCTTAACATTAGAAATTAAGACAACCACAATATTATTTTTTCATGATGTTTGCTACTGTTGGTTTATGATGCTATGATTATACCATTATATTTTGCATGATTATACTATGTAAAGTTGGGAAGTCTTAGTTTTGAGGTCAACATTCTTTTTTTCCCTTCAATAATATTTTATTTTTACAACCACATATAAAGACAGTTCAGCATTTATTTTTGTAAGATTTTGAGTTTCAGACTTGTTCCTCCCTCCTTTAGTTCCCCCCTCTCCAAGACAGCAAGCAATCTGATACAGGTTATATATGTACAGTCATTTAAAACATATTTCCATATTTGTCATGTGAAAGAAAAATCAGAACAAAAAGGGAAAATCATGAGAAAGAAAATGCAAACAAATAAACAAAAGGTGAAAATAGTATACTTCGATTCACATCCAAGTCTCCATAATTCAGCTTCTGAATGTGGAGAGCATTTTCTATTCCAAGTCTACTGGAATTGCCTGCATCACTGCGTGGTTGAAAAGATCCATCCATCACAGTTCATCATTACATAATCTTGTTGTTACTATGTAACGATGTTAATATGTTCCTCTGGTTCTGCTCACTTCTCTCAGCATCAGTTTATGTAAGTCTTTCCAGACTTTTTTTGAAATTAGTCTGCTTATCATTTCTTATAGAATAATAATATTCCACATATGGGTCTTTTTTCTTCTTGATATCTGTGGTATATCAAACCAGTATACATTGCTGAATTGAAGGGTATGCATAGTTTTATAAACCTCTGGGCATAGTTCCAATTTTTGAACCAAACCTTTTTATCTGAAGATTATATAAATAGCTTTGATTTCTTCTTCTGAAAACTTCTTGTTCATATCGTTTGGCTATCGAGTGGGAATGAATCAATACTTAGAATTTTTAAAGACCAAGCTGGTTTGACCAATTTATGGAAAAATTAAGTACACAAATAACAATAGTGCTCTTAATGTTGATATCATTTATAAGTTGATAATTTAGCCTTTAGCCTTTCAGTTATCTAGAATCTGTTTTCCCTCCTCACTAAAAAGGGCCTGTTTCTTTTCATGATCACTTAGTCAAGGGTTCTTAAATGGTAAATTGCTTTGGTAGTCTGGTGAAGTCTATAGACCCCTCTCAATGTTATTTGTAAATGCATAAAACAAAATATATAAAGGGCATAAAAGAAACCAATTATGTTGAGATGTAGTTATCAAAATATTTTTTAAAAACAAGTTCATGGATACCAAGTCATCTAGATTAAGGGGATTAAGGACAGAAAAAAAAAAGGAAATGGAACTTTAGTCACTGAATTTTCTCAGTGGTGACCTAGGTGGTTGAAGAATAAGATTGAATTGAATAAGGCTTTAAGATCATTTAAGGATTTATGGTTGTTTTCCATATCTCTATTACTATTGATACTAGCTGTTGTGTTGGAAAAAAAAAGAATATGGAAAAAAATCTGGTTTTTCTGGCATTGTGCAGTCAAGACCTTTCTATTAATCTAAACTTCTGTCCATTTTCAGTCCAATGATAATTAATGTTCATAATGGTGGCCTTGTCCTCCTGGTGAATCCCGTGTGGTTGTGAATCCTGGAATACCAGTCCCTGAAGAATCAAAATTGCACATGACCCAAAGAGCAATGGAGAGACGCAAGGTGGGTGTAAGGTTGCAGTGTATTTCCAATGATAACCTATGTGCAAGTATCAAAAGGAAATATATGGTAAATATATTTCCAGGAAATATATGTTACCCATATGTATATATATCCAGGAAATATATTAATAGAAATGGGCCAGTCTTGTAGTGAGGTTCAAAGATGGTAATCAGAGTGCTGTGTAGGTACCCACAAAATATAAAAAGATTTCTAGTAAGGCTTATATGAGGTAGGTCCTTTATGGAGGATTTATGGGATAACATGGATGAGAATCACATAGAATAATAAAGAATGAATGAGTTTCAAACTTCACTGATAGAGGAAGTTTTCTGACAGTGATCACTGATAGAGATCTAGGATCTTTTGAAGTTCTGAAGTGTGATAAGCTTTCTGAAAACCTCAAGAAAAACTAAATCATTTTGTATAATTTTAGTGTTAAATATTTTAGTTCTTTGAAAATTAATATTCTATGTGTGATAAATACTGGCAGAGTACAACTTTTTTTTGAGACTAAATCTTCTTATCTTGCCCAGGTTGGAGATGAGAGGCCCCTCACAGTCTGGAATTTTTAACCTGATTCATTTTTCCACCCTATGCTGGTTTGCCCCTCCAAAAGACTGTGTGGTGATCTTCCTTTCCAAAAGACTCATCATTTGGTGCTATTCTTGATTTGAACACCCAATCACTGTTAGCCTATCTGTAGCTCAGAATTTCCAAACTCAAGTGATCTAGCAGCATCAGCATCCCAAGCAATAGGAATTACACGTATACAAATGTGTGCCACTGTACTTGATCATTGTATAGTAATATTCAAATAGCTATGATCTCACTGGTATGGATATTCCCTCTGCTAGATTTGGGATCAGTAAGGTATGATTTGGCTTCTGCCATATACACTTACTATATTATCATAGGCAGTCATGGTATCATGGTATCAAACCTCAGTGAACTTCAATTGCCTTGTCTATAAAACAAGGATAATATTAGTATTTACCTCCCAATGTTGTTGTGAGAATCAAATGAAAATTTATGTGAAGTATACATTCACAAACTTAATGTATTATATAAATATAAATGTTGGATAAAAATAGCTCTACTATTAACATTCTTCAGTAGATGTAATAATTATGTCCAAAAACAAAACACCCTTTTCTAGTTAACTAATGTCTAATCTTGAGGCTTTCCTACCCTTGTTGGATTGAGTTGCCATTTATTTGGCCAGTAGTTGATAACATTTTTTAGCTTAGAAGAAGATTATACACTGACATAATCTTCAAGAAAGAATGAATTAATGGAGGGAGAGCATTTATTAGGCACTTACTATGTACAAAAGCATTATACTCTACCCTGGAGATACAAATAATAGTAAGACAGCCCCAGTCCTTAAAGAGCTCATATTTTAGTATGTCTAGCTGTACAGCTAGAAAGTTTCAGCTGCAAGCCAAATGGAAAGTTTCTTTGCCTTTTCAGAAGCAATGGCAAACAAGATGATAAAGCTTCTTTCTGAATGTAATTTCCATTGATAAAATCAAAAATTTCTGATGTTGAATCATTTGACAGTGTCAAAGACTTTGGGGACAAGAATTGTGTTTTCTCAATCTTCAGGTTGCATCTCCATGGGCATTGTTTTCCAGGATGATGATAGGGGAGGGGTATTGGGCTGCGAGCATTCCTCTTCCCAAAGGTCTTGGGTTCAGGGACTTGGGTTATCCCCATCATGATCTGAGAGGAAAGTGTTATCAAGGTGGTGGTAGTGATTTCACTTGCCTGGCAATGCTGCCTTTCTGTAGTTTCGGAGGATCATTTCCGCTCCTTTCCAAAGGAGAGTGATTGAGGAAAGATTATTATTATTATTATTATTATTTTTTACCAAGGATCATACATTTCAAATACTCATTTGTAAGACATGTTACCATTGAAAAGTACTTTTATGTAGATTATTTCATTTTATCCTCACCAGAAAGTCTTTGTAATGCAAAGAATACTGACTTTAGAATCAAAGGGCTTGAGTTTAAATCTCAGAAAGTCTTGGTTTACACTCCCAACTATGAACCAGATTGGGCCAATCACTTATCCTCTCAGTGCCCAAGGTGACAAGTTACAGAGACAATGACATTTTGCTAAGTAGATGAAGTACCTCACTACAGATCTCTATATTGGTGAAATCACATCTAGTAAAACTATCGGTGATGAAATCATGTCTAGTAAAAAAAAAATCAGTAAAAATATTATGTGATGAAATCATGTCCAGTAAAAAAAAATCAGTATCTATGAACCAGTTATTTAATTAACCTCTACTATGCCACATAAGAGGGTTGTCACATCTTCCTTTTGCCTTTCTGAATTAATTGTGGTATTGAGTGAGAAGTGGGATGAAGCTGCAAAAATATTTTTGGGAAGTTTAAGGTACTTTAGTACTCCTGAGGCTAGTCCTGCTGCTAAGAAACAGGGTCATGTACACTATGGTACAGTGAAATTTCAAGAAATGTTAGCTGTTTCTATTGCTGCATGAACAAGTTGGCACAGTTGCTAAATGTGACTGTGGGGGAAGATAATTTTCTCTATTTCTTTTTCCCAGGAAGATCAGGTGAGGATAGCGCTAGTATTTGTTGTATTTATGCTTCCCATAGGACTCTGAAGTCCATCAGATTTGCATAAATTTTCAGGTTCCATTTTACAGTGCAGTTAAATTTTAGGTATCCAGAAACCCCTGAGGAAATGAGACATTCTCTGTTGTCTGGTTTTCTGTATAACTGAGCATTTACCATAAAGTGAAAACAAAATTTCACCATTTTTGATGGAAGTTCTTTTAAAAATATATGATGTGTTGGGTTGTTTTTTTTTTAATTATTAAACAAGATGTGCAGGGCATGGCTCATCCTTTTCTTTGGAATTCAGTGTGAGAGTTCTTAAATGCCATAATTATGATAAATAACTCTCTTAGATCATGTCCCATAAATTTTTTTCTCTCTTCTCAACACCAATCCCTCTCTTAATTCCCATACTTAAAATGACCTACTTATTTGAGAAGATTCAAACCATAGAATGTGACCTTCTTTGCCTCTTGTTTCCATTTCTAAAACTTTCTCAATCATCACCCTCTTTTCCTTTCTTCTCTCCAGCCACAAAAAAAGAAATTTCTATGATTCATGAAGGCTAATTTCTCTACTTGCACCCATAATCCCAGTACCATCCTTCTCTTCCAGGACCTTTTCCCAGGAGTTCTTTCCTCTTTTTACATGTATAATCAATCTCTTTTCCTCCCTGCAGGAAAACCATTCTCCCCTTTTCTCATATTTAAAACATTGGTGTTATCATTGTCACTTCTCATTTCTTCCTTCACCTCCCCCCATAAATCAGCATCTATTATTTAAGTTCAAGAATCGGTTAGAAGGGGGTGGGGGTAGATTCAGAACAGAAAGTCAAAGGAGTAGGAGAGAGGAGGAGACAAGGAGATCAGAGCATCTCATCTCTATTTGTTCTGATAGGAGTTGATCCTGATTTCTGAGCCTTGGTCCAGGGCATACAATGAAGCACATGATAAGGTGAAGTTCCAGAGGGTACAGTTTTAGAAAGACATCAAGGATTGAACAAAGTTATACATCCAATAGAGATGGAGCTATGATTCTTCGTGGATCAGCAGCACTATTGCCTTTTATGGAACTGAAAAATAGATCACTTCTCATTTCTAATTAATTAACAAAATCCTGCCCATTTCATTTCTCAAGGAAGATGTTTCCTCTTCAGCTTTTTTTATTAGAGTAATGATTAAAGTAATTTATTAAAGTAATGAAGTAAATTAAGAAGAAAGCAACATATTTAAATGACTCAAGTGAAAAAATCCAGTAAAATATCAAGACAGATTTAGCATATATATATAATTTATATATATATATATGTATATATATATATATATATACACACACACACACACACACACACACACACACACACACATATATATTGCTGTCAATTAGAGAGATGGCTTAAATAAATTACAAAAGAAGTAAATTCTAAAGTGAAAGGCAAATATTTCTGAAAAATTTCTTGTAACCATTAAACAAAACCTTAATTTTTTAAACATCCTTTTTTTTTTAAACAAGCAGATCTATTAAGGAAAAAGAGAAGACTTGCCAATAAAAACCTATTCTAGTTATAACATCAGGGAGGGATATATAAATCTATATATAAAAAAGCAACAAAATTTTCATTGTTGTTAAGTATCATGAATATGCTATTTGGATTACAAATGATCATGGTGATCATAGATATAGAGCTAGAAGATCTTATTTGAAATCTATTTGTTTCTGACACTCCTGAAAAATTAATCAGAAACCTCAATAGGGCTGCACTGAAATAAATCTAGGCAATCTTTTAGGTACTTAATAGGCAAAATTGTAGCTCCTGATTGTAGACTTTATTTGTTTTTTGTTTTTGTTTTTTTAAGAAATAAAACAACAACAAGAAAAAAGAACTCCCCTAATCCAGCCCTGGTATTTATAAATGAGGAAATTGAAGCCTGAAGTGGATAAATAATATACCCATGATAGTGAATGGTGGCCCTGGAATTTGAACCCAGAACCTCTGTCTTTTTTCTATTTATCTTTGAAAACAGTTTTTTCTTATATATTCAGTGGCAAGAAAAGTAATATTGCAAATATCTCAGGGAACTTATTATTTATACTTTTGTTTTCAATTGAATTGAATTTAAATTTAAAAAAATTATACTAAGTGCCCTCTGTATACAAGGCACTGTGCTGGTTCTGAAGAAAACAAAGATATATAATACAGATTTCCCTCTCATGGAACTTACAATATAATAAGTGGGGAAAGCATATATACAGTTAACTATTGTGCAAAAGAAATTGTGATAACCACACAGGAATCGTCATGAAAGAGTATTATAGAATATTTGGGGAAGAAAGAAATTTAATCTGGAGAGCTAGGTTTGGTAGAGAGATATTAGGGAAGAGAGCACGTGAATTAGATTGTGAAGAAAACAGATTTCAATAGATAGAAGGAGAGAAGGAGCTACCTATTCTATACATGAGTGATACTATGAGCAAAGATACAAGAAGAAATAGGATAGGATACCTAAGAGATAAGAGGAAGAGTAAAAAAAATATTTATAGTAGCTCTTTTTATGGCTACAGAAAACTGAAAACCAATGATATATATGTTGATCAATTGAATAATGACAATAAGTTGTTTATTAATGTGATAGAATATACTGTAAGAGATAAGGATATAAATGATTTAAAAAACAAATAAAAAGACATATGAAATGATGCAAAATAAAATAAGCAGAACAAGAAGAATTATTTGTGCTATAATATCAATATTATAAAAAGATAAATTTTGAGGGTTTCTATAAACTAATGACAAGTGAAATGAGTAGAACCAGGAGAACAATTAATATAATAATATCTCCATAAAAGCAAAAAACCCCAAAAAACTTTGAAAGCTTAAAGAATTAAGATTAATACAGTGACCCTTAATGATTCCAGAGGACCTATGACAAAACATGCTATCAATGCAGAGAGGTGATGGGTGTAGAGTACAGAATAAGACATGTTTTTGTATGCAATCACTGAAAATATTTCGTTTGCTTGACTATGCATATTTAATTATGAAGCGCTGACACATAGTAAACAGTATTAAAATATTAGCTATTATTATGGTGATTTGTTACAAGAAAATTTCTTAATGTTATCAGAAATAGGAAGAGAGAAAACGGATTTCTGTTAATTTTTTTTAAAAGAAGGGGTCTATAGATATGATGTGTTGCATGCACTTTCAAATGAGATCACTATTATTCTCCTTAACTGTTTTACTTTGTTATAAGAATGAATGAGGGAATGAATAAAAGTATTTATTGATTGTTTGCTATGTACAGAGCACTGTGATGTGTATAGGGGTACACATAGACAAGTAGGACTCTTCTTGCTTTCAAGAAACTTCCATTCTAACGGGGAGACAATACCTATGGAGGATTTCAGCTTCAAGTAAAATAGAAAAAATCCCATGATCCTTAGAATGAAGTGGCAAAGTGGATGTTAATGACTTTTTTTTTTTAAACAATCATTATTAAATCGTTATCCTCAGGATTTTGGGAGTTTTGGTACTAGTTTGTCCCCATGAAGGTCTGTATGGATATGGTGATAGTGGTGGTGATTATGATAATGGTTGTTTGATTTTCAGTCTCTTGTTATCTACTTTCTCTTCCTCAGAGTCTTGCTGCTTCATCTAAGTTGGCTTGCCCTGTCCTATGTGTGACAGGTTGGCTGGTAGTTGGTGGGGATGGATCTTTCTTTTCCATAAGAATTGTTTCCTTGGAATGTAGTTGTAATGGTTGGGTTGAAAGCCAGAAGGATGGTTGTAGAAAGTATTGCTGTTCTCAGGACTCCCCCATGTCTGCCTGCCTATTGGTCAGCAGTTATTGCTGATTCAATCATTTCTTTCCAGTCATGTCTGACTCTTCGTGATTCTATTTGGGGTTTTCTTGGCAAAGATATCAGAGTGGTTTGCAATTTCCTCCTTTACCTCATTTTACAGATGAGGAAACTGAAGCAAAAAGTCACTTACAAGCCACAGAACTCAGATAAAGGAGTATTTTTGATTCCAGGTTCAACACCCTACCTACTATACCACTTAACTCCCCAAAACAGGAATCTTCACAATGATTTCTCTTCTTAAGGGAGACTATGTGGGCTGGGTCAGAAGCAGATATGGTGGTTTTAGGGAAATGGAGAAGGGGATTGCTATATCCAATGGCCTTGGGTTCTGGGTCCTAGGATGTCCTTGATACATAATAGGAATAAATTGCAAATGTTTATTAAATAAAAAAAATAAATCATATCAGTAAAACTTAATTTTAAAAAAGGATAGGATGGGAGCAGGTTATGAAAAGTAATCCATTTTGGTTGTAATGAAGTGAGGATGTGTGATGTATGAATGTAAGTTGGAGTTATAAAGAGGCTTAAATGTTAGGAGCAAGAATTTATACTTTATTCATGGGGCATAGGAGATACACTGAAGATTTTTTAAATACTGGAATGCCATAATCAGATGAATTGTAGATGGTCAAGTCAGACAATGAAGTAGATTCAGGAAGACTAAAGAGTCTTCCTCCTGTGACACATGTACCTCTTGGCATGTCTTTCAGTGTATTAGGTAACTCTAAAACTGTAAGTGGCAGAATAGCTGTTGATTTGCATTGCTAAAGGGATGATTACTACTACTAATAATAATAACTAGCATTCTTATAGCATTTTAAAGTTTGCAAAGAACTTCTTGAATATCATCTTATTTCATCTCACAGCTAACCTGGGAAAATAGGTGCTATTATTTTACCCATTTTTACAGATGAGGAAACTGAGGCAGATAAAAGTTATGCAATTTTTTGCATATATTGGATATGTGGACTGAGGAGAGGGCAGAATTAAAGATGACTCTAAAACCTAAGGTACAATACAAGGAAATAGAGAGGGAGGGAAAATGGGGGAGGGAAAAATATGGGGTAGAAGATGATGAATTTAATTTAATTTTTTTTGAGGTTGAGTTGTCAGTGGACCATATATTGATATTTAGTAGATAGTTGGAATTAGGATTTGTTATTTGAACCTCACAGCAACCCTATAAAATATATATTGTCAGTTCTGCTATATCTCAACATATGCTTGCCTAGAAATCATGTGTTATGCAAAATCACACAGTAAAATCCATGGGTCTTGTGGACAAATTTCATCAATGACACATAAAAAGCTGTAGAAATCAATAAAATAGCAGCATAACTTGATAAATGTAAAATGGTTAAGAAATGAATAAATACTTGGATAGTTGCATCATGCAGGGCCCTGGGCTGCTACTTGACCCACTCCCCAGGACCCATGAGCCTGTGTTGGCAGTCATTGGCTGTGGGGGAGAGGGTGGCCTTGGAGTCTGCAACTCATAGAAAAAAGGAAATCTTTGATGTGGTAGAAGATGATAATGATGGAGGGCATGTCTTCAGACAAGGCTTCTACTATCCACAGCTCCTATTTCACCAGAAGTTAGTTATACAATAAACATGACATTTTGTCCTCGAAAAGACATGAAGTTTCTTAGTGGAAGTAGATGTTAAAACAGTTCTGTCTTATGAGTTACTGTAAAATATGTCATTTTCTTTGCTGGTGCTGTTTCTGGAGTGTAAAATTAAGCATAAGCAAAGGCAAAATTCTCATTATATTCAAATTGTTTCCTAATATATTAATTACATCAAAACAAATTCATATCAAAATATTATAACCAAACTGGCTATAGATCAAGTATACTATTACCATTTCTAGTTAAGGGAAAGTCTAAGTGACATGGATAATAAGTGAAGAGATAAAGATTGAACCAAAGTCTTCTGACTCCAACTTAACTCTTGCTACAGCTCTCGAGTTGCTGCTCTATTCTTTTGTTAGATTTTACCTTACATACTTCAGATACTTTTGTTAATATCACATACTCATTCCTAGGGTGTTGCTTTAAAAAAAGGATAGTGTTTTTTTTATAAATTCATAGTATTTTGAAACTGAAAGGGATTTTAATAGTTATATATTTCAACTGCCTCATTTTGCAGGTAAGAAAATTTATGACTAGAGATCTGGAAATCAAAATATATAGCCAGGTCTCTTCTTATTCTCCAGTGTAGTTTCTATTTCACTATGTTGAATTCATAAATGTCAATCAGAAAATATTTATTGAGTACATACTTTGTTAAAGACATCTTTCTAGGTGCTATAGACAATCCATAATTGTATAAAGGAATATTTTCCCAAGTCAAACTACACTATTGACCATAAGTAGAAACTAAAAATTCTATTACTGAAGACTTAGATTAATCTAAATTCCATGGCATTCCATGTACTATGCAACAGGGGTTAGAAACCCAAGTAGGAAGTTATCTGGGATAAAAGGATTAGGGTGCCAGAGGAGAAGAAATCAGTTTGTTAAGTTTATAAATCACAAGAAGTAAGGGCCTTTAATAGTGAAAGTTGTATAAAAAGATAAAAATTTGCTGGTTGATAATGGTGGTATAAACAGTGGCCTTTTCCATCAAGTAACTAGAGCTGAAACATAGGCATGTGAATTAACCCTAAGTTAATTAGGGGCCTAAGTCCTGAACCCAATTAAAGTAAGACCACTTATGGTAGCCATTAAAATGAATGCTAATTCTATAAATTCTTGAAGATTCACAGTGTAAGTGAGGCATGATTTTTTGTTTTCCTTCTCAGGTTTTTTTTTACCTTCTTTCTAGATCTGATCTTTCTCATACAGCAAGACAACTGTATAAATGTGTATACATATATTCTATTTAACATATACTTTAGCATATTTAACATGTATTGGACTACCTGCCATCTAGGGGAGAGGGTGGGAGGAAGGAGGGGAAAAGTTGGAACAGAAGGTTTTGCAGGGATCAATGCTGAAAAATTACCCATGTTTATGTTTTGTAAATAAAAAGCTATAATAAAAAAGTGAGGCATGATCAATTTCTTCTATCCATATAAATTCCTAAATTTGAGTTTTAAAGATTTCATCAAATGAGTGATTATGTGGTAAATTATTGTTTATGCTAAGGATGGGAAAAAGGATACAATTCATATTTAATACGTGTCCAAATGAAAAAAAAATTAAAGAATAGTATCTTGAGGCTTCCCTCAGAAGTCTGGAGATGAGAGAAGTGCTCATTCAAATTTTCTCAGATATTAAGAAGTAAATATTTCAGCTCCATAAAAAGTTTGCCAACTTTACACTTTTATGTAAGGAAAGTCTTATCTCGGATGTGTATTAGGAATGTTTCTTTGCTTTTGAGGGGATCTAGGTTAGTGATTAGTGTAGAAGCAAGGTATTATCTGTTTCTTCCACTCCCAGATTTGTGCTTGGGAAATCTTAAACACTTAAATTTGTTGGCAGGTCAAAAGAAAGAGAAAGGGAAAAGGTGAGAGATTCTGACTCACCCATGGCTGACTTTAGGCTAGTTCTCAGACACAAGGCTTTTCTTCACAGCAGGACTTCTGAGAAACTCTCTTATGCACAGTGCTCACAAGCTCATATAAAAAACAAAAGTGTCAAATTTGTTTATGACCTAGATTTCTTATTTAACTCTTAACTCTTCTGAAGTAATGTTTGGACAATAAAGCATGAGGAACAGGTTATCATTCATTCATGGAATTTAGTACTTTATAGACTAAAGTGTTACACATCTATGAGATGGATTAGCAGGAAATTTCCAAGGGCTAGAATAGGCTCTAACAGCATATATGTACATAAAATTATAAATAACAATACAAGACAGTATTTGTTAAACATTAAGTAAGTGGTACAGAAAATAAGAACTATAGATATAAGACTGGGTTACTCCACCATAACATGTTTCCTAAAATCAATTCTCAGTACAAAGTAGCTTTGGAGTACATAGCCATTCAAAACCATAGCTTACAAGTTGCTATATCATGTCTCACTTTTACTAGACCAAGCAGAATACATATTAATTAAAAGAAAAGTCATTTAATTAAGTAGGACAGTAAAGTAAACAAGGAAGATATTCTCTTTTTCACACGTGTTCGGTTCTAACCTCTCTCCAAGTCTCCAGTTTTGCATTTGTACTGCCCATTGAGTCATCCAATCGTGAAGTCTCTTTTTTTTTTTTTTTTTTTTGAGGCTGGGGTTAAGTGACTTGCCCAGGGTCACACAGCTAGGAAGTGTTAAGTGTCTGAGACCACATTTGAACTCTGGTCCTCCTGAATTCAGGGCTGGTGCTCTATCCACTGAGCCACCTAGCTGCCCATGAAGTCTCTTTTCTTAACTCTTTGTTCTTCTTCCTCTATGTTATTTCATTTGATTTCATCAACTCTTGTAGATTCAACCATTATCTTTATAAAAATGATTCTCAGATCTATTTATCCAGCCTCAATCTTTTTCTAATCTCTAGTCTCATGTCTCCAATTGCTTATTAGACATTTCAAACTAGATCTTTTTTTCTCACATGCTTCCCTCTTCTTAACTTCCCTATTATGGTTGAGGGTATCATTATCTTCCCTGTTATCCAGACTTACAATCTAGGTATCATTCTTCAATGATCAATTGAGCAAATCAAAAGATCACTCAATTCTTCAACTCCTCATTCTCTTCCCCTGCCCCCATATTTAGTCACTTCTCAAATCCTATTGATTTTACCTTCCTAATATTTCTCATGTGTATTCCTTTCTTTCTTCTGATTCCTCCAGCACTCTTATGCAGATCCTCATCAATTCATGCCGTCATTATTGCAATATCTTTTTGGTTAGTCTCGCTTCATTTCAGTCTATCCTTCACCTAGCTGCCAATTTGACCTTCCTAAAGGGCAAGTCTCTTACCATGTCTCCTTATTACTGATTCAAGAAACTCCAATGGGCCTCAAATACTTCTTGGATCAAATATAATCTGACTCCTTCTTGTTTTTAAAGTCTTTTAAAACTTTGTTAACATGTTCTCTGCAATACAGAAATATTGTCCTCTTTGTTCTTTATAACTCTTCATTTTCACTTCCTGTCTTCCAATGCCTAGAATGTTCTCCTTCCTCATCTTCATTTCCTGGATTCCTTGAATTCCTTCAAGTATCACATAACATCCTACATTTTGCAAGAAACATTTCCCGATCCTCCTTTTTAATTTAATTTGTAATATGTTATATTTTTTTCTAAATTAAAAGTAAATAAAAAGTTTTAACATTGTTTTTAAATTTGAGTTTCAAATTTCTTCTCTCCCTGCTCTTTAAAAAGACAAGCAATTTGATAGATTATGCATGTGTAGTCATGTAAAACAATGTCATATTATGAATGATGGAAAAGAAATAAAAAAAACCTCTTATATTTGTATATAAGAATGATAACATTTAAAAAATTATCCTTCAATCTGTATTCAAATTCCATGAGTTCTTTCTCTGGAAGTACATAGAATTTTTCTTTATAAATTCTTCAGAAATGTCTTGGATCATTGTATTGCTGAGAATAGTTGTCATTCAGTTGATTATAATATAATATTGATGTTACTGTGTATTATGTTCTCTTGGTTCTGCTCATTTCACTTTGCATCATTTCACATAAGTCTTCCCAGATTTTTCTGAAAGCATCATGATCATTATTTTTATAGCATATAGTATTTTATAATAATCATATGCTACAACTTATTTAGCGATTCCCTGGTTAGTAGGCATTCTTCAATTTCTAACTCTTGACCACCACAAAAAAGCTACTATTAATATTTTTGTAAAAATAGGCCCTTTTCCTTTTTTACAAGACTCTTTGAAATTTAGAACTGGTAATATTTCTGGGTCAAATTGCTCTCCAGAATGGTTGAATCAGTTCACACCTCTGTCAAAGTGCATTAATGTTCATATTTTTCTATATCCCCTTCATATTAACCAATTTAATAGATGTGAGGTGATACCTCATAGATGTTTTAATTCACATTTCTCTAATCAATAGTAATCTAGAGCATTTTTTCATATGACTATAGATAGTTTTGAGATTTTTTTTAAATTGCCTATTCATATCCTTTGACCATTTATCAATTGGGGAATGACTAATTTGGATCAGTTGCCTATACATTTGAGAAATGAGGACTGTAAATTTCCCCTCCGCCCCCAGTTTTTTTCTTCTTTTATAATCTTGGCCAAATTGGTTATTTGTGTAAAAAAACCTTTTAATTTGATGTAGTCAAAATTATCCATTTTATATCCCACAATGCTCTCTATCTTGTTTGGTTATAAATTCTTCCCTTGGCCATAAATCTGAGAAATAAAATATTATAGGCTCCCCTAATTTGCTTAATAAGTCACTCTTTATGTCTAATTCATTTGCCAATTTAAACTTTATCTTGGTATATAATGTGAGTTGATGATCTATATACCTAGTTCCTGCCAACTGCTTTTCAGTTTTCAAAGCAGTTTTTGTAATTTCTTGTATCTAAATCTTGAGTCTTGGGCTTTATCAAACCTAGATTACTAGATAATTTACTACTGTGTATTGTGTACCTAATCTTTTTCACTGATCGACTACTTTTTTTCTTAGTCAATGCCAGATTGTTTTACTAATGACTACTCTGATCCTGCTAGTGTCTTCCCTCTAAGACAATCTCCAATATATTCTTTCTCTTGCTATCTTGTTTGTACATAATTATTTATAGGTTGTCTCCTCCATTAGAGTGTGAGATCTTTGACAGCAGGCAATGTTCTTGTCTTTCTTTGTATTCCCGGTATATAGTACAGTGCCTGGCACATGATAGGCACTTAATAAATACTTACTGACTTGATTTGACATAGAGGCATATTATCTGTAGATTCTGATGCCTCCATTGAATGTAGAGAAAACATGTGACCTACTTGTAATCCCATCTGTAATGTCTCAGCTTCCAGAATGTCAACAGTTCATGCAAAGAAACAATGGGGAAGTTTGTTGATTTTTCTCAGTAGCTAATGTTGTCATTTTCATCATCAGTTTTTCCACTTAGTTACTCCAGCCAAGTAGATTATCCACTTAATTGTAGATTCTTCCCATATAGGAAAGTTAACAGCATAATACGAGTCCATCTGACCAAAACTTGTTTGGTGTGATATTATTATTATTATTTTGCAGCTCACCTTGCTTTATACTCAGTGGGAAGCCCAATTGATATTAGGCTAAATTCCTTTCCATTCTCACTATGCTTTTAGTACTAGAGCTATTTAGATTACCCTGGAGTTTTACTTAGAAATATTGGAAAATTATTGCTCAATCATCTCATTTGTGTATGACTCTTCAATGCCTTATTTGGGGTTTTCTTGGGATGGTTTGCCATTTCCTTTTTAACTCATTTTATAGATGAAGAAACAACATTAAATGACTTGCCTAGGGTCACACTGCTAGTGAGTGTCTGAAGCTGAATTTGAACCTGGGTCTTTCCGATGCTTAGCCTGGTGCTCTATCCAATGCACCATTTTCAAGATAGTAATAACCTTTAAACTCAGTTATTTCATTTTTTTTTTGTTTTTAATCTTCATTCCCAGTACTCCCTAGAATAAGAATCTTCTAGTTACTGTAAAGTTCTATAGTTTGCCCCTCCTGCTGCAGCTGTATTCAGTAGAACGAGTTCCATTTTCATTCCAATTTATTTGAGGTGAGAACATTAAAAAAAAGTTTTTGTCAAAACATAAAAGTAACCTGTTCAAAAGCTGGGCAGAAAAGGGATATAATTCTGTTGAAATTGAGACTTTTACTGAAATCTATCTTTTCTCTTTCAGAGATAAGGTCACAATATAATGGGCACATCAGCAACACATTGTAAAATAAGACTGTGTAATTTATTAGAACATCTGCAGAGTTTTATTTTTGGATCTCAATAATAAATTGAATGGTACAGTCAAATGCCTACAAACTATAAAGGAGGAAATTATAAGTAGCAATTTCAGATCAGAACAGAGCTTCATATTCTGGATATATGCAATTTATCTAACTTGCTAACTGAAAATAATTTTTTATTCCTTGGAACTTGAGATCTTCCCTAATTCCACCTGACCACTCTTCTTAGTGGTCTCAAGAAGTGTTTCACCATCATTAAATCTATTTAAGTCTTTGTATCAAGTGCATATAAATATTCTCACAAGAATCTTCCATCAACATTGACAAATATTTGCTATAAATCACTGCTTGTATAATTTAGAATTCTTTATTGATGAGAAATCTTGTCTATCACTAATATTATTAAAAATTACTTTTCTCCTATGATTACTTTGATGTTACTGTTTTCTTGTTGTTTGATAGTATAAGGTCAATCAATATCTTATAGCACAATGGTTCAAGAATAAATAATCCCAGACTAATAATAATCTACTTCTGCCAATTTATTAGTGATAATGATCTTGCGAAAGTCACTCAATGGGCCTCAGCTTCCTTATCTTAAAAAAAAGAGAATTGACATGAGATTTGTAAAGTTGGCAAAAAAGGAATATGACATAGATTGGAAGAAAGACTGTGAGAAAACAGATATTACTGTGGGAAAACATTAATGCATTATTGGGGGAACCGTAAACTGGTCTAGCTATTCCAGAAAGAAATTTGGAACTATGTTGCAAAGCTATCCAACTGTGTATAACTTTAACCTCATATTATCACTACTAAATCTATACCCCAAAGAGAATAAAGATAAAGGAAAAAAGCACCAAATGGACAAAAATGCTTGTAGCAGTTCTTTTTTGTTTGTAATAGGAAGGAATTGGAAACCAAGAGAGTATCTATTAACTGGGGAATGACTGAACAACTTATGATATTGGAATCTAGTGGTATACTGTTATGCTGTAAAAAATGATTTAGGGAATGGTTTCAGAGAAGTATGGGAAGAAATATGAACTGATACACAAGTGAGGAGAACCAATAGAACAACTTATACAATAACAACAATATTATAAAGACACATAACTTTGAAAGACTTCAGAACTCTGATCAAGACACTCATCTGTGATTCTAGTGGATTCATGATGAAACATGCTAGCCACTACCTGAGAGAGATATGTTAGATTTAGTGAACAGATTTTATTTGGGCATGGGTGATGCAGCAGTTTATTTTGCTTGATCGTATACTTGTTTTGTTTTGTTTTTCTTTCTTTCTTAATATGAGTGGGAGGTTGGATGGTGAGAAGGCAGATTACTATTATTTGAAAAATATTTTCATTTGAAAAAGAAAACAATGAGAGGTAGAACTGGATTACTTTTAAGGTCCCCTGTAATTCTTGTATGTTTTAGTTCTATGGTAGTGATAGTGGTAATAATGGTAGCAGCAGTAACAGCAGCAGCAGTAGCATCATTAGTAATAATTTCTTAATTTAGATTTGTTTTATACTTTTCATGCAATCTTCATAGCAATATTGCAAAGTTTTTAATATAACATCTCCATTCTACTAATGAAGAAACTGAAAAAGAGGTTGAATTATTTGTTCAAAGTCTTATAGCTAGTTAATAGCATCTATTCTTTATGTGGTCATGGCAGAAATGATATAAAGTACAACAAAAGTGAATTAGGTTAATAAAAATATTGTCTTCCAAAGAAGAACCTGTAAGGCTTTAATGGAAGACAATGTAACTATATCTTAAGACAATTTGTTACATATAATTTTTGAAGAGTCAGCAACAACTAGTATTTATAATGCGCCTGGTTAACTACATCTTTAAGTTACTATATTTGATACATTTTTATTTTGCAGAACCAAAAGGAGGCAGTACTATTCATTTATTTGGAGGGAGGGTAGGGCAGTAATACTACCTTTAAAAAGTTTTTGTTGAAGAAATTTTAGTCTTACTTTATATCATCATAGGTCGCCTCAGTATCCTACCCTTATACTTCAAAGGGCCGTCCCCATATAATAAATAGTATTTTTAAGACAAAAGAAGGGAAGAGAGAAAAAAGTGTAAGTGATGAATATATTGGAAGTCTGAAAATATGTACAATCTTGTGAACTTCTCACTTTGCAAAGTGTTGTCAATCCAGCAGCTTAATCTATTATCCTTCACATCTGAAGATGCCATATGAATTTATGTGCTTAGATGAGCAAAACTCCCTTTTCCCAAAATTCTAAAGACAGAGTGATAACTAGGAATTACAGCAGTTTGAGTAAATACAGTTGAGTTTGAATATTAGTGGTTATGTGTAAGATCTGGTGCATTGTTGAGATAAATGGGAAGGCAAAGTTTTAGGGATGTGTGAGTTGAAGAACTAGTTGTTCAGAATGTTTGAAGGGGATAGCATTTGAACTATAGGAAAAAACTATGAGCCATACACTAAACTCTTAGTATGGAGGTAAGGTTATCTGGGGATACACAGATGATAGTAACTAATATTTGGACAATATGAGTTGAATTTTAAAGGAGAGATAGTTGTGGAGAGATGGAGACAGAGACAGAGAATAAGGAAAATGTCCATTCCTTCTTCTAGCCCCTGTTTTGAGGAATATAAGAGAAGAAGCAGCCATTCTTAGAGAGGGGGAAAATCTAAATTTGAGTGAACACTAGATAAATGTGAGAGGGAGGGAATGTAAGGTAAAGGGAAGTTGTTAACAACAGGAGGATATCAAAAGTATAGAAAAAAAAAAAAGGAAGGCAGAAGACTTTGGAGAGAGACTGCTGTATACAGTGGGGTAGAGAAGTGGCCAGTATATGCATTCCATCTCCATTAGTAGTTTGTTGTGACAATATATAGGGGACAGTTGAAAAATTTTTAATTGGAGAATTTATTAAAGTCGACTTGGCCACATGGGAGTAATATCCAAAACATATGGCCTTGAACAAAAGGTTTTTTTTAGGATTGACAGAAACCAGCAAACAGGTTACCTTGCTTCCTCAACTGACATATTTGCAACTGTTTGTTAAGAGGATATATCAAAGAAGAAGGCAGGAAGAGAAGTCTTCTATGAGATTTCCACTGCAATTATTATGCAGGAGGGTTCTGACAGAGAAGGAGACAAGGGTCTTCTGGGTGTGCAAAAGGGGATTGCTGGGTCATTTGAATTCTCAAACCCAGTTTTTCCTGGGGGTTGGGGCTATGGTTCTAACAGTTATTCTGCCGAACTTGTATAATTTTAGAAGGTCAAGTCCCAAGCTGATATTTTTGAGGTATATTGAGTCAATATATTCTAGGGAAAACTGGGTTTCAAGAAAAATGATATAATAGCAAAGGAGATATGGAGAATAATTGAATGATAGTGTATGAAGGAAGCAGGTTTGTTGAATAACTAGTCTTGGAAAGCTAGAAGGTTTGAGGAAGAAGTATGTCATTCCCTTCTCACACTCCAGCTCTTATTACCCTATCCCCCAAGGACATCAGCAACTAGAGCAAAAGTCCCAACTATCCTGTGCTTTGCTAGTTCCAGTTCTGCTTATTAGTGACCAACAGTGTTTCCAAAACTAGACATAGAAGCTGATCTTTGGTTACAGCTCTGGCCATACTGGTAAAATTTGTCCTTTTCATTTCACCTCTTTGACTAAGTATTTCCAAGACTTCAGTGAATATTATCTTTGTAAAAAAGCTATCACCTCTTCTTTTAATACCCTCTCTTTAATATGGCACCACAGGGAGGCCTAGAAGCAAAGTGGGAAGAAGAATGCATGTAATTTTGCCTAACTTTTAAGGCCCAGCTTAAATCCTACTTCTTCCACAGGATTTTCCCAGACCATCTTATCCCAAAGTCCCTTCTTCTGAATTTTGCCAACACTATTATTTTTACTATGTGTTGTGTATATGTGTGTCTATGTACAATATACACATGCATGTATAGAGATGCAGACACATATTTATTGGCTTGTGTTATATAGTTGTGTAATGTCCTCTTTCTTTCCTTCCTTCCTTCCTTCCTTCCTTCCTTCCTTCCTTCCTTCCTTCCTTCCTCCCTTCCTTCCTTTCTTCTTCCCTCCTTCCTTTCCTTTTTCCCTCCTTCCCTCTCTTTCTTCCTTCCTTCGTTCATTCCTTCCTTCCTTTCTTCTTCCCTCTTTCCCTTCCTTTTTCCCTCCTTCCCTCTCTTCCTTCCTTCCTTCATTCCTTTGTTTGTTCCTTCGTTCATTACTTCCTTGCTTCCATCCTTCTCTCCTTCCTTCCCTCCCTCTCTCTCTTCCTCACTTCCTTCCTTCCTTCCTTCTTTCCTTCCTTCCTTCCTTCCCTCCCTTCCTTCCTTCCTTTCCTTCCTTCCTTCCTTTCCTTCCTTCCTTCCTTTTTTCCTTAATTTCTCATCAGAAGTTATTTCTCTTGGTAGTTCCACTCATTTCCATGTCTTTATCTTCCATGTTTTATTAATTAAAAAAAACTTTTAAATCTCTATCTCCAGTCTTGACCGCTCTGTTAAGCTACAACAGGCCCATGTTTCTGACTGCTTAAAGAACATATCTACCTGGATGCTCCACCCCAAGTTTATTTTCACTTCATTAAATCTGTTTTTCTTTCTGATTTTGCTGTGAGAAGCAAGTAAGAAGTAAGATATGTGGGGGCTATATGAATTAGGAGAATTTTTCTTTTTAAATTACATACAAGATAGGTGTTTAATAAATGCTTATTGAGTGAACAAATAAATATTAATAGACTTGATTTGTGGTGAGTTGACATACAATAACATTTCCCTTATTTACCTTGTCTTATATTTTAATAATTTTGTTATTATCTTAGTTCCTTTCCTCTCCTTTAGTCTTATATTCAGTTAATTATCAAATCTTGTCAATTCCACAGATTTCATATTATTATTTCCAATATTATTTTCATTCTCACTACTTCTTACTAATAAAGACCTGTATTATCACCCCATTGAATTAATATACCAGCTATTCCACCTACTTCCTAAGTGACCTTGGCAATTTATAATCTTTCAGGTCCTTAATTCTCTCATCTATAAAATGAGTCTGGACTAGATAAAAATTTCCTAAACTGTGAGTTATTATCCCACATGGGGTCATATAACTAAATGTGGGAGTTGTGAAATTATCATTTATTAAGAGTAAATGCTTTAACAGTAAATGTTTGATTTGTATACTTGTTTTTGTACCTATATACATATGGTCATGTAAAAATTTCTCAGAAAAAGTTTAAGAAGCCTTGAACTAGATGACCTTTAAAGTTCCATTAAACTATAAATATGAGTCTACAGAATTAGTGTTTAAAAAATCAAAACAAGTTTATGTATGGGGAGAAGTCCCCAAGGAGATCAGGAGAGGCCTTGTGTTGGAAGAGACCCTTAAAGTGAATCTTTTTAAAAAGGATCTGAGGATTTTAAGAGGTAGAAATGAAGACTAGGAACTGTGGGCTGAGACAGCCTGTTGAAAGGCAGAAAAGAGAAGATGGGATGTCATTGTCCTCGAAATTAAGCTTATTTGTCAGATTATTAAGAGAGTGCTTAAGGGGCAATACTATGAAATGAGTTTAGAAAGATAGTTTAAGCTAGAAAGTGAAGGGCTTTTAAAATATCTTATGGAGAAGATTGCATTTTAGCCATCCAATAGGAATGGACTTGAATTTCTTGAATAAAGGAATGACATTATTAGATCTATGATTTAAGTTTACCAATTGAATATCTGTGGGGAGGCCCTACTGGAGAGGGAAGAAGCATGAAATAGGAAAACCAATTAAAAGGCTGTTGGTAAGTCTTGGGTAAGAATCAAGTAAGGAATAAGATAGGTAGGGGCTATATGAATTAGGAGAATTTTTCTTTTTTAATTAAATACAAAGTAGGTGTTTAATGAGTGCTTATTGAGTGAATAAATAAATATTGATAGATTTGATTTGTGGTGAGTTAACATGCAATCACATTTCCCTTATTTATCTTGTGATGCTGCAGCTTTGTGGTGATCCAACACCACGGACCTATTACCCATTTCCCTTTAAGTAAAATTGTGCTGCAAGAAGTATAGAGATCCAATATAAACTGGGAATCTCAGTGTGAGTGACTAGGTTTTGCCACTTGATTTTACCTCAATTACGTATGTATTTTTTGGATGACTAGTCAGAATAATTCTGCAGGGTTCAGAAATGCCAAAGGGCTATTAATTTTTGTTGGAATTTTTCTAATAGAAGGAAAAGATTCATGCTTAGGTCATCATCCAAATATGATAAGGATGATAATGATGATGATTTCACTGTGCTTGTAATCCTTTTTCAATCAACAAGCTGAAAAAGCTTTACTCACATTGCCTTGGGAGTTCTTTAGTTAACATTTGTGTGGGATAAGTAGGTAGTAAGTATTATTATTAAGATTACATGGGAAGTAAAAATCCTGAGAATAGAACCTTCATATATAAACTCCCAGTCTTGTGTTCTGTTCACTAAAGCACTCTGCAAGAGAGTCCAGAGTACAATGTACTAGTTATGTATTAGGGCGGTATTAATATTTCCAATTAACTTTTCAGGTAGCATACCCAGTAGGTAAAGTGGATGTTATGGTATTTATGGTGCATAAGAAATCTTAAACATCAATTAGTATTATAGGAATGGAAAGGACAATATTTTCTTGTTCTAAATGATTAGGTGCTGTTTATTTAAAATTTTAAAAAGTTGTTATTTATTAAATAATAATAATAATAATAGCTTTTCATTTTTCAAAATAATGCAAAGATAGTTTTTAACATTCATCCTTGAAAAACATCGTGTTCCAAATTTTTCTTCCTCCCTTCTCATCATTCCCCTCCCCTAGAAGCAAGTAATTCAATATAGGTTAAATTCTTTTAAACACATTTCCACATTTATCATGCTGCACAAGAAAAATCAGATCAAAATGGGAAAAAAATTAGAAAAGAAAAAATAAATAAGCAAACAACTATAAAAAAGTGAAAATACTATGTTATGATCCACATTCAATCCCCATAATTCTCTCTTTGAATGCAGATGTCTCTCTCCATCACAAGTCTTTTGGAATTGACCTGAGTCACTTCATTGTTAAAAAGAGCCAAATCCATCACAATTGATTTTGTTGCTGTGTACAATGTTTTCTTGGATCTACTCATTTCACTTAGTATCAGTTCATGTAAGTCTCTTCAGGCCTTTCTGAAATCAGCCTGCTGATCATATCTTATAGAACAATAATATTCCATTACATTCATATACCAATATTGATTCAGCAATTCCCCAGCTGATGGGTATCCACTCAAATCCCAGTTCCTTGCCATTATAAAAAAAAGGCTGATACAAATATTTTTGCACATGTGGATCCTTTTCCCCATTTTTATGATCTCTTGGGATACCGACCTAGTAGAGACACTGCTAGATCAAGGGGTATGCACTTAATTGTCCTTCACAATAGTTGAATCAGTTCACAACTCCATCAACAATATATGTTTTTCCACATTCTCTCTAACATTCATCATTATCTTTTCCTGTCATTTTAGCCAATCTGAGAGGTATAAAATAGTATCTCAGAATTGTCTTAATTTACATTTACATTTAGCATTTTTTCATATGACTAGAAATGGCTTTAATCTTTGCTTGAAATTTGTTAATAAGGGACAACAGTTTTTAAAAGGTCAAGTTAATAAAACAAAAGATACTAACAAATCCAAGTAATTACCCCCAAACTCAAGTAAAGATAAGATCATTTAGTGGGTAGGGCACTATACTTGCAGCCAAATAAGCTTGGGTTCACTTCTTCCTTCAGATCTTATTTGTTGTGTGATCTTACTGAACCTCAATTCTCTCAACTCTAAAATGAGGCAGGAGTGGACTCAGTGACATTGGAGAGCTTGTATAGCTCATACTATAAATTAAATAATGTCTTGGTGATTAGAAAATCAGATGAGAAGTCATTTATTGGATTCCTTTTCTTCATTGTCCTACTTGAATATACCATCTAATTTCTTTGTGACTTGATTGGTCTGAAGAGAGGAAGACCTTCCAACTTAATTCCTTACTAATGAATATGCAGATAGATTATGATATAGTGACTTTATATAAAATTTCATTAAAATAATTCAAAATAGATAAGATTAAGGTAGAAAAAAAGCTAACACCCCTAAAGGATATGCTCCAGATTGGACACATTGAAGACTATACCAAAAGAGACTGGCTATTGTAACTTCTTTAGGAACTGCTTTGAAATTCCTCATAATCAAAGTAGTCCCTTCCAAAAATAGAATGGTCTGTTTCAAAGGTTAGGGCTTAACCAAGTCTATAAGCAGAAGTCTTAAGAATAACTTGATGAGTATATTTTAGATGAAATATGTCTAAGTGGCTTCTGAGGTCTCTTTAACTTTGATATCACATAACTGTGATAATGAGGCATATAATTTAGAAGTTAATTTCAGATAAATTGGATTAAAGAAATTATTATTAGGGGTTTGTAACATTTTTATTTATTTTTTTCCAAAAAGAACTGGCAAAACCAAAGAATATTTTATGTCCCTTGATTACCAGTTGGATTTGATAACTATTGCTACTTACACTTTAAGTATTTATGACTTAATCAGCCTGCATAGCAAAGTTTTTATGTTTTAGTAAATAGTTTTCATGAATTGCCGTAGTTGAAATAACTCCCTTTTTATACTAGAGTCTCTCTAATCAACATTCCTTCCATCTTTTCTAATGTAGACTATTTCTTGATGGTCAGTGAATACAACATTGGATTTGAAAAGAGAAAGGTCTGAGGTAAAAATCAGACACTTATTGTGTGACTTTGGGCAAGTTACTTAATCTCATTTGCCTCAGTTTTTTCATCTGTAAACTAGGGGGATTGTAATAGCAATGACTTCTCAGGATTGTCATGAGGATTAAATGAGATTATCTTTGTAAAGCTTTGCTTTACAAACCTGAAACACTATAAATATGCTAGGTATTTATTTTTGTTATTATTAGTAGTAATCTTACATATTGGATGACCAAGAGGAAGATATAACATACTCATTTTCCCTTTCATTTCTAGATGCTCATTTTGATTCCATCATTAAACAATTTCTTTTTTGATTTTTTTTTATCATTCATTTGGGTCACCATGTCCAGATCCTTGTCACTATTATTAACTAATGTCTAGGTCATTTTTACACCTTTATTAATGACTTGTGTATAAGGTTCAATCTTTCTCTTTTTAGAGCCTGCCATCATCCTTTCCTTAGTGACTTCAGTATTACTAAACTACTACATATTGGCTTGGCATTCTTGCCTCCCAGTTCTTTAACTTTACTAACACTAATTAACTCCATTTTTACCTTGTCTCAGCCATTAATAAAGGTGGCCACATTTGAGGTTTCAACATCACTTGAAAATCTGTTACCTCTAAGAGACCAAACTCTGAAACTCCTTTTCTTGTTCACAATCTTTTGTTTTTTCTTTTTCACCGTCTCCCTACTCTTGAATATCTTCTTTGTCCTCATCATGATCCCCTATTCCCTCAGTTGACTGTTTACTGAATCAACTGCAATTTTTCTTGCAGTCCCATGTTACCACATAAATGGTATATAAAACTCAACCTATGCAGTTATCCAGAAAACATCTCTAAATTGGCTTTGACATTTTCCTTTCTGACATACTCCATAATAAATAATATCTGATCTCTTGATTGTTTTCCATTTATTTCTTTTTCATTCACATTGCCATTACCTAATTTCAAGCTTTCATCACCTTTCCTGACTTATTATAATGTCTTTTTAATTTTCCCCCATGCCTCGTCTCCCCTCTCCAATCCATGCTTCATTCAGATATTCAGTTAATCTTTTGAATGGACAGATTTACTAAACCATTATTCTTCTCTAAAATCTTCAGTGGCTCTGTATTGCCTTTGTAAAATTGAGTGTTTGATTTAATATTTAAGGCCCACCTACTACAATCTGGATCCTACCTTCCTATCCTATTTCATATTACTCTTCTTCCTATAGTTTATGTTTCAGCCAAATAAAACCAGTTATTGTCCAATCTCATGCCATTTTTTCTCTACCTCCATGCATTTGTTTAGAGCCATTTGCTTTTCCTGGAAGTCATTCCTCCCTCATCTCTGCTTCTCAAAATCCATCTTTTATTAAAGTTCAGCTCAAGTGCTATTTCTTCCATGAAACCATCTCTGATCCCTCCATTTCAATTCTTCCTTCCTCCCCAGCTCTAATATAAAAGTATACTCTTCTTCCTCAAATTTTCCTAAAGAACTTTATTTCTTTTTCCCCTATCATATTCTATTTGATTTCCTTCTTGCTTTCATATTTATTTTTTCCTTTATTAGACAGTAAGTTTCTTGAGGAAAAGATCTGGATGTTATCATCTTTGTATCATCAGGTCTTACTACATAGTAGACTTACAATAAAATAATATTTTAATATTATTTTTATATTTATAATATATTATTATATATAATATAATAATTATTATTATAAATAATAAAAAATAATAAATTAAATTAGACTCATCCTTGGATTTTAGCACACAGTTTATTCCAACTTTTTTCTCTGGCTAATAAAAAGAAACAAAAGCTTCTTGGTCTGGTAAGACCTATTAGTGCTTGTGTTCAACTTAGAAAGTGTTTGAGAAGCTAGGACCTGAAGAAGATCCTTAGAAGAAGGTATCAAAGTAGAATTTTAGTGGTGGTCACTGCCATTTGGGAGGGGGGAGAGAAGCAGGAAGTTTGCTAGATCTGAGATGTCATCCATGTAGAAGGCTTCCTGATGAGGAAATTTCCTCTACAAATGCAGATTAACAACTATTCTGAAATTTACAATCTTGGTTGCCTAGGATATTGAGAGATCAAGTGACTTGCCCAGAATTACCCAATCAGTATATGTCAGAAATGAGACTTGAACCCATATCTTTCAGACTTCAAAACTAACTCTGTATCTACAATATTCTTGTAGTCTCTGCTATTTACTCATTAAAGAAAAATATGGCACTCTTCAGGTTTATGTATAAGCCTATGTCATATTATTCTTTCTTAAAAGTCAAATTTTTTTCTTTGAAAAGTGGATCCTCTTCTCACTTTTCTCTCCCTTTAACTTTCCTCTGCAGGTTCTGCCTGGAGAAAGGGAAAACATAACTTCTTCAGTTTTATTCTCAAGGAATGAATAGCAAAGCAAAAAGAAAAATAAAACATGTTTTCTCCCTGCATCCCTCCCTCCCTCTTCTCCTCTTCTCCTCTTTCCTCCTCTTCCTCTTCCTCCTTCTCCTCCTTTTGTTCCTCCTTTTCTTCCTCTTTCTGTTCCTCCTCCTCTTCCTCCTCATTCTCCTCTTCCTTCCTTCCTTCCTTCCTTCCTTCCTTCCTTCCTTCCTTCCTTCCTTTCTTTTTTTCCTTCCTTCCTTCCTTCCTTCCTTCCTTCCTTCCTTCCTTCCTTCCTTCCTTCCTTCCTTCCTTCCTTCCTTCCTTCCTTCCTTCCTTCCTTTCTTTCTTCCTTCCTTCCTTCCTTCCTTCCTTCCTTCCTTCCTTCCTTCCTTCCTTCCTTTCTTTCTTTCTTTCTTTCTTTCTTTCTTTCTTTCTTTCTTTCTTTCTTTCTTTCTTTCTTTCTTTCTTTCTTTCTTTCTTTCTTTCTTTCTTTCTTTCTTTCTTTCTTTCTTTCTTTCTTTCTTTCTTTCTTTCTTTCTTTCTTTCTTTCTTTCTTTCTTTCTTTCTTTCTGTGTTTCTCTCCCTCTCTTTCTCCTTTTTTCTCTCCTCCCTCCCTCTTTATCCCTCTCTCTTTCTCCTCTCTAACTCCTCTCCCTTCCTCTTCTCCCAGTAGTTTTTAGATATAAAGAAGGTTTCAGAAAGTTTTATTCAGGTCAGGAGAGCTATCCAAAAATGGAATGGGCTGCCTTGCAGGTATTGAGTTTGCCCTAAGTGAAGATCATCAAATAAAGTTTGTATGACTATGACCAGGTATATGGTTGTAGACCCTTTTTTAAGGTGTTTATTGGACTATATGACTGCTGAAATTCTATGAGTCTTTGGTACAGATTGGAAAAGAAAGGGAAACACTCCATCAAGGAAGTGGATAGCTCTTGGACATATTCAGGAACATTTGAATTCAAATCCCATTTCAGATACTTACTAGCTATGTAACTACGGTTAGGCATTTAATTCGTTTGCCTCAGTTTCTTCATTTATAAAATGGGATAATAATAATACTTAACTCCCAGGGTTGTAAGGATAATATAATATTTTTAAAGTACTTTGCAAACTTAAACTGCTATATAAATACTAGCTATTATTGTTATTGTTATTATTTTGTTGCCCCCTACCTAGCAAGAAATCTCTTGCAATGTAATTTTTTCCAAGGGAGGGGAGACTAGTCCTCCAAAGCTAACCAATATAGCCATTGAAACTGGCTATATTCTTCCCATTCCTAAAAAAAACAAAGTAGGAATGTACATTTTTTCCAACTCCTTTTTGAGGCCAAGCTTGTTGATTCAGTTTCCAGTTTCTCTTTTTTCATTCTTTCTATTTACATTGTATGAATATTGTTTTCCAGGCTCTGCTTATTTCATTCTGCATCAGTTTCTATACAATTTCCCATGCTTCTCTAAGTTCATGAGACTCTGTTTCTCTAACGATATTTCATTACTTTTGTGTACCACAATTTGTTTAGAGTTATTAATTTTAGAGGCACATACATTATTCAGTTTTCAGATGGAAAGACTAAAGACTAAAGACAAAAAGTTGTAAAAATTTTGCCAAAGTTTTACTTTAGCAGTGATGAGCCCACTATTAGAACTTGAAAGTTCAGCACCACTCCCAATGCCGTCCTGCTCTGCTGAGCCATAGTCTCCCCCCAAAGGACCCATACTCTTTTATCTTTGATTATTTTGCCAAATATACAGGTAAATTAAACTTAACAGCTAAGCTAAAACACATGGTACACCCTGGGGAAGTTGAGCTTCAGATTGTTGTGTTCAGCACTCTATAAATATTTGATGAATGAATGAATGCTGTGCTATTTAGTCTGTCCTTAAGTTGGCCAGCAATTCAGTTATCAGAGTTTATAGCATTCATATTCCCAACAGAGCTTGTACTCTTATTGGAATTTGTCTTTCTCACTTCCTGAGTCTGTGTCCCAAAGCCAAGAGTGAATGGATAATGGGTGAGAATAGTTAAAATCATTGCTTATAAAGATATATCACAAATGTCAAAAAGAACCTCTCATCTTGATTAAAAACCCTTTATTCTGTCTAAAGGCAAAGTTTTTTTTTCCCTCTGAAGTCCTTGACCTCCAAAAGGTTTGCAAGGCCAACTCTATCCCATTTAGGCAAAACCAAAGCTGCCTGGGGAGCTAGAACTAATATTTAAGGAAATCAGGCCAAATAAAGCTTTGTTCCCTCTTAGGAGCATTTGATAACTTTAACAGGAACCTGTGGGAGGTGTTAGATCATAAGGTATGAATGCCAGGCATTATTGCCAGACTCCACAAATTTCTCGATGACAAACAGACTTTATAGAGCAAATTAAAGAGGAATTTTTTTTCTGGTAGTGGTTATTATTATGCTTTGAATCATTTTGTCAGGGTACCCAAAAACTGTTAGCATAGATGTCTAAAGAAATTAGTGTTTTATTACTATGATGATGCTCATCAAATATTACTCATTAAACATCTTTTTGTGCTTATTACTGAGCCAGGCTCTCCCCAAAGCAAGTAGAAGATGCAATCTCTGCCTTCCCAGAAATATTGCAATTGTACAATCAGAAAACTTGGATACAAATTCCACTTGTGCTGTTGATCACATGGGCCAATGTTGGACAAATCATCTAATATCTTTAAATCTTACATCCTCATCTTTTAGAGAGAGGTTCTTCATCTGTTATCTCAATGATATGAGGGATGAGGAGGATTTCTACCATTTTAGGTCATCTCTGTAATACACAGTCATAAAGAATTTCCTAGAGTACTGAGAATTTAAGTCACTTGTTTGAAATAGCATGACTTTTATATGTCAAAAGCACACTAAGTGTCAAAGCTTCAAGGCCATCTCTCTAACTACTATCTTATTTATACTGTTTAAAAAATATGAAGATGACCTGTATAGCCCTTTCTAACTTTAAATCCAGGATCCTATAACCCTGTGATCCCATGATCATTCAACTATTCATTCTTGTGACCTTTTGAAATTAAATATATCAACTTATTCTGTTATTTTCCTTTATTTATCATCATTATTAAGCTGTTCCCTTATCATTCTCAATAACCTTAGCATTTGGCTTACAGTCTTCCTCTCTCCCTGTTTTGTTGTCATAGTCCTTAGAGACTTTAATATCTCTATTCATAACCCTTCTAATACCTGCTCCTGCAGGTATTCCTAGAATTTTTAAAGTCTATAAGCTCTATCTTCACTCCCACTAAAATCTGAAATTCTGAAATTCTCTCCTTTGGCTCTTGGATCAAAATCCACTTTTTCTCATTTAAAAAAATTTTCCAAACTTGTCTAAGGGAACATAGATTTAGAGGTAGAAGTAGGTAGAGGTAGAAGAGACATTAATGTCATCAAGTCCACTCTTCTCATTTTACATATTTCCTCAATTGAGGTTCAAATAGATTAAGAAATATGGTCAGTGTCACATTAAGTAGTAAGTATATGAGGCATGATTTGAAAATAGATCTCTCTGATTCAAAATCCTGTGCCTTTCCCACTATACTTTATTGACTCTTTGTTTTCATTTCTTTGTTCAACTAATTTCATTAAAATGCTTTTATCCATCCTTGAATTCCTTGCCTCCTTGACATTTTGCTCTTACATTCCTGTTACCTTTGAGTCCTGGGGAATTCCTACCACCCATCTATTCAGTTTCTTGTGTTGGGTGACTAAATGATGCTGAACAACACCATGACACAGTCATTTCTGAGTTTTCTCTATATTTTTTGTGTAGCATTGATTGGGGCCTTGATTCTGCATGGTAACTTTTTATTTATCTCTTTTGATTATTTCACTTTTTACAATGACTATATAATATCTCCTTTTCTCTCTTCAAGTACTCCGTTTATATAGTCTTTTTATTCATCACCCTCCAAATTTACTGAGAAGACTAAATAAAGTTTCTTTGAGTTCCTTCTGCCTGTCCTCCTAATTTTCTCTTGCTTCAAAATTATAATCAATGTTTTTGTAGAATTTTAAAGTTTACAAATCACTTTATACAATCATCTTATTTAAGTATCACAACAAGCTTGTGAAGTAGATATTACAGGTATTATTCATATTTTGAAAATGATGAATTTATGATGGTCCCATGGCTAATAAGAGTAAGAGGTAGAACTTGAAACAAAGTCTGATATCCACTACAGCAAGTGATCATTCCTTTCTGTCAATCTCAGAGAATGAGATGGGAACATCTTTCTTTCAAAATCCTTCTACTACTTCCTTCAATCCTAATCTTTTCTTTCTCTCTTTTTAAATATAGAACTTTGATGTAGCAGTCATTCTTTCTTATTCATATTTGGGCTCATTTCCTCATAATAGAATACTATTGTGCCATATGACATGAACAAAGAAAAATTTCCAGAGACCTGGAAAAACTTAAAGGAACTGATGCAGAATGAAGTGAGTAGAACCAGAAAGACCATTTATACTAAGACATCAATATCATGAAAGTGATCAATATTTAAAGACTTGTTAACTCTAGGTAATTAAATGATCAACCATGATCACAGAGAATCAATAAAAATGAATGCTGCCTAATTTGTGATAGAGAGGTGATGCATTAATATTCAGAATAAGAAATCTATATGTGGCTTGGTTATGTGGGGTATTTGTTTTGCTTGACAATGCTTACATGATACATGGTAGGTCCTTCTTCCTCCTTCAGTTCCTCACTCTTTCCTTTCTTCCTTCCTTTCTTCCTTCCCTCCTTCCTTCCTTCCTTCTTTCCTTCCTTCCTTCTCTCTTTCCCTCCCTCCTTCCTTCCTTCCTTCCTTCCTTCCTTCCTTCCTTCCTTCGGGAAGTGTGAAATGAAAAAAACAAGCAGCTAGTCTTCAAACAGATTTGTTTGTTTGTTTTTGCTGAGGCAATTGGGGTTAAGTGACTTGTCCAGTCTCACACAATTAGGAAGTGTTAAGTGTCTGAGATCATATTTGAACTCAGGTCCTCCTGACTTCAAGGCTGCCCCCATAGGTGTTTTTTTTTAAGATCATTTTTTATTGTATATCTCTAAGCTTCATTTCAAAAGTCTTCTATTCACAATAATAAAAAAAAAGTTCATGACCATTAAAAAGAAAAACTCTATCCTAATCTCTCTATTGAAACTGTTATTCCCAAATTTGCTAATAATAGCTTCACTGCTAATATAATGATTGTGTTTTAGTTTTCATCTACTTAGAGATTTTTTTAAGCACACTTTACTATTCACTATCCCTACTTCTTAACATCCATCTTATATGGTGCCTATTTTCTATCTCTCTGATTTCCAATTCTCTGTTTCCTTCACTGATTCCTCATCTTCTTCCCAACCTATAAGCACTGATTTATCTCTTCTCAGCCCCATCCTTTTCTTTCACTGCATTTTCTTCCTTGAAATTGTCTTCCATTTCCTTGTGTGACTTGTCCATGTTCATGGGGAACATTTGATCTAATTATAATTATGCAGATTTAGCTTCAACTAAATCCAGTGCCATCTCTATCCATAGAACAGAAAGGAATCATAAGTAAAATTGCAAAGCATTTAATTAGGCTAAAATAGCAAAGCAAAATAAAAAAAGCAAGCAATAGAATTAGTTATTTCCCCTTTCCTTATATAGAAAGCTCTTTAATCTTCTATAGACTCCTACACTAGAAAGAGAGGGAACAAACAGATCCAGGATAACATGAACTTCTAATGTTCTATTATGGTTGGAACACTTATGGTTTTGTTCCTGGAAATCATCTGTACCTTGCTGCTTATGTACTGCACATCTGAAGCTCATTGAATGTTTCTATCTCTGAATCTCTTTTTTGTTGTTTCTTCTTTAGAGGTATGGAGATCACTGCTTTCTCAAAGGAAGAGTTGTCACTCTCTTTTGAGACTTCTCTTCCCAACATGACTAGAGTTAATCAACACATTATTATTTCTTTTGATAGGCCCGTTTCCAGACCTGGTTGATACATTAAAATGCCCCTTAAATGGCTGCTAAGAGCTACCACCTGCTTCTCATGTCCACCCTCATCTGTCCCTATAATGCCTAACAAGAATAAGAATGTTTTATATTCCAAATGGCCAAATATATATAAACTTATAAATAAGTATAATTTAAATTTTAAAACTGAATATACTCTACAAGGGAAAAAAGTAAATACTTAATGAACTAGAGGGCTTCTAAGAATTTCTGATGAAAAGACTACATTTAAATAGAAATCTTAAAATTAGAAATATAGAAGTCAAAGGCAAATCAACAGAAAGACCATCAATCAATCCCCCCAATAATTAAGTTAGGTGAATTTCTTTCTATGCTCATCATGTTCTCTGGTACCTGGAGCCAGAACTAGGTACATGACATGGACTTTGAGATAAACCTTAGAAAGATTATTGGCAGCAAGGTAAAGTAGAAACAACAACTTTTACCTTGTATTACTCTAGTTATGGTAAATATTTCTGGACCCATTATACATGCCTTTATTTATCAATGACATGCAAATGAAATCCAGATCTATATCTTTATCCTCAAACCTGCCCCAGAATATTCAATTTACAATTGTTTCTTCTTTTACAGCTACTTGATAGATATTGAGATATTTTAATAGCTTCTCAAATTTCATATGTCCTACATTAGACTCATTTTCCTTGCAAGAAACTTATCCTTTCCCTGTTTTCTTTATTTCAATTGATACCATTATAAACTCCATGTCAGTGAGAACTAAAACCTCAGAATTATCTTTGAGATTTATTGCTTTTTTTTATTTATCAGTTGCCAAGTCTTGTTGAGTCTCTCATGTCTGTTCCCTCCTCTCGATTTGTGTGTCGCTATCTTAGTGTAGTTTTTTTTTATTTAGAATTTTCCCCCCACAGTATATATGCATGAGTAATTTTTTTATAATATTATCCCTTGTATTCATTTTTCCAACACCCCCCTCCCTTCACTCCCTCCCCCCGATGACAGGCAATCCCATACATTTTACATATGTTACAATATAACCTAGATACAATATATGTGTGTAAATACCATTTTCTTTCTTTTTTTTTTATTTTTTATAATATTATCCCTTGTATTCATTTTTCCAAATTATCCCCCCTTCCCTCTATTCCCTCCCCCCGATGACAGGCAATCCCCTACATTTTACATGTGTTACAATATAGTCTAGATACAATACATGTGTGTGAATACCATTTTCTTGTTGCACAATAAACATTAGAATCCGAAGGTACATGCAACCTGGGCAGACAGATATTAGTGCTAACAATTTGCATTCACTTCCCAGTGTTTCTTCTCTGGGTGTAGCTACCTCTGTCCATCATTGATCAACTGGAAGTGAGTTGGCTCTTCTTTATGTTGAAGATTTCCACTTCCATCAGAATACATCCTCATACAGGATTGTTGTTGAAGTGTACAGTGATCTTCTGGTTCTGCTCATTTCACTCAGCATCAGTTGATTTAAGTCTCTCCAGGCCTCTCTGTATTCCTCCTGCTGGTCATTTCTTACAGAACAATAATATTCCATAACCTTCATATACCATAATTTACCCAACCATTCTCCAACTGATGGACATCCATTCATCTTCCAGTTTCTAGCTACAACAAAAAGAGCTGCCACAAACATTTTGGCACATATATGTCTCTTTCCGCTCTTTAGTATTTCTTTGGGATATAAGCCCAGTAGTAGCAATGCTGGGTCAAAGGGTATGCACAGTTTGATAACTTTTTGGGCATAATTCCAGATTGCTCTCCAGAATGGCTGGATTCTTTCGCAACTCCACCAGCAATGTATCAGTGTCCCAGTTTTCCCACATCCCCTCCAACATTCATCATTATTTGTTCCTGTCATCTTAGCCAATCTGACAGGTGTGTAGTGTTATCTCAGAGTGGTCTTAATTTGCATTTCTCTGATCAGTAGTGATTTGGAACACTCTTTCATGTGAGTGGATATAGTTTCAATTTCTTCATCTGAGAATTGTCTGTTCATATCCTTTGACCATTTATCAATTGGAGAATGGTTCGGTTTCTTATAAATTAGGGTCAGTTCTCTATATATTTTGGAAATGAGACCTTTGTCAGAACCTTTGTTTTTAAAAATATTTTCCCAATTTGTTACTTCCCTTCTAATCTTGTTTGCATTAGTATTATTTGTACAGAAACTTTTTAGTTTGATGTAATCAAAATCTTCTATTTTGTGATCAATAATGATCTCTAGTTCTCCTCTGGTCATAAATGCCTTCCTCCTCCACAGGTCTGAGAGGTAGACTATCCTCTGTTCCTCTAATCTATTTATTATCTCCCTCTTTATGCCTAAATCATGGACCCATTTTGATCTTATCTTGGTATATGGTGTTAAGTGTGGATCCATATCTAATTTCTGCCATACTAATTTCCAGTTTTCTCAACAGTTTTTTCCGAATAATGAATTTTTATCCCTAATGTTGGTAAATACCATTTTCTTGTTGCAGATTAAGTATTAGATTCCGAAGGTATAAGTAACCTGTGTAGATAGACAGTAGTGCTAACAATTTACATTCACTTCCCAGTGTTCCTTCTCTGGGTGTAGTTATTTCTGTCCATCATTGATCAACTGGAAGTGAGTTGGATCTTCTTTATGTTGAAGATATCCACTTCCATCAGAATACATCCTCATACAGCATTGAAGTGTACAGCGATCTTCTGGTTCTGTTCATTTCACTCAGCATCAGTTCATGCAAGTCTCTCCAAGCCTCTCTGTATTCCTCCTGTTGGTCATTTCTTACAGAGCAATAATATTCCATAACCTTCATATACCATAATTTACCCAACCATTCTCCAATTGATGGGCACCCTTTCAACTTCCAGTTTCTAGCCACTATGAAAAGAGCTGCCACAAACATTTTGGCACATACAGGTCCCTTTCCGCTCTTTAGTATTTCTTTGGGACATAATCCCAATAGCAGCAATGCTGGGTCAAAGGGTTAGTGTAGTTTCTTATCAGCTGTAACCTGGACTAATGAAATAGCCTTCTAACTATCCTTTCTACTGTTTTTTTCCTTCTGCTACTAAGCTAAGTTGTCAAATATTTTGCTTAAGCCATTGTATATATATATACAATGAAACAAAAACATTCTGGTCTTTCTCATCTCCCTGTTTTTCCTTTAGCTATTTCCTATATCTAGGATGGGTTTCTCCTTACATCTCCAAATCTTCCTGTTGAAATTCTTAACTTTTCTTCATAGTCTAATGCAGGTGACTTGTCTTCCATGAATCTTCCCTTTCAAATTTTGCCTCACTATTTATCTGGCTCTCTAGTATTACATTCTTCTTGTACTGGCATTCTTTGTACATGTGTCTTTTCAATTTAATTGTAAACTTCTTGAGGACACAATTCGTAGCATGTAGCATAATGCTTTGCATAATAGAAGAGGCTATATTAGTGTTTAGAGAATCAAACCAAATTATTGATTCACTAATCAGTTATTATGCTAGCCATCCTGTTAGGATTACTAAGTGAGAACTGAGGTTTTCTGGACAATTACAAGGTGAGAACTCAGGTTGACTTGATAGAGGGGGCAAGCTCATTGGCTGGGGTGGTTCTTCCCAGAAGCCCTTGCATTATCCCACGCCCATTCTCTGGGAGAATAAAAGAGAGGACTCTCAGAGAAAGAAGAGGACTCTCTGCATTACATCAGGCCTGACGGGGCTCTCTGCAGGAAGGGAAGTCACTTCTAAGGACAAGAGTTAACAGCAACTGCCTGGAGACAACGGTTCACTACAGGAAGAAGAATCTGTCTGAGAGATTTGAGTAGACACAGCAGATCTCTTCCCAGAGAGCGATCCAGCAGCTTCTAGAGACGACAGCTCGTTACAATTGGCGCCCAACGTGGGGCAAGGACTTTTGCTTATCCTGACAAGAGGAGCTAGACCAGACCTTCGCAATTTGGCGCCCGAACAGGGACAGACACGGTCCTGATTCCAGTGAAAAAGACTCCCATCCAGATCTCAGGCAGGCAGATAGGGGCAGCTAGGTGGCGCAGTGGATAGAGCACCAGCCCTGAATTCAGGAGGACCCGAGTCTTTCCACATTCATCATTGTCCGGGTGTAAAAAGTATTTGTTCCCACTGTAGCACAGCGTCTTATGATCTCCTCTAAAGGAGCATCTTTGTCTAATCCCCATATAATTCTTTTGCAAATCTCATTGGCATTTTCCTTAGCCAGATGTCTGGTCATTATTTCTGTAGCTGAATTTTCTCCAATAGTTCTTTTGACAGCAGTTTGCAAACGTCCCACAAAATCTGCAAAAGGTTCATTGGGACCTTGCTGTATTTTAGTGAAAGCCTCTCCACGATCTTTCTGTCCAGGAAGGACACCCCAAGCTTTTATTGCAGCCTTAGCAATTTGTTCATATATTGTCATGGTATAATTAATCTGTTCCGAATTCTCTCCATACTGACCTTCACCAGCTAAGTGCTCAAAAGTGAATTGTGTGTTAACTCCTATTTCCAAATTGCATCTGACTTGAATTTTACATAATTCATGAAATTCCGCAAGCCATAATAAATTTTCTCCAGGTTCCAGACATGTCCTTGCTATGGATTTCCAATCATTCGGGGTTAGGACTTCATAAGACAAACCATCTAGTAACATTTTGACATAAGCTGATGTAGCCCCATAAAGGGTACAACCTTTTTTCAAATCCTTAATTTTATTCAAATCTAAAGGTGCATATCTTCTCCTTTTTTTTACCTACAGAGTCAGTATTTTCAATCACAGGATATGCATGTATAAAATCACTTATATCCTGTCCTTCTCTCTTAGCTTTAACCAATGCTTTTTCTAATCTTGTCATAGGCTTAGGCTGCTTCACAGGCAATTCTGTTTGTGTTTCTGCCTCTTCCCCTCCTTCTTCCTCCACCTCTGAAGGTGGGGTTGATGTGGGCCTGTCAATAATCTGTTCTCTAGGCAGAGTTGAAGCTTCTTCAAGAGAATCATACCATAATTCCTCATTTAAATCCTCTTGCTCTAGGGAAAGATCTTGATCTTTCCTTTTTTCCTCACACTTCCTCCTCTGTTCATTTTTAGAACTTTTCCTTCTCCTACAACTTGCTTGATAGTTTAAGGCTAATTGAACTATGTTGTAGATATAAAATACTTCTGCAGAAATTGAACGAGGCCCATTTTTTGCTTGAAATTCTTTCATTTCATATCCCACTAGCTTCCATTTATCTACATCTATCTTTTCTTCCTCTAAGAACCAAGGGGATGTACGTCTTAATGCAGCCAAGAGTTTAGCAATCTGTACCCAGGTTACAAGTAAACTCTGCTCCTCAATTATCTTGATTATACTCTCTATAGTACCACTCCTGAATGGGGGTGGAGCTGAGGTTGCTTCTGGGGCTGGGGTTGAGTCGGCTGAGGTCCAGGGATTGAATATAGCTAACATCTGCCCCATTTCAGCTATAAGAGATTCCTGGTTTAGCCCTTAACAAGTTAAGTTCCTTATTTATCTATTAGCACGCTCACTTAATCTTTAACAAAGTTTCCTTGTTACTCACGGTTCTGGGTCAGAGAGACTGAGATCTGGATGGGAGTCTTTTTCACTGGAATCAGGACCGTGTCTGTCCCTGTTCGGGCGCCAAATTGCGAAGGTCTGGTCTAGCTCCTCTTGTCAGGATAAGCAAAAGTCCTTGCCCCACGTTGGGCGCCAATTGTAACGAGCTGTCGTCTCTAGAAGCTGCTGGATCGCTCTCTGGGAAGAGATCTGCTGTGTCTACTCAAATCTCTCAGACAGATTCTTCTTCCTGTAGTGAACCGTTGTCTCCAGGCAGTTGCTGTTAACTCTTGTCCTTAGAAGTGACTTCCCTTCCTGCAGAGAGCCCCGTCAGGCCTGATGTAATGCAGAGAGTCCTCTTCTTTCTCTGAGAGTCCTCTCTTTTATTCTCCCAGAGAATGGGCGTGGGATAATGCAAGGGCTTCTGGGAAGAACCACCCCAGCCAATGAGCTTGCCCCCTCTATCAAGTCAACCTGAGTTCTCACCTTGTAATTGTCCAGAAAACCTCAGTTCTCACTTAGTAATCCTAACACCATCCTATCAACATTTGATAGGAATGTTGACAGAAGAGATTTGGGAGATTAGTGACTTAGCTAAGGTTTTAAGGACTTTAAGAATATGTAGCAAATTGAAAGTAAAGATTAAATTTTCCCTAGATTCCCTAGATATTAATTCTTAAGAATCTGCATGTAAATTATAAGAATTTGGTAACACTGATAATAGTTTAAATGGATCCTCAGTAACATAATATATCTATGTTACTTTGCTAATGAAGATAGATTTGTTTAAAGAACATAGTAAAACATGTTCAAAGTTGCATATTCTATAAAATAATTTATAGTTGTAGCATATAGAAATAATATCTTTGATAAATAATTTCTGACTTTCAACTTAATAGTTTGAAGAATAATATTAATACTACAGTAAGCCATGGCTGATTAGATTATGTCCATCTAGTTGCAATGCTTTCTTAAATATGTTTTACTGGAATGCCGAATTCATCTCAAACTCTCTGTTTCTCTGTCTTTGTCTTTCTATCTCTTTCTCTTTTAATTTGCCATTTAATTTTGCCTGGTCAGTGATCAAAAATGTTTTCTTTTTTAGAAAAAAAATTAGTACTGAAGAAAGCAATCCATATAGGTAAATTTACTTAGTAACTATGTACATTTAAATTGAATATGTTACAATTTTTTAAACCAAGTCATCAAGATTCTTACTTTTCTTTTTTTTATAGTTTTAAATTATCATGTATTTCATTTTCCTGGTTTTTATTTTTTCCACTTTGTATTATTTTTAAAATGTCTTTTGATATTTCTTTGTAACTTTCCTACCTGTTAATCTTAATTGCATTATAGTATTCCTTTATATCCATGAGCCATGATTTTTAAGTAAAGTTATTCCATTCTTGTTCGGCATTTTTGATTGTCTCCAGTTTTCTTGTACTTATGTATAATGCTTCCATGAACATGTTTAAACTGATACCAAAAATGATTTTAAAAAATCCTAACACTTAGATTATATTCTCAAACCTATCACCATTGAGTTTTATTGATTTTAATTATGTTTGCAAATTTGATTGAGGTGAAGTGAAACCTTAGAGTTGCTTCCAATTTAAATTTCTTTAAAGTTGAGCATTTTTTTCAAGTGATTATTAATAATTTATGTTTGCCCTCAGGAAAATTATTTATATGTTTTAAAATAAATATGTATTTACTTGTCTATATCTTTCTGTGTACATACACACACATATATGTATTTATTTGATCTAATATTCTATATATGTAAAGATATTCTATATAGTGTAGCTATATCTATCTTCTAATAACTTAAAAAAGAACTGTTAACAAGAACTTAAAAGAAAGGAATATAAAATTAAAATGGTTGCAAAAAGCTTCCATTCCAATTTTTAATCTAATAACAAGATATTCTCTTGTATTTTTGTTCTTCACTTACTGAAAAAAAAAAAAAAAAAAAAAAAAAAGAACTAGAGTTGACATTCTTGTGAAGCCTGCCCAATTTCAGCCTTCTCAGTAGGTGTGAATAAAACAATAATTACTGAATTTGGGAGCTGACAAAGGTGCCATTTTGACAGCTCTGGAGACTGAAATTTTCACCTTTCATTATTTATAATGCTGTTTACAATACTGGAAAATTTGCAAAGCTTCTTGACTGACCAAGAAGAAATGATTCAGGTCATGACCATGGCAAAGCTTATAGTATTGGCTAAATCTTCCAGCATTAACATTTTCTATGAGTAGAACTGTGTACATGATTGGAAATAGGTGAAGAAAAAGTTAGAAATCACTGACTTGGTTATCTCAGTGTACATGATCTAACCTTTGGATAAGGATGCTGATGTTCTAGTCCTAAGTGATTGTGAATCCAATTTACATTCGCAGATAGTACAGATAGTCTATAGATAGTAGACTTCACAAAACTCAAACTCTGTTGTTTAGGAATTGATACTTTGAGAATTTTGGCTATAATGAAAATAGGAGACAGCTCTGACTTGATCTTGTGTAAGCCACTTGACATGAGGTCCCTAATCTGTAAAAGGAAAAGTCTCTTCCAAGTGTAAATCTTATGATCCATTTAGGCCTTCTAGATTCTAAATGACATAAACATAGAGATTTTGTCTTGTGAGAACATTATGGTACTCTTTTGGTTGGAGCATCTAACAGTGTTCTGAACACAAGAGGGGTTTAATAATTATTTGTTGAATTGAATTAAGTGGAAGATTTTCCCAAGTGGTTCTCCACTTAATGGATTCTTCTGTTAGTTTTCAAGTGCTCTTTCTCTCCATAATTGTGATTACTGTTTCCCAAGCCTGGATTTGGTGCCCTTATAATTCTTCAAAGCCATAGTATATCTTAATATTTGGTTAGGGGTGAGAGAGAAGCATGGGAAAAAGGAGTTGGTTTAGAATTTAGTTTGCTCTTGCAGGAAAGAAATATAGAAAGAAATTTACAAATTATGCTAATTAAAAGGTTTAGAAAGCATGATAAACTGAAGAGAGGGGTACATTTTAGGGAAGTGGTGGGACATGCCCGCCAAATTAGACAGACAACAGAAAACTCCTTGTGTGGAAAAATCAACAAGCTGTGGAAAAACAAGTCTGAATTCCTTCTGAGAAAATTAGTTTAGGCCTCCTGTGGATAATTGTTGTCTATACATATGTTTTCCATGTTAAAGAATAAAATTATGTTTGTTTATTTTCCAAAAGAGGACAAAATGGTCTCATATATCTTCTCATCAGATATGAAGGCAAAAAATTAGAAGCAGAAGTGTTCTTTCTTACCCAAATTAAACAGTTAACTGTAAGATGGTAAAATTCCTGAATGTGACACCTTGTAAGATTAAACAAATAAATGAAAATAAAGGAACCATAGACTTTGTTGAATTATAGGAAGAGGAATTTGATTCCATTCTTCTTTGTTCAGTAAGATTATACCTTACCTTAGCTAAATTTAGCATAGGAATCTTGTTAGAGATCTAGGAAAGTAGAAGCCAAATTAGTTTTAATGATATCTTCCATTTCTGTTTTGGAGAGAACTGCACTGTCTAGGCTAGACCCCAAACCATTTGGGTCTCCTGGTCATTTCTATTGTTAATGACTTGGAATTCAACTTGATCTTCTGATTTTACTCTTTAACATATGAATACTAAGACTTTGGAGGTAGAAATTTTGAGGGTAGGAAGTTTTATATACTGGAGTATAGTGCAATGGCATGTCTAGCAAATATAGCAGCTTAGAAATAAGGGTCATAGAAATCCTGCCCTATAGTAGGGAAACCGCAATTGGATTTTTTCTTTCAATGCTTTTATTTTCTTTAAATTTCATAATGTTCTCATTGAGAGGTTTACTGAAACCCTGCTTTCATGTTGGTGGTATATTAATCCAAAATACAAGCTGCATTTGAAATTGTCCTCTTTGGTTGATAGGTAATCAAGGTAGTATTCATTTCTGCAATGTAGACAGCTAGAGATAATGGTCTACATATTTATTCTTTCTGATGTTTGTATTATTGAGGCAATGTAATAAAACCATAAGAATCTTAATTATTATAGAAACCCCAAATCTATTAATGAATGCATATGATATTTGTTATTTTTACATAGATAAAAAGTTTACTTACCATTGACACTAGGTATCTCTATTAAATGGATCTTCATATTTAGTATGATAAAGTATATAGAATGCTGGGCTTGTAGTCAGGGAGTTCTGGATTCTAATTCTGTTCTTTTTAGCTTATTAGCTGTGTGACTTTTGGGGGAAAAACATTTAACCACAATCTGAACCATAGTTTCTGAGGGAATTCTGCTTGATAACATTTAAGATCTTTTCCAGTTCTAAATCTATGACTCTGTGACAATTCTTTCTTCCCTCCTTACTGTTGGCCCTTCTTTTATCATTGTTTCTTTTTGACATACCTTTTTCTCATTGCTCAGTCTTTTCTGGGATAAATAGAATGATATTACCTTTTCAATTTCTAAACATCTGATTTTATGAGTTGCAGAAATTTCTTCATTTCATTATTTCAAAAACTATCTGCTACTGGGGAATTCAAATAATCATCAGGTGTTATGTTTCCCTTTAAAATCTTTCCCACACATGAGAAAATTAAGTTGGAAACAGTAGCTGATCCTGACCAAGAATGGAAAGAGATGGCTAGATTGGCTAGAGATGTCAAAACTTTGAAATAGCTGATTGATTTTCTAGATACCGGAAGGAAGGAAGGAAGGAAGGAAGGAAGGAAGGAAGGAAGGAAGGAAGGAAGGAAGGAAGGAAGGAAGGAAGGGAGGAGGGGGAAGAGAGAGAGAGAGAGAGAGAGAGAGAGAGAGAGAGAGAGAGAGAGAGAGAGAGAGAGAGAGAGAGAGAGAGAGAGAGAAGGAAGGAAGGAAGGAAGGAAGGAAGGAAGGAAGGAAGGAAGGAAGGAAGGAAGGAAGGAAGGAAGGAAGGAAGAAGGAAGGAAGGAAGGAAGGAAGGAAGGAAGGAAGGAAGGAAGGAAGGAAGGAAGGAAGGAAGGAAGGGAGGGAGGAAGGGAGAGAGAGATGAGAGAGAGAGAGAGAGAGAGGAGAGAGAGAGAGAGAGAGAGAGAGAGAGAGAGGAGAGAGAGAGAGAGAGGAGAGAGAGAGAGAAGGAAGGAAGGAAGGAAGGAAGGAAGGAAGGAAGGAAGGAAGGAAGGAAGGAAGGAAGGAAGGAAGGAAGGAAGGAAGGAAGGAAGGAAGGAAGGAAGGAAGGAAGGAAGGAAGAAAAAGAAAGAAAGGAAATTGACTATTATTATTTAGTATTGGACTTGAAGCAAAGAAGATCTGTATTCAAATTCTGTATCTGCTAGCTGTGTGACCATGAGCTTGGTTCTAAACTTCCTTGAGCCTCACAGGTTCTGCATTGGGAATTGATAATTGTACAATTTACTTCCCAGTGGAAGAGAATGTACTTTGTACACATTAAAACACCATTACTATTTCTATTACTATCATTATTATTACATGACAGAAAACACTGACTACTTAAGCTCTTTTGGAGTATGGATTGTATAATTTTTTTGTATTTTTATCCCCAGTGTCTAATTGATTGACTGGTTACTTCATATTCATAGATCACTCTTTTTATAAAACATGGATGAGATTGGTTTGTACATATGTTGTTATTGTTAGTTCTTTATTCTCAAAGATGATTGTGATATGAGGGAGATGATGCCATGATATATAAGTGATTTTAGGGAGAGAGAACTGCAAAATTACTAACTCCTCCAGAGCCATCTGTGTCCAGTGACCAGAGATATAGATCAGGAAAACTGGAGAAAGCTCTGGATGCAGTGGGAGACCTTGATCTTTTTTTAAACTAAGGTTTTTAATATGTTTCACTTTGACTGGGACAACTGTCTATTCAGTGATTAGGGCTGCTTAAGCAAGAAATGAGCCAAAGAAAAAAGCCTTTTTTATCTAGTCAAAAAAAAAAAAAAAAAAAAAAAAAAAAAAAAAAAAAGGAATCAATCTGGGAAGGGAGGGTGGTGCAAGGTTACTAGTCTCACTTTCCCCTCTGGAACCATCTGTGTCTAGCAGCCAGATATAGATCAGAATCAAGGGAAATGGCTCTCTCGGACATATGTTAAAAAGTTATGGATTTATAGTCAAAGAATCTGGGTTTAATCCTAAATACTTACTTGTTGTCATTTTGGTTTAATCACATAAGCTTTCTTAGTCTCAGTTTCTTTACTTATGGAATGAAAGCCGTAAGTTAGAGGACTTGTAAAGGTTTTTTTTTTTCCTTCCAATGCCAAATCTACAATCTTATGAATATATAGCTGAAACATTGAAGTATTTTCATCTATTCTACATCCAATTTTTGGGTGAGTTATGTCAACATTTTCTAGAAACATGAAGGATTGTTATAACTTATCTTTTTAGCAATTTTGTTGTATAATAAGCCTATTAAATGGATAAAATCTGTGACAAGTTTGTGAATTAAAACCATTTAAGCCATTATATCATTATTTTCATTGTGAATTATATAAAGTCATTTCTTTTGATTTATGAGGCAAATCTTGCTTTCAATAACTTATTAATACAATTAAGCAGTGCTATAAAGTCTTGTTGACACAATTTGTTGCTTCTTTCTTATTTATTTGATCCTTTCAGATGGCAAACTCTATCAAGGCAAGAATCATATTATGATAATAATGATCATGTTATTAACTATGTAGTTTCTTAAGTTTTGCAAATAACTTTATATATTTAATCTCCTTTGATGCTTACAGCACTATGGGCTGTGTTCTAGAGGTATCATGAGGTTAAATGACTTACCCAGGATCCCCAAACTAGTTAAATGTCAGGTTAGAATCCAACGCAGATGATGCCTGAATCTCATTTCAGTCTTTCCACTGCAGTGTGACTTAGTAGCTCTTCCCATGGATAGTCAATGCTCTGCATACAGAAGATACTTAATAAATGATTTAATTGAATCAAGCTTAAGTCCATTGACTACAAGTCCCATCCTCTATTGATCACATCATAGCTACCTCCTTAGACATGCCTTGGAATGAATTAGCAAATGCCTCCTTGGCTCTTTGAAAAATCCCTACATATAACAAATACTTATATAATAATCTTGTTTTCTGAACTTTTTTTAGCATCAAGTAACTAAAAAACTTAGGGCCTTTTATTCATCCTAATTGTTATAATATATTATATAAATCTGTTGGTTAGCTATTCTTCATTTTTTCTTCAGGAGGTAACTAACATGCCCTTTTAAAATTTTTTTTAATATTCTTGATCTTTTATCTTTATTCTCTCTGTGTTTGGTGAAGTTTTCGACATATTATAAGTATAGTCTGAATTTACAAATGCAAAAATGCCATTCAGTCTTTAGAACAACCTACTCTTGGTTTTCTGTACAACAAAAGTAATAAAAAATAGGCCTTCCTCTCATTCTTCTCTTCCTCCTTCTTCCTTCCTCCTCTTCCTTCCTTTCATTCCTTTCCTCCTTCTCTTCTTCCCTTCGTCCCTCCCTTTTATTTCTATCCTACCCTCTGTCTATCCCTCTCTCCCTCCTTTCCTCCAAGTCTCCCTTCTTCCCTCCATTTCTCCTTCCCTACTTCCCTCCCTCCTTCCTTCCTTTCCTCCCTCCCTCCCTCTCTCTCTGTTTCTCTGTCTGTCTCTCCAAATTCATATTATATTTTCACATATATCTCCGATTTTTTCATTGTAAAAATTCTGTGTTATTTTAAATTTCATCATGGCAGTCAACAGTTTATAGACAATGAAATCTCTTCACTGGACTGGGATAACTTATTGCTTGCCCTCTGGAACTGAAAGGTTGTTATTTCTGATTCTTATCATAATTTGTACCATACAATATAAACAATTTGTTGAAGGACAAAATTGAAAATATTTCTTAACACCTGCCTGACATAGGCATAGCTCTTTTAGGCATGGCCTTGAAATAGATACTGTGTGTGATGCATCTTGACAGACTGACACTCCATTGGTTAACTGTAGAATTCTAAGCTCATTCAAAACTTTGTAACTTCAAATATTAATCATTGTCCCACCTTGATTTCTCCATAAAAAGCTACTTCTGCAAAAGATAATATTATTCATTAGAAGTCTATAGTATTTGTTTTGTATTTCATTATATCAACTTCTCATAGTTTACCATTTATTTCAATTTCTGCCCTCAACTTTAAGTAACAGTACTGTAGAGAAAGACAAGGGAGAAAAAAGTTACACCCCTCCTTTTTTATTAATAGCACTATTTTTAATGTTAGATATGGATGAATAAAATTTATAAAAATTATTAAAAGACTTTTTAAAGTATGATTAACTTTTGCAGTAAATATACTCATAGTTCAAGAGAAAAGGTTTGGTTTTTTAAGAAGCAATTACTGCAAGTGATTCTTGTTTCTAAGGACTAATATAAATGGATACTAAGTTGTGTTTTATCTTTCTCACTTTTTCTCCTACCTATTGTTCAGCTTTCTACCAGTCACATTAAAATCATGAAGCAATTATAGTTACAAGCATAAATTTACAAGTAAGAACATCAGAGAATGACACTTGGTGACTGAAGCACTAAAATTGAAAATGGGAAGGTACAGAAAGCAACTGTGATTCACTCTCCTTGGGCATAGGTATGAAGTTTTCCAAGTTGACTGCATTTTAAATTTAGAAAAAGAATAAAGAGGAGAAAAAAGTGCTAACACAGTTAAATGCTTATGTGAATATGTGACCTTGTGATTACACTTTGGGGACAAGTTTGTTCATTTGAATCTCCAAGTTAGTATACTTGTTAACACTTTTCCTTTTCCTTCAGCTCAAAACAAGGACCCCCCCCCCAGATTTGGCTATATAATCATAGCTGATTGTGCTTATGAAAGCAGTTTAGTAGCCCCATTCTACCTCAGTCATGGGATTCTCTTTGAAGATTATGTCATATGAGAGATAGGATCCAAAAGCAGCCAAAAATGGTCTCAGGAGGGCTAGGAACTGATTGAAACAAAATGTTCACTGAGGACACATCACAGATCCAGAAGTTTAAATATGTCCCAGAGCTGCAGCATCAGACTATAAAGAAAGACTATATGTAATTATGTAATTTCAAAAGTTAATTTTTAAAGGTCTAATATGATATTCATAATTAATATGTCCAAGAGGCACAATGTGCTTGGTACTGTGCTGCTGTGGGAAGGTTGTCTTTATAACATAGAGACTGATAATGGTTCATTTTTTATCTTTCTGTGGAAGATGCAATGATCCAAATTGCAAATCTGATTCTTATAACTCATTTTTTAGCCCTTGGAATCATCTGGTCCATGCTTTTTGCACAGCTGAAGTAAGTGTTGACCTAGCTACTATTCACATAGGATAAACCATATGGAAGATGACTAAATGCAACAGAAGCAGTTGAATGAAAACTTGGCCATCGCTATGTGTATCTTGAATAGTCACTAAATATTGATCAATTCTAGGGAAACCCAGAATTATACAGAAGAAAATAGGTAGAATCATCTTTGGGAAAAAGTAAAATTATTTTAATGACTTCAAAATTCTCTCTGAAACAAAGGCCTCTGAAACTCTGGAGTATGATGAAAAAGGTCACTATAACTTCTTTACAATGATTCCAAATGCAATAAGTAAATAAGTATGACATATTATACTGAAGAAATGTGTAATCAAATAAAAGATGATTTGCTTATGTGACAATAATAAGGGGTAACTAATAAATAACTTCTATGTGCTCCATTAGTATTCCTACAATATCAGAAGCAGAAAAAGATTCTCAGCATGTTGGGGAAACCTCCTAATCTAAGCTTATGGGAGGACAGATGGATGGATTTCTTTATCATTGGAAGGAATGTCCACACCAGTGTCATCAAAACATTTAAGTATTGGAGGGAATATGGCAGCAAGTTTTTCTCATGTGAAAATCATGTCATCATTCATTTACTCCACTTCAGACCAATATAGCAGTTTCTGGCTAGTGGAAAGCAAAAAAAATTTCCAATCAGGCAAATCCATAGAGATAACTTCCTGGTAATGCACAACAATTCAGCCTCACCTCTCCTGGAATGCAATTAGACAAATTGTGCCATTCTGGTTCAGAACAGAGCAATGTCAGGAGAATCTGACTTGTACCAATTTACATCTAGTTCATAGTTATCTAGCCAAAGTTGAATTGTCCTGGGGTTGATTTTTGAGGGATCGTTGGTTGCCTTTGTTGTTTTCTCCTCTAAAATGTAGACCCTTGGAGGGCAGGCCCTGTTTTATTCTTGTATTTGTGTCTTCAACATTTGGTTTTGAGTCTGCTATACTTTAGGCACTTAATAAATATTTGTTGATTGATTAATCTCCCTCATTATCCCAGGCTAACCCTGGTTCATACATAAACTTCTCTGAATAGTATCAGCTGTCCTGAAATTGGTATAGTTGAGGATCTTGTGAAGGTGTTTCTTAAACCATAAATAATAAAATATAATAATAATAAAACCATCTAGCATAGCAGCAGAGGCTGTTTTGGTCCAAAGTCCAATAAGAGGCCAACGGGAAGAAATGATGAAGAGCCTAGAAAATCATTCTTCTGTAATTTTCACTATAGTTTTGCTTACATAATTTTGGCCCAGGAAATTATAAAGAAACATTTTCTGAGATTATAGTTAAATCTCAATTAATAGAAATAAAAATGATCACATAAAGTGACCATATTATTTAATTTCTTAGTAGTAGAATTTATAACTATATAAAATACGGTTATTGGTTCAAGTTTGAATAGTACATTTGAATAATGTGACCACTTCATGAAATTCATTATTCACACTAATTCAAATTTCAGTGTATGGTTATTGTGGTTTAGTTGTTTCAGTCACATCTGACTCTTTGTGACCCTTATTTTTGGGTTTTCTTGGCAAGGATATTAGAGTGATTTATAATTTCCTTCTCCAGTTTAATTTACAGATGAGGAAACTGAGGCAAACAGAGTTAAATGACTTGCCTAAGGTTATACAGCTAGTGTCTGAGGCCACATTTGAACTCAGTTGGATAAGTCTTCCTGACTCCAGGCTCAGCAGTGCCATCTAACTTCCTCAAGCCCTTTAGTCACTTAGAGAATAAATGTGATGTTGTTTTCTCTCCATATAGACACAAACTAAATGAAAAGATGGAACAATGTTTTTTCTGTTAACGTTATTTTTGTCTTAAATCTGCTTGGATGTGATATCAGCATTAAGGCTCATCCTGTTACACAGTATCAACTTGTATCCAAGTTCTACTATATAACTGTTTTCTAGTTAAGTGGTTCTCTGTCAAATGACTTGAAATCAGTAACGCCCTTCCCATTTCTCCTAAATTTACATCCTCTAGAATATTTTATTAATCTGATAACCCTGACATGTTGATTTCTCAAGTTTTGATTTAATAAAGCACCTCAAATAGAACCTGAAAATCAAAGCATTATAATCTATACTTTTTCCAAATATGATCCCTTTTTGCTCGAGAAAATTTTAGATATAGCTATATAAATCAGACATTTACTGATAATAAATCATAATTTCATGACTCCCACATTCCATTATGGGGTTGGAACCCACAATTTAATAAGCTTTAGTCTATACCATTTAGGTCTAGGAAAATGGAGATTTTCCTCTCCCATGCCCATTCTCTTAGCCATATTGTTGGAGGGAAAAGTGTCACACATATGCTCATTAAAATGGTTTCAAATATCAAAAAGCTGTAGTAGAGAACTGACAGAAAAAATCCTACTCCTTTATTAAAAAGTGAAGAATTTGTAGAAGGATGTGGTACTCTGAGGACAAAAGTTAATATCTAATAGAAAAGTTTAGGTGGTTGTGCAGTTTATTTCAAATATAAGAAGTAACAGTAATATAGACCAAAAATCTGTGGAATGGACAAAGGATCCAAATAATATCCTGCCACTAGAGTAATTTGTTAAAGAAAAGATGAAAGTAGGAAAATAGAGGGAAAAACAATGTTGTATTTATAATGCATGCATCTAAATGTTATTTGTACTAAATGATATTGGAAATTTATGTGGTTTGAAGATACTTTCTTATGATTGTTAACCTTTCAGATTAATTTATTTTGCATTCATCAAATAAATTGTTGATTGTTCAGATATCTAATAGATAAAAGCTAAGGGAAATAGATTTCGGGTAATCAACTGTTAAATGTACCATATCATTGTCTCCTTTTATCTGAATTTGCATTCTTGTGAGCAATAGGTGAGCAATTCATGACACATTCCAAAGAAAGGAGGTGGGGAAGAAATTACAAAGAAGTGATATAAAATATGGATTATTTTCCTCCTCAAATTTTGTAGGCTGATTTATAGCTTGCTTTAGTAGGTTTATTAAGTTGAGGAGATGATAATGTTTTCCGAGGACATTTGACTAGGTCAGTGTTGATCAGTTTTGTTGTTACTATATAATTAATAGATAATAATAAATTGCTAGTAATTATATGGTGACTCAAGATTGCAAAGAGCTTTACAAATATTGTCTCATTTGATCCTCAAATGAGAAGGTAGATGTTATAAATAGAAAACTGGGGTAGATGGGTTAAGTGAATTGTCCAGGGTCACACAGCTAACAAGTGTCTCAGGCTTTATTTGAATTCATCTTTCTAACAAAGTGTCTAGCATTCTGTCACATACTCTAGAGGTGGTCTAACCAATTTTCCTTTTACCTGTCATAAGCTTTTAGTTCAGAGACTTAGACTGAAAGACTTAAATTAGCAGCCATAGTCAGAGTAAGTTTATACATTCTTGTTTCCTGCTGCCTTTCTGGACGTTAGTCTAACTAAAGCAATGAAGTAGTGAACTTTTCTTATTTTCTTTTGAATGAAATGATAATGGCATTCTCATTTCTCTTTGCCTTTTTCCAAATCATAGAAAACCTTTGTATTTGTCATGGATGATTGATAGTTTCCAATAGACTATTGGAAACACAATATACTATGCATTTATCATAGCAGTATCTTTTTAAAAAAAAGTTTTATTGATGCCTTTTCTTCTTATACCATAAACATTTCTCTTTAATGTTTTTCTCCTTAGAATTCTCCCTTGTAATAAAGAAAATAATTAAGCAAAACCCTCAGACCCAGCAACTGTATCTGATAGTACCTACTACATTCCACATCTGTAACTTACCATCTCTATACTGAGAAGTGGAGATGTGTTTCATGATCTGTTCTGTTTTCTCTCTTTTTTTAAGATAACTTGGAAAAGTGTTTCACATTGGTATAATAATTATTTAATAGCCTTATCATGATTAACTGTTTATGATGATAATTTCAAACCATGTTGTTCTCACTATATTCACTATTACCTTTCTACTGGAACCTGAGATTCTGTCCAGGGAACCAGAAGGGGTCTTGACTTATCTTACTTGGAACTATGTCACTTCCCAGCCATTTCCAAACCAAGCCTCAAATCTATTTCCCTTCTCCCATCTTATCTTAAAGCTCCTCTGTATATGTTTTCTTCCCTCATTAGAATGAAACTTTTTTCCCCCTGAGGCAACAGAGGTTAAGTGACTTGCCCAGGGTCACACAGCTAGGAGGTATTAAGTGTCTGAGGTCAAATTTGAACTCAGGTCCTTCCGACTTCAGGGCTGGTGCTAGAATGTAAATTTCTTGTCGGAAGGAATTGTCTTTTTTTCATTATATCTTTATTTCCTTGTTCTTAGTACAGTGTCTGGCACATAACCAGGATAGGTTGCTACAATTAATTTTGTAGCTGCTTTTTAATATTGTTTTTGTTTACATTTTTATTATGGGGTATATTGTTTTCTTTGTTGTTGTTTTTTCCTACTCTGCATCTTGTACATGTTTTCTTATGTTTTTATGTATTTCTCATATTTATTTTTTAAAAGTGCAACAATATTCCATTTATTTTAGCCATTCCCTATGTTTCCAGCTTTGTTTTGTTATTACAAAAAAGTGCTGCTTTGGATATTTTTAGATATTTTAGGATTCCCACTCTCTCTCCTTCCCCTCTCCCTTTCCCTCCTTTTCCCCTTCCTCTTCCTGTTCCCCTTCCTCTCTTTCTCACTTCATTTTAATATATACCCAATAGTGGGATCATTGGGCTAGATGTAGTGTATGAATAGTTTAGTTCTTTTATAGTATTATTGAAAACTGTTTTCCAGACCAGTTCTGGGCTCTATCAGCAATTTATGGCTTCTCACAATCCTCCAGCATCGACCATTTCCAATTTTAATTTTATCTTACTCTTTGAGAGGGGACAGATGAAATATCAGAATTATTTTAATTCACTATTCTTTTTTTTTTAATGATTTGGGAAAGTATTACACCTGGGTTGAACTATTATTTAATAGCATTATCATGATTAACTGTTTATGATGATAAACTTTAAACCAAAATCACTAATACTCTTCTTCTGGAACCTTAAACTCTGTCCATGGAACCAGAAGAGGTCTGTTAGGTGAACTTGACTTATCTCACCTGGAACTGTCACTTCCCAGGCAATTTCATACCAAAACACAAATCTATTTTCCTTCTCTCATCCTATTTTAAAGCTCCTCTTTATGTGTTGTCTTCCCTTATTAGAATCTAAACTTCTTGAGGGAAGGGATTTTCTTTCTTCATTGTATTTCCATTTCCTTGTCCTTAGAACAGTGTCTGGCACATAAAAGGGGCTGAATAAATGTTTTATGATGTTTAATTTTTATTTAATTCTAATAAATCATCCAGAATGCAAAGGTTACCTAAGGAGTCCAATAGAAACAATTTGTTCCAAAGTGCTTGAAAAATATGTAACTTATTTTCTTACTCAAAAAGAGATTTCCTAAGTATGTCAAGCAGCATAAGCCAAATGGTGTCTCTTTACTTACTTTCCTACATACCATTGTGAAATGGAATAGAATTTTAATTCCATAAGGTAAGTTGCCACCTAAATATTTTACTTGGATGTTACTTTAAGTTATTCATCAATCTATCAATATGGATCAATCTTAAATATTTGAGGAATCTCCTTCTGCTACTCACAGATATGCAGGCAAGACTATTGGCAAAGTCCATGTTGTATTCTTTTGGTTCCAGTTTCTGTAATGTTTGTCTATGCCTGTGGGAGTGGAAGTATGAGGTTGTGTTAGGCTTTTCCCTCCAGTTTTCTGTCAGTTTTGGTTATGTTTTGCAACTTCAAAATTTTGTCTCATGAGAGCGTCATTTTCTCTCTGTACAAACTGTACTTTGTAAAGCAGTAGAAACATATCTGAGATTTTTAATTCAAATCATGTGTTTTGTTTCTGTATGTATGTACTGGGATAATCTGTGGCAAGGCAACTGACTTAGTGAATTTTACTGATTTTCCATTATAACTGCAAAGGAAATGACCTACTCTGGCCAAAAACTAAGTGGAATTCCACAAAAATTAAAGTTACTCTTGGAAGAAACCTGGTGAACTCTGTTTGAAATTTATACAATTTGTTTAGTCTTAGAAATAGATATGGTCTGTTTAGTTGTAAAATTGAAGGAGGCATATTATTATAAATTGATTTTTATTAATTTTTATCACCAAAATTTGTCTCAATATTTCCTTTTCCCCCCTATTTGGAGAGCCAAACCATATTAAAATGTACATTGGCATACACACACACACACACACACACACACACACATTGAAAAAAAAAAATTTGAAAATGTGATCAGTGTATCCAAACCATGTCTCTCCTACCTCAACAAATAGTGCGTTGGGAGTGTCTTCTCACATTTCTTCTTTGGAGACATTGTTCATGGTAATTTTACTACATTACCTTTGGATGGTTTTGTCAGAGTTCTTTCCATTTATATTGTTGTAGTTATTGTGTTTGCTGTTTTCTTGGCCCTGGTTATTTCACTTTGTATTAGATTATTTAAATCTTTCCCTGCTTCTCTATATACACTATATTCCTTGTTCCTCAAAATACAGTAATACATTTAAAGATCTCCTTTTGATTCACTGGCCATTCAGTTGTAAAACTGGAAGGTGTTTATTAACTCACCAGTATTCCCTACTTGTCCTTCAGAATTATCACAAGATGAGACCTTAGAGGACATCAAGTTTGACCCCCCCCCCACCATTTTACAACAGAGAAAATAGACCAAAAGACCTTCAGTAACTTGATGAATATCCCATAGCTTCTAAATAAATGTGTGAGGCAGATTTAGGACTCAACTCTTCCAAACTAAAAATAAAGGGTCCCATCTGATTATTCATAGTTTATTTCTTTGTTTTTTAGTATGGGATTTTTATTTTATAAACAGCTCTGCAAAATCATTTTAGTCAGAATTTTGTTTAGGAGAAAGTAGATTGTGATCTAAATTGATGGATTTCTTGAAGGCATAGTTCTGGATCCTTTATCAACTTGCCTTCCTTTGTCTAGCTCCCAGGAAAACTTAACTGCTTTAATGACAGATATTTTTCAGTTCTTCTTGTATCTGGAAACCTAGAAGAGCAACAGAAAAAGTCAGCTACTATCTGTGTGCTTCCAACATGTCCTCTCTGAACTCTCAGTCCCTGAGAGGCTAGGATGACAATTTGTGCTATTACTTTATTTTAAATGGACCCTTTCAAAATGATGATACAAAGAAGAAAAATCAGGACCACTTTCTCCAGAGTCATCCAGGTTGATTAGGGCAGCACATCTTAAATTTTTTCCCACTCATTGACCTCTTTTCTCCTGAGAAACTTTTACATGACTCCAGATAAATAGGTATAAAAATAGATAAACAAAATTTCAATTCTTATGACTAAGTTTTTGATTCTATGACCTTCCTGGCTATTCTTCTCTGGCTATGCTTCAGATCATCAATATTCTTCCTAAAGTCCAATGCCTAAACTTTACTCTATTCTAAACGTGATCTGAATAACAAAGATAGACTATAAACTTTGAAATGGACACAATGCTTACAATAACAACCTAAACATTGCAATTTTTTTTTTTTTGGCAGTGACATCCTTCTGTTAGCTGATATCAAACCTCAAATTACCAAAGACTCCATTTAAAAAATATCATCAGGGCAGTTAATTGGTATAGTGGATAGATAGAGTATTAGCCTTGAAGTCAGGAGGACCCGAGTTCAAATTTGGTCTCAGACACTTAACACTTTCTAGCTGTGTGACCCTGGGCAAGTCACTTAACCCCAGCCTCAGGGAAAAACAAAAACAAAAACATGTATCATCTACAGTCTAACCAGGTTTTTCCCATCCTATAAGCTGGAGTGCAAGATTTTGCCTTTATCTCTATTAAATTTCATTTTACCAGATTAGGGAAAACATTTTGGATGCAGTTTCTCTATTCTCTAGATTAGCTTATCCTTTCAGTTTTATGTCATTTGTGAATTTGATAATAAAGTATGTCATCTATGCATTCCTAAAAATTATTTGTAGGGAATAATAGAATATGAATGAAGCGTGTGTTCTAATAGTAGGAGTATTGACCTTGGAATCAGGAAGGCCTAGGTTCTGATATTCACTGTGTGCTTCCTGGGCAAGTCACTTAATCTCTCTGATCCTTGGATTTTTCATTTATAAAATGATGAAATTGAACTTAGATGGCCCCTAAGGCCCCTTCCTATGATTCTTTGAAGATGGAGCTCTATTGCATTCTAATGGATTTCATTCTTCAGGTTGACATTGATTTATTAATCAACACTCCTGGGGACCAGATAGGAATCCACCTACCAGTTCTATCATCTACCATATCTTCATCTTGTCTGCAAAGATATAGTAAAAATCAATTCTTTCTGAAACACACAAGGTAGAACCTAGGCATAAGCTACCAGGTATAGGTTAGGACTCAAGAAACAGTAACTACAAATGAAGATGAAATTTCAGGTGGAGAGTGATGGGGCAGTGCAATCGTACTCCAGAGGTGCTACTTCTCTATGTCAAGTATATGCTGAATAAAATTTCTCATATAAGTAATCCCCTCAACCCCTCAGTTTTTACACCTACATTTAGAATATTAAGTAGAACACATCAGCAATGGATCATAGCCAACCTGGAAGACTTTAAAAGTCATCTTGCATGGCTCCTATACTTCATTTTACATGCAGATGAAGTAACTGAGGTAAACAGAGGATAAATGACTTTTCCAATGGGAATAGTAGTAAGGTCACAGTTTGAACCTTGAATCTCTCATTCTAAATGTAGCATTCTTTATCCTACACTACTCTATAAAACTCCTACTTGCAGTGGATTCAGTGAGATGGCAAGCAGAGGCAACTGGTAGCTTAGGGCATGGATCCCTGGATCTGGAGTCATGCTGTTTTGAGTTCATATTCAGCCTCAGACACTTACTAGCTATGTGAAATTGGGCAAGTCACGTAACTTCTCTTTGTCTCCAAGAACAACAGGCTAATTCATCAAATTGGCCAAGGAAGCCAAGACAGAATCCCAGTTTGCATTGCAAACAGATTTATGGGTCCCTAGTTTCCCTCCCAGGGAGTTCTAATTTTAACAAAAATCCAAAGCAAAGATTTTCTGAGGTGGGATTTACATATTTTCTCTCTTGTAGATAACCATAGCATTTTACTAATTGAGTTGAGAATAGCAGAAGCCCTTTGTCACATTATGCTGATAGCATCTGACAAGTCAGAAAACTTGAGTTGAAAAGTTAGTAGTATTTGTGGGTCAGTCATTTATCATCTCTGAGTTTCAGTTTTCTTGTCTGTAAAATGGAATTAATAATACTTTTACTGTGAGGTAAAAAATACTTTTACTGTGAGAATTGTACTTTGTAATTTTATAGCATTATATGAACCTGAGTATTATTATCACATGTTACTATAAAGTGAATTCTATGACATAAAATTAGAGATTTCTTTGTTCTTGTTGTTTAACTTGTGAATTAATCACCTGTAAGGAAAGATGGGACTTGAAAAACCTTAGTTCCCAGAGGAGAAAAGGTAGAAAGGCATTTCAGCAAAACTGCCAATTTGAAAAAGAATTCTTGAAGACATGGAGCAATTGAACTCCAATAGATAAGAGGAGAAAGCAACAGCAGTATTTTGAACAAATTGTTAAGAGTGGTATACTCAAAGAAAGAGAAGGTGAGCAAAAGTAAGTGCTTTTCTTACTGTGACTGTTTCTTATAATCCATAGCTTAAAGAATTAGAAACTGAGGAGATACCTATCAAGTGAACAAGTTGTGGTATATGATTGTGATAGAACATTCTTGTGCCGTAAGAAATGATAAATAAAATGGTTTCAGGAAACCTGAAAAGACCTAAATGAGCTGATACAAAGTGAAGTTATCAGAATCAGGAAAATATTGTACACATTTATAGCACTATTGTATGATGAGCAGCTGTGGATGACTTAGTTATACTCAGCATTACATGACCTAAGACAATTCTGAAGGATTTATGATGAAAATTGATCTTTACTACCAGAGAACTGATGGAGCCTGAATGTGAATATAAGCATTCTTTTTAAATTTTTATTTTCCTTTGGTTTTTCTTTCTTTCTTTTTTAGTCTGTATGGTTTTTCACAGCATGAATAATATGGAAATTATGTTTTACATGACTGTACCTATGTATACCTAAATCAAATTGCTTGCCTTCTTAAGGAGGGGGAAGGAAGGATGAGAGAGATTTTGAAACTCAAAATTTAATAAAAAGAATGTTAAAATTGTTTTTACATATAATTGGAGTGAGGAAAATAACCATTGCTTACCCAGGAAACCCAAACCATGAGGCATCCATTTTTTCTGGGGTTTTTGTTGTTGTTGTTTTATCATTTTTCAGTCATGCCTAAATCTTCATGACCCCATTTGGGGTTTTCTTGGCAAAGAGACTAGAGTGTTTTGTCATTCCTTCTCCAACTCATTTTACAGATGAGAAACTGAGGCAAATAGGGTTATTAAGTTGCTTTACCAGGATCACACAGCTAATAAGTGTCTGAAGCTAGATGTGAACTTAGGAAGATGTCTTCCTGACTTCAAATCTGACACTCTATCCTTTACAACATTTAGGTTATCTTTTACGTCAATGGATTTATCCTTTCCAAGAATACATCATGCAGAGGCCATCTGGAATCCCTTGCCTAATTTCAAATACCTTGGTGTCTCAGAAGCTCTTGACATCATTTGAAGAGACTTAGTAAATTAGCAACCCCATAAAATCTCCTTTTTAAGTACTTATTATGTGCCAGACTCTGTATTAAGTATTGGAGATGAAAACAAAATGACAAAAACAATCCCTGCCCTCAAGGAGCTCACATTCTAATAAGGAAGATAGATATATTATAGATAATTTCATCTTGGGGAACTAGGAAAAGCCTCTTCTAGAAGATGGAATTTAAATTGAGTCTTGAAGGGATCCAGAGGAACTAAAATGAATAGGTAAGGGGTCATCATTGCACACATCGGGGATAGCCAATGCAATTATAGAGATAGGAAGTGAAGATTGTATTTGAGAAACTACAAATAGGCCAGTGTGTATGGATCATAGAGTTTGTGGAGGAAAATAAAGTTTAAGAAAATAGGAAAGATAGGAAGGGATCAGATTGTAAAGGGTTTTAAATGCCATAAAGAAGAGTCGATATTTGATCCTGGAGGTATTAGGAAGCCACTGGAGATCTATAAGCAGGATAGTCACATGCTCAAGTCTACACTTTAGAAAAATCATGCTTGGCAGATTAAGTGGAGATTGAATTGGAGTAGGGAGATACTTAAAGAAGGAAGACTAGTTAGAAAAAGGCTATTGTATTAATCTAGGTAAGTTATAATTGGGGCCTGAATAAGGGTGTGGCTGTGTGAGTAAGTAAAAGGTGCCATACATATATGTATGTATGAGATATATTGTAAAGATAGAAACCATTGGATTGAATAGATGGAAGAATAAATGTGGAGAATAAAGGATTGGCTGTGAGTCTGGTAGGCTGTTGGTACTGTTGACAGTAAGAGGGAAAAAGGAAAACTTTGCAGGAGAAACACCATGATTTCTGTTTTAGACATTTTGAGTTTGAAATGTCTGTTGTTATGAGGTTGAGGTGATTGAGAGGCAGTTCATAAATGGGTGACTGTAGCTCAGGAGAGACAATAGGGTTGGATATAGAGACTTGGGAGCCATCCGCATAGAGATAATAGTTGAATCCAGGGGAAGATTAGATCACCAAATGAAATAATATGGAGCAAAAAGATATTAAAAAAAATATAGGAGCTCCAGGCTAAAACTTGGAGCACATATACAAAATCTGGTAGTAAATGTTTAACAACTAGTTCTACCAAAAACAAAACAAAACAAAAAAACGTTTTTAAGTTAAGTTTAATCTGCATTAGTGCTTTCTTTAGACTACATAATCAACAAAATGATAAAGCCAAAAAATCAAAAATTTTGTCAATTTCTGAATTTGCTGATTTTTGAGGAGTAAATGATTTTGCTAAAAATTTAATAATTCAATTAGAACTGGCTCAGGTATTCCACTGTGACACCTGCAGTTAGTAACTATGACATGGATGAAAAAGTCGCAAAGAACGATGAGAAGGAGTCATTGGATAGATAAAAGAACTAGAATAGAGCTGTGTCACCAAAACCTAGATAGGGGAGGACATCTGGGAAGGAGAGATAACTGATTCTGCCAAAGTTGAAGAAGGATGAAGATTGACAAAATGCTACTAGATTTGACCATTAAAAGATCATTGGTAACTTTGGCATTGACAGTATTAGTTGAAAGATGAGGTAAGAATGCAGTCTGTTTAAAAGAGAGTGAAAGGAGAGGTTTCTCAAGGAATTTAGTCATGAAGGGAAGCAAAGTACAGAAGAAGAAGAGAGCTAGCAGGATCATATTGATCAATTGAAGATTTTGCATTGATCATGATAATATGGGCATGTTTGTAGGTGGCAAGAAAAGAATATGATTAGGAAGAAATCAAAAATAATTGTGTTATAATGGATCAGGTATTAGACTTGAACTAAGTTCTTTGTGTGATATGCAAGTCACTTTAATCTCTCAGATTCAATTTTCTCATTGGTTAAATGGAGAAAATAATGATGCCTACTTCATAGCTTTGTTGTATGGATCAAGTGAGCTAATGGGTGTAAAGTGTTATATAAATATGAATTATTATTTTTATTGTCATAATCTTAAAAAGGTTCAAGAAGTTTTCAGGTACTTTCAGAAACCCTTCAATTTTCAAAATATCTCCCCATTTAGAGAGTTAACCAATTCCAAAAGCTCACTGCCATTTCTGAGTATGAGTTTGTAAGACAAATTTAATCTAACCCATTCTAGACTCTCAGGGAAATCAGTTTCTTGAAGCCATCTTGAATTTTAAGGTGTCTGTAGATAGCCAATTCCTATAATAAGATGGATTTTATCAGGAGGAACCTAGAGAGAAATGGGTTTTTTCCTAACTCATTTCCAATGCTGCCAGATGTCTTTCTGTAGATTATGTGGGTTTTGACCTCCTGGAGCTTTACTAATCTATTTCCCTACACTTTTGACATCATTTGGAAAGAGGTAGCAAAAGTAGTATTAGAGTCTGGCTACAACCTAGAATACAGATGAATCCTTTAAGCTTTTCTGAGAATTTTTGTTTTCTTTGCAAGGTTGGAAGAAGCAAAGAAGATTATGTAGAGAAAGCCAAAAGTGGTAAGCACCAAAAGTGCTGGCTTCAACAGTCCAATTTCCAGAAGTAGCTAGCTATATTCTATGCCTATGTGTGGGACCTCACAATGGGTACCACACTATTCATGAACAAACAGAACTAGATGACCAGAGATATAGGGTTTGGAAGGGGAAGGGCTCTGCTGGTAGTTATGCCTGAAGGAAATGTCCAGATCTTTAGTTAGCTTTACTGATTAGAAAACTGAAAGGCCATAATGTCTAAAAACGATGTAAAGGAACAGTCAAGACTGGGTCTGCTAGTGGAAGGGTAGGTCTGAAGATCAGAAATCTTGGTTTGGGATAAAAAAAAGAGAGCTAGACAAAGAAGAATTTATTTTTATGTATTTACTTTTATAGTTACATGAGCATTTTAAAATTTGGTGTTCTATTGCTATCTATAGTCTCCAAGTTCTCTCTAATTCTCTGTAAGTAGAGAATTACCAATACCATTGCTGCTTACTTTCTTCCATAGGAATGCTCATTGAATTGAATTGACATTCAACAACTGTAAAGACTCTATAGTGCCTATAATGGCATAATGGTGTACCTCGTTTTTGTTTTAACCTCCATTCAGGGCCATATCAGACTGAAATTTTCTTGTGGCTTTCTACATCAATTAACAAATATTTCTTAAGTGTTTCCTATATTTCAGACAGTCTATTAAGTTCCAGGGGTACAAAGAAGGGAAAATAGTCCCTGATCTCAAGGAGGTTGTATTCTCACCAGTGATTCGTAACATTTTCACTAGGTTCTATAGTGAATATTTGTTCATTCATTCAACAATAACTTATTTAGCATCTACTATGTATTAGGCACTATATTAGCAGGTGGGGACACATCCAGAAAAATGTAACATATCTTGGCTTCAAGGTGCTAACATCTTATTACTTACTTGAGACCCCTTATAACTACAAGAAAAGCTCTGAGGCAGTACAAAATAAGATATGAATTAAGCCTCTACATAGATTTCCCTCTAGGGAATACTCTTCAAAACCATGGTAAAATTCAGAATTATCCCCCTTCTTCCTCTTATCTTAATTTAGGTTTTTATTTTAAGACACTCTGAGACATGTAGATTGTGTCTACACACTCAAAGTGAAGTGGTAAATTGAAGCAATTATATGGATGATTCAAGGAGAAAAAAAAAACATTCTTGCTTTAATTACTGGGATATCTTTGGCTGAAATTATATTGTCTTGAATTATGCAGATAATTCAGATAATTCTACTAGCATTCTGTTATGGCACAGGGGTGACCTGGGCTTCTTATCTCAGCAGAACTATTAGCCCAGTAGTTCCTACCAAGTTGGAACAGCATCTAATATGAATCTAATGAAGAGACTAGATAGATAGTCTAAGAACAGTCTGATTAACTTTGGAGAAATTTTTCATCAATAAAATTAGCTTACCAGGTAGTAAATTTTTCTTCTGACCTTCAGGGAATTCATGAACACCATCCAGTAAGACTGAGTCAGATGGCAGTAGAAAGGTTCTACCTTACCAATGAAATCACAAATTCTGGAAGTATTCCTCTAGATATGCAATATCTATATAATCCAAATTATCTACTTAGGAAAGAGTCCTTATAATCATTTAGCTTGTAATTAGGTTAGTTTACCAGTGAAGAAATGGAGGCCAAAATATGAAATTACTTCTTCAGGGACACAAAGCAACAAAATTAAAACTAGAACGTGGTCCTCCTGAATTTTTTTTTCTTTCTGGAACTCAATGTTAGCTGTTTCAATTTTCTGCTATACTTTACTTAGTATAGATCAGAATATTAGCATTTCTCCTATTTTTGTCAGGATAGTTAAATCTCATTCAATCTGTCACTTTTCTAAAAAGATAATTTTGATAGTGTTTTAATCCAGGTCTGGACATGTGATTGATCAAAAAAGACTAATGGGCTAATACCAGTTCTGGAAGAGTTGTGCTCTACTTAGTTGTAGCTGGTGTTTGTGAGGCCTGTTGCTTTAAGTGACTGTTTTTTGTCTCCAGTGGCTGCACATTCAGAAATATGTTGTTTGAAGAATAAGTCTCTGGTCTGAGCCCTGGCTTCCTGGGATCAACTTCAACCCCTTTCAGACATTGCACTAAATACCGGAGACTGCAGCCAGTGTATTCAGGTTGACATTGATGAGTGTGCATGCTACACTTTAGATTTGTCAAGTGTTTCCCAGGGCTTTTTCTTGCTTCATTCTTACCTCACTTTGGCAGTCCATAGACATTGTGACTTGTCCAGAGTCATCAAATCAGTGAATGGCATGTCGATATTAGGAATAACAGTCTCTGATTTCTAGGTCATTGCTTACTCCCACTGAGTCATGCTGCCTCTTTTTTGTTTTAAACTTTTTCCCTCTTGGAATTATTTCATTCAACCATATAGATTTCTTTTTAGAAGTCCTAGAGACTTGCCTTTCCCTAGTGATTGACAGGAAGCTTTGGTTGATGACTTTCTCTGGGAAGGAAGACAATTCAGTGAAAGCTTTTGAGATTTGTATGTGAAAAGAAGGGGAAATAATTTAAGCTCTTACATTTGAATTGGCTGTAACTGGGAGGAGGGAGAAAAATCAAATCTTTAGAACCCCTAAAAACAGCAGTGCCTAAATAATTGTAGAGCCATTGGTTTCTGTTTCAGACCTCACCAGGTGGGTTACAAAGTTGTTTCTCTTCCCACATCCTTTTCCCTCCTTTGCCCCCCAAGGAAAGCATGGTGATTTTTTTTTTGAAAGGATAGAGCCATAGGAAAGATATCTCACTATCTGTTTCCTGCTGTGACTTTGTTCGAAATAACTTAGTGTCCTTTTTATTTAAATCACAGTTTATCTGTGAAGTACAGATGTTGGATGCAGATTAATGTATGTTCCCCTGCCTCTTTACACTGTGTTCATTGGAAATTCGGTCCCTCCCTTTGCTCCTCCCTGCCTCCCCCTCCCAAATTACGAGTTAGATAAAAGCGAACAATTATGCTTAGAGCAGTAACCATCCTGTGATTCCAAACTGTCTTTTGGAGCTTGATAAGTATTTATGGTGCGTTGAGAAACATAAGGAAAGCCGGAAAGAGCTTTTTGCTAGGTAGAATCCTCTGACTCGTCATCCACTATCAAGAAGCCTCTTCCAAGTGACTGAAGCAGGGGAGCTGAGCCAATCAGAGGGCTCTTTCCTGGCTCTGTCATCAGTCCTTGGTTGGGGAAGGGTTTTGCTTTTATGCTCTGTATTTGGAAGGCAGATAAAATGCCTGGTCTGGACTGCCTCTAGGGATAACCTTCCCCTTTAGGATGTGAAGGAGTAACATCTTGGCTGGAGAATCCACAGAAAATTGATAAGGCAGGCTCTGTTCTTCAACATAGGCCTTTTCTACCTTTTGACCCAGCTGTGATTTTGTAGCAATTTTGCTTTTGTCCTGAAAGAGGGTGCTTTGGATTATCAGAGCTCCATGTACGACAATTTGTACCTGCATGGATTTGAAGATTCGGAGGCGGTAAGAATTTTCATAGCCTTTTCCTTCGACCCTCCTACTACCCCCTTCTTTCCTCTCCCTCCCCCCCCATTACTAAAAGCCTAACAGGCAATGCAGGAAACATGGAGCTGAGATTAAGCATCATTCCGATGTTAGCTGACTGCTCTGTTAATGTATTATATACAGTTTACAGTCACCTGAAACAATCCTCCATTACATAATTTCTTGTCAAGCAGTTTTTGTTTTTGTTTTTTTTTTTAAAGATGAGGATGACAAGAAAGGTTTAAAAGATTGAAGATTATCTTGATATCTCAACTAGCCAGTCCACATTTGCTCTGACAAGGTGTGACTGCTTTCTTATAGGAGCAGTTTTGTTTTTGTTTTTGTTTTTTTAACCATGCCGAAAGCTGTTCTGATGAATATACATTTTATGTCAGCAGGGTTAATAGGAAAAGCCCATTCATTATATAATACTGGCATGAATGGGGAATTCCTGAGTTACTGTCTGGGTTATTTGCTTTCTGAACAAACAACTCGTGCCTATCTATTGCTTCTTTGTTAAGAGAATCAGATGCATGTGCCTGTGATAATGTAATACCGTAGTACTGTGTCACAGTGGCAGTGTGTAGGGTTCTTGTAGTTTGCCTGGTATGCTGAGATGGGCTCACAGACATTTGGACTAGAAAACTGGACTTCTTTTTAGCCTATTGTCCAGGCAGTAAAATCTGTTCAAATCTGGATTATGATGGTTACTAAAATCTTGCTTCTCCTCTCCCTTCCCCCATCCTGCCAATAGATTGTTAAGTAGCATTGAGTCAAGAACAGGGTTGATTTCCTGCTTCTTTCCTCTAAGTCTGCTATTGCTGGTGATAGTTCTTGTTTCTCTCTTCAGCAGTTACATAGAAACCTTGCAAGGCTGAATTATTTCTTATTTTGGGAGGCAAGGAAGAGGGCACTCTGTGGGGAGTCTGCTTTTATATGAACACTGTTGCTATACATGCTGTCACATATTAAATAGAAATATGTTACATAAGGTTCTGTGACTAAACACAAAATAAAAGATTATAATATAAACTCGTGTATACGTCAATGCAGACGTATGTACCAAATGATGTGATGTCCATGGGAGATAAAATCCTCAGTTCAGATAAGGCATTCCATTCTTCTGCCTGCGTGCTTTAGTGGGCACTAACTTTAATTCTGCAAAGTGTAACCTCTCAACATGTTGCCCAACACACTAGTAAATTATCCAACTGTCAGTTTATTTCAGAGGAGAAATTCTGAAGCCCTTAAAACTGGGATGAAGAAAATACATAACTGGGAGTTAGGGGTGAGGTGGGAGGGGAATGAAAAAGTGTTTGAATTTTGCAAATGAGCTTCCCTAGATCCTTCCCAAGACCTGATTATTTTTATAACTCGTCTCTCTGCACTCAGTTATGAAATATTTAATGCCTCATTGAATTTTGTAGTTAAGTTTTATTTTCAACCATTAGTTCTAAACTTGGACATCCTGTGTACACAAATGGATTGGAGTTATTTCAGAGGTGCCTCTTGAAACCAACTCTGTTATTAACAAAATCAGCTAGGAGCTAATATTTCCAGCTCTATGTTCTTGAGAACTATTTAAATTCTTGATGTCCTGGTTCAGAGGGGAGCCATTATAAGTGTGAAGGCATTTTTTTTCTCAGCCTCTTGGGACTATGTAGCTTGTCCTGTAAAGGGGAAATTAAAACTGCATAGACTTGGTACGACTCAGGTAGCCAAGTTGCTGGATAGTGGGTTGGTACTGCAGTGCCGTACTGTTGGTGACTAAGTGGTTGCCAACAACCAAAGAACCCTTGGGTTGAGCAGATCTGCGGAGGTGAGGAACGTGGGGGAGGCCTGTGAAATGAAGGAATTGATCAGGTGAATCTCTGATTTGGGATGATTTTAGCTGGGTGGGTTAGAACATTTTTTTTCTCTTTACTTAGATGCTGGGGGAAAAGAAAATATTCAGGAGGATGAACTGTCTGTAAATGCTCATTTGAGTTTATTTGTTTTTATAAGGAAGAATAATGTGATGTGTTACCCAAGATGGTGTGAACAGAGCTTCAAGCCAATGGAGAAGACTAGGCCTAAATAGCTGTGCCGATGAAGTGAAAAATACAGCCACACCTGGAGTATTCACATCCTCAGCAGTCATTCTCAGTGCAAATGCATTTATGGCTGTAAGTGTGTGGGTTTGCACAGATTAAAGCAAAGCTCTCTAAACACGTTTGGTGGATAGGAATCCAAAGGCTTTACTCAGATGGTGAACTGCAGCCAGATAACATATAGATACTGAATGATGAGTACTGCTGCACTTCCTTTTTGGGGGTTGGGAAGCCATGCGACCATGGCCTGCTACTCTGTATTGTGGGAAAGGTTTGGGGGGGAGGGTTGGTGGTGGTGCCCCCTCCTACGACAAATAACTATGTGGCCATTCAGTAATCCTGTAATAATCAGGTGTTGTCTACGGATAGATGATTTAGTCCAAATAGGATATTTTATTGTGCATAGAGAGCAGCTCATATTATTGCAGGGAATTGGAGGTCTGATTGATCCACTTTTGTAAAAGATGTATATATTTGTACAGTTTAAATTTTTGTCCAGAGGATTGGCAGTAATTTATTATACTAGGGCTATTTGCTTATTGCTTCTATGTGTTTTACAGAGGAAAGGGTTAAAGCTCATTAATATCAGCTGAAGTCTGAGAGTTTCATGTTCTTGGATCTTTATATGACTTTAAATAAGTCATGAAACTTTGCCATGGTTTCAGGGAATGTGGTCCTGTTTGTTCTGATGTAGAATCGGAATGATTTTGTGTAACATCATGCCTAGAACATATCATCATATGGGAGCCAATGTGCTCAGTACCTCGTGAACATGCTTCATCCAATGCCTTATACCCTTTTCAGGACAAGTGCAATGGTTAGACCAAGCTAATTAGAATCAGCTATCAGTATATGCAGATGTTGGATAAGGACTGTTTTTGTGGAGGGCTAGCTCTACATACCAGTCCTGAGTTATTGTTGTTGTTGTTGTTGTTGTTGTTGTTGTTTAAATAAATGTTCAGGCATAAACAGCTGCTATGGTGTTTTTTCCCTACAAAGCTACTTATCAGTCCTGGTAGCTGAGGTGTCTTGTGGCGACTGATCCCACTGTGTACCTCAGAATTTTTCCTGATTAGCTAGTAATTTAGGCAGGTAATCACTGTGGGACAAGTTGCAATTTAAATAGAGACTCTATGTTGCTTTATATCAGTGGAAATGCTCTAGGAATAGAACTTATTTGTTGGGTAATGAAAACACAACATGGATATTGTTGCAATTTCTATGAATTTTTTTGTAAGAACAAAGTGGTGAAATTATTATCGTTTTCAGAGGAGGCAATGAGGTACCATAGAAGAAACTCTAGATTTAGAATCAAGTAAGATCTTGCTTTGATGCCTGGCTATATTACTTATTAGCTGTGTGACCCAAGGTAAGTCACATCACTTCTATTGTCTCAGTTTCTTCACTTACAAAAGGGTGGATTAGATGACCTCTGTGATCTAGCTGTGAGTCATGGAGACTATGGATTATATAGAGTTGTTTTCACTCTCTGTAGCCAGGTTTCACTGATGAAACTATATATTTTTGAATTTTAATGACTTTGAAGAGGAGGTTTAAACTTTGTCAGGGATACAGAAGAGTATAGAAGAGTAAATTCTTTAAGTATTTTTCATCATAAGAATGAAATAGTGTGCTATTTGTATTGACATTATTTGATGTTTCCAGAAAGATGAGTACTTAAATAAAAGTGAATTATACATTGTTGAGTATACACAGTTAATGCATATATAAATATAACACATTTTCTTTTAATCTGTTTACTTGCTACAATAACTACCTATAAAAGTTTAAGATTCCTTTGTTAACTTATAAAAATATACTTTCCATATAAGGTAAATCATGAGCACATCTATTCACAGATATTCAGATAGATCTTTCTAATTGATGATTAATGTAAAATATGTACAATCATAAAATTTTAGAAGAAAAATTAATTACTTTTGACAATGAAACAACATCCTTGATACTGTTTTTTTTTTTCATCCTTGATATTGTTAATAAGCATACTTTCAAAGGCAAAGATTCAAAAAAATTATTGCACCAAAAGATATATCAAATTTTTTTAAAAATATAAGTAAATATGACTGTATAGGTGCAACATGGCGGCTAATGATGGATTTGGAGTCAGGATGACCTAAATTCAATTTTTTTTAAATTATAGCTCTTTTTATACAAAACATATGCATAGGTAATTTTTCAACACTGACCCTTACAAAAACTTGTTTCAACTTTTCCCCTCCCTCCCTCCACCCCCCTCCTCTAGTTGGCAGGTAGTCCTATACATGTTAAATATGTTAAAGTATATGTTAAATACAATATTTGCATAGATATTTATATAGTTATCTTGTTGTACAAGAAAGATTGGATTTAGAAAAAAGGTAAAAATAACCTGAGAAGAAAAAACAAAAATGCAAGCAAACAATAACAGAAAGAGTGGAAATGTTATGTTGTGGTCCATATCTAGATTCAAATATTGCAGCAGACTCTTACTTATTGTACAATCTTAGGCATGTCACTTAAATCCTCCAGGTCTCCGTTTCCTTATCTGTAAACTAAAGAAGCTAGACTTGAGGATATTTAAGTTCCTTTCCAATTTGAAATCTATAATTGTATAAGGAGGATGAACCTTAAAGGACAAAGATTTGAATCCTCTAAAATATTTGGACAATTCCTTTTTGCAGTAGCAAAAGAGTTTAATTTTTTTTTTCCAAAAAAAACATGAAAGCAAAAGTCAAGGGGAAAAAACCACTTATGGTATGAGAGGTAGAAGGAAGGAAAGAAAGAGGGAAATATTTGCCTGACACTGTACTAAAAACTCAACAAATATTATCTCATTTGATCCTCACAACAATCTTGAAAGGCAAGTGCTATTATTTTCCCCATTTTATAGCTGAAGAAACTGAGGCAAACAGAGGATGAGAATTTTGTCCAGGGTTATACAGGTGTTAAGTATCTGAGACTAAATTTTTACCCAGGTCTTCCTAATTCCAGAGGGGTGTGTGTGTGTGTGTGTGTGTGTGTGTGTGTGTGTGTGTGTGTGTGTGTGTGTGTGTGTGTATGGGGGGGGAGCCTTATTGAATGGGAGACAGGAGTATTCCATTACAAAAAAAAAAAAAAAAAAAAAAGGTATTCCTTATCTTCAGAAAATAAAAAACTATTTATTAAAAAACAACAAATAATCCAAGTGTTTGAGTTGGATCCTTGCTGTATCATAGCTTAGAAGTGAAAACCAAATGTTTCTTATCATTTGTTTTATTCTATAAAGAGTAAAGATGAGAACATACATTTTTCCTTAGCTTATATATTCTTAGGGATTGTGATAAGTTTGTGAGGTAAAAGATGTGCAGAGCCTTCTCTTTGATTACCATAGATTTTTTTGGGGGGAAGTTGCCATAATTTGAATTTATTAGAATGGATTCTAGATGCAGTTATAGCAACAATTATTATAAAACTAAAAAGAAATAAAGAACACCTCAAATTGACCACAATTTCCTTAGTCTCTGATTAGAAGTCTTTAGAAAGTAAAATAGGTGTTATCACTTCCTGCTTTCTTTTCTCCTCCTACTTTCTCTCTCTCATATCTGATCTCTTCCTGGGAATCATTCTCTTTAATCAATAGCCAATTGATTTCACTTGTTTTTAAAATAGTCATAAAGAAGTCATAGTTGATCGTATATGGTTAAATTAGCTTCACCCTAATCCATGGCTACAATTTGGTTTTAGACAATAGGAACTGTCATGTGAATTGGACTGCTGCTCATTTAATGGGGAATGGACTAGGAAGGCATAGGATCATAAATCTTAGAGGCAGAAAGAGAACATATAATGCTTTAGGGTTTGCAAAGTGCTTTATAACCAATATTTCATTTGATTCTTACAAGATTGGAAGTACGTTATTATTATTCCCATCTTACAAACGAAGAAACTGAAGAACACAAGTTATTTAGTGATGTGCCCAGTCACATATATAGTGAGTTTCTGATCCCAGCATTTGAACTAAAGTCTTCCTGACTACAAATCAGTGCATTCTCCATTGCTAAACTAAAGCACAGTGCAGTTAAGTGATTTGTTGAAGGATGCCCAGCTAATAAAAAGATCAGTGCAAATCTCTCACTATCATTGGAAAAATAACAAATAACATTCTACTTATAGTCTATCACTAACATCATTTTCATATGAAAATGATAGTATGATTTTTCTGTGTGGAGATTTAGCACTATTTTGGGAAGGAAAATTATACTCTTTTTCTCTTGGCAATTAAATCTCTCTCTACACCCTCTATGTTCAGTATATACTTCAAGTATAAGTACAATACCTCTTGTCATTATTGTCATGACATTATTGTCATCAAATTCTGTGATTCTTTGATTCTAAAACTAGAAAGTACTCTAGAGAACATCTAATGCAACATTTTCATTTTACATATGAGGAGAGACTCAGAGAGATGCAGTTATTTACTCAAGAACACACAGTAAAAAGTCGATCTTCTAACTCTATGTCTGGTTCCCTTAACACTTAAATCCTGCTGCCTTTGTTCTCCCTTTAGTTTTTTATTCTTAGGTTTAACACTCAAAAAAAATTTACAAAATTATGTCATTCAATTTTTTTTATATATTTACTTTTTTCTTCTTGAAATTTTTATCTTCATTATCATCACATATAGCCAAAATACCTAGGGCATTCTAGTGAATATTATATAAAATAAATCTTTGCCCATAGGATTTGAAAATTAGTTGAATATCTGTCAGTTTGACAATATAAAACATAACTAAAATCCCAAAACTTTTCTTACATTTGAAGCAGGTTAGACAGTCAACAAGCCCTTATTGATGTTCAAGCAGGGTATGGATATTATAGGAAAAACACTAGACAAGTGGGGAACAAACTTAATCAGTCTTCATTTCTCTATTGCTGAAGACAGAGGATCGGTAAGAATACAGAGTATTGTGCCAGAGATTAAGCCAATTAAACAGCTGAAAAAATAGCAATTGCAAGTTGGGAGTAGTAGATTTTTATATTCTGAACTTTGAACTGACTACTTGTGATTTTGGAGAATATAAATCATCCATGAAACTATTTCAATTGTTAGTATGCATTTAGGAACACAAAGGGCAATACAGACTAAGATCTCAAACTTCATTTTGGTGGAATATATAGACAAAACAGAAAGATTTTTACAATCTCAGTTAACAACAGCTGTTCTTTAACTTTTCAGCATTTCTGCTTTGCTTCTGGTCAGCTCTTTGTCCTGACCATTCTAGGACATATACATGAAGAAATGGCACCTAGTATGAAGGGACTTGGCCAAGACCATACACTTGTAAGACTGAAAACGAACCCAGATCTTCTGACCTCTCAATCTAGTGGGTTTTACATTATTCCTCAGGGTTTCTATGAAAAGAATTGAGATTGTTTTTTTTACTGGAGAGAAGGCTAAAGGGTACCTTAATTACTGTCTTCAAGGAAGATGTTGGGGAGTGGTTGTCCATGGAAAAGTGCCCAAGAGGAAATGGGTTTAAATGAAAGAAATAGTTCTTTTTTTTTTTTTGGGGGGGGGGGAATGTGTTTCTGTGGAGTTTTGCAACAATGAAAGAAAAAAGTCTTGACTGTCAAGGTTATAAAACAGAGAAAGAAGGCTATAATTTCTATCCCTCTTTTTAAGAAGGAAAAAGGCCATTATCTCCTTTGATTGGTTTAAACATTCATTTATTTGGAGTTAAGGGGCTGGACCAGATGAATGCCAAAGGTCCCTTCTAACTTTGGGTTGCTGTGGATTTATCTGTGGTTGTCAGCTAATAACAATAATGTTGCTTCTAGAGATTGTTTTTGAACTTAGACACTTGACTGCTTTCTGAGCTAGCTTCCATTACCCATGGACTAGATTCTAATTTTTTGGGGGGGAATATATTTTCCCTTTTCACTATCAAGCCACTTGCATCTGGATTGTGTAGTCTCTTACTATTAGAATGAGAGCTCCTAGGCACAAGGACTGTTTCACTTTTTTGTTAAATCCTCAGTGCTTAGAACAGCATTTGGTAGAAAGTGAATCCTTGATAAATGCATATTTTATTCATTCATTTTCAGATTAGACAGCATGAAATAATATAACTCTCTTCAAACAAGTAGGACTTTATTGTGCTTTGGTAGCCATGATTCTAGCTATCGGGTCTTCTTTTTGGCCTTTTTTTCTTGAAGGATGAGCTATCATTTATATGTCAAGATAAAACCACGATCCATTATTAGTGAATTTGCTTGAGTGTTTTTTAGTAGAAGGGAAAGACCATAATTATTCATTCATATCTCTTTATCTGGATTTTCAAAAAAAATTATTAAAATGTTTTATTATTAGTTGAATACCTGTTTGATCAACTAAACCTGCTACTAACAACTTACATTAAAAAGAATTAATTCCAATGTCAATTATCATAATAATTTTCCAGTGAATTCCTCTTAAGTCTATTGCAATAATGTGCGTCCATTCTCATTCGTCTGTCCTTTTACCTAGTTGTGCTTGGGGAATGCTACAATCTTCTTTCCTCATTTTATTGTATAAAGATCTGTACCTATCATTCTTGTTTCCCTTTGTAACCTCTGATGGGCTTTGCATAGGTTTTGGTTAGGGATTCTGTTTGTGGCCATAGAACAGAGAGTAGTTAACTAACCCCAGGGGAAATCAAATCTAAGGCCTTGACCTGGAAAGTTTAATAAAAACAGAATCTATTTTCCATGTGCCACTTTTCTCCTTTATATTGTGACTTTGCTTTTTTACGGCCGTACACTTTTGAAATTAAGAGGGACATGGAGAACTTCCACAGGGTCCACAGGAGAGCTGTGAGCAATGAAGATGATTAAAGCTCTTGGCTCTGTGGGCCAGGAATGAGAAGCCAAGGCTGTAGAGAAACTTTAATAACCTTTCAAGAATATACAAAAAGCTATTATACCAAGGATGATGGACCATCTTGAAGGAAAGGCAGACTCCTCCAAGGAAAAATGGGCCTAAAGTAGATCAGTAAGCTCTTAGTTTATTCTGGGGATCCTTAAACTTTTTTTCTATTATGAATATCTTTGGCAGTCCAGTGAAGCCTCTGAAACTTTTCTCAGAATAGTGTCTTTTAATAATGAATAAAACGCTACATTTGGGTTAGAGTTTAGTGAAAAAAATTTTTTCCCTATTCACAATCAAAGACCCTGAAATCTATTTTCATAGATTTTGGGGGATTCTTGGCTCACAGGTTAACAATAACTCTTTGTTTGATGTGTAATGGAGAATCTCTTGGAGGTCAGGATTTTTAAATATTAGAATTCTTAAGTATTAAATAAATCTAAAATTCTTAAATATTTTAATTCTTCTAATTCTCAAATATTCTAAATTCTTGAAATATTAAATAAATCTTAAATATTAGATTTTTAAATATTAGGATGTATTATTGAGAAAAGATATTGAAATATCATGTCTCTTTCAACTATGGTTTAGGTCTAGGTTTTCTTTAAAGTCAGATACTCTTTTGTGTGAGTTCAGAAAACCAGACTTATTCCCAGAATTGTTTTTTTTTAATTATTATTTTTAAATTTTTTGACAGTATATATGCATGAGTAATTTTTAATAACATTATCCCTTGTATTCATTTTTCCAAATTATCCCCTACCTCCCTCTACTCCCCTAGATGACAGGCAATTCCATACATTTTACATGTGCTACAATATAACCTAGATACAATATATGTGTGTAAATACCATTTTCTTGTTGCACATTAAGTATTAGATTCCGAAGGTGTAAATAACCTATATTCCCAGAATTGTTAATAGTTGGTGCCGTTTTCTGTAACCTTTCCCCACAAGCTCCATTATCAGTGAAGTTCTTTACCCAAGATTTGCTTAAAGAAATATTCCCATGTTGTGGGCTTTTGAACAGATTAATATCTAGGATCTGGATGCTGCTACTTGTCTTAGCTGGATCTCCCAGCCTCAGGAAACAATGATACCCCTGCCACATCCAGTGTTTCGTCTGATAATAATTTCTAAATTCTACATTCATGAAGGTTCAAAAGACAGACCTTTTCATGTGGGAAAATTTTTTTCTTAAGTTCTTTTATACACATACATAATAAAATCTTAGACTGAGTAAATCTCCTGATCTTGGAGGTTGGAAAGCTGAAACAAGAATTAAAATCCTAGAATTGCATTCTACGAAAGGAATGGTATATATTATGCTAAAGGGAAAAACTTGAGAGAAGAAAAGACCTTTCCCATCTAGGTGTATTAGGAAAAGGAATTTATCATTGACCTTATTCTTGCTCTGTTTGCTACATCTATCTTGTCCTTTGTATAAAACTCCTCTGTTTTCCTCTGACAAGAAGATTCCCAGTGAAGGAGATATTTTGGGGAGAAAGATTTTACTTTTGGCTACTAGCTATGTTTTCAGAAATGGCTTTGCTTGAGCAGTGCCAATCTGTTTATGGAGATAGCTCTGTTCTACATATTTTTAGGTCTTAGCTTTCTAATAGACAGTTCAATGAGGGACTTACTATAAATGGGAAATAAGTGTGGGTATGATGACACTTAGGAGTTAGGTGTCATAAGTAATAGGGTTTTCTCTGCTATCAATTAGGTGTGAGATCTTTGGAAAGTAACTTCTTATATCCTTAGATCTCAGTATTCTTCTCTGTAAAATGAAGGGCCGTGCTTTCTAGTCTTAACATTTTTGATCTAACTGTAAAATGGTAATGACTTTGAATTTCAATTGAAGTCAGTTTGATGAACTTGTCATTTTAATGCTAGATCTCCCTTTATTTGAGTAATCAGGACTGTGACTATATTTACATGTAAGTAATAATCATATAGTTGTCAATACAAGCTTTTGTTGCATATAAACATTTGTATTATATTTTCTATATTCTATTATTCTATATTCTCTTATTTTAGTTCTTAGCTTTATGTATTCTAATGGAATTATATATTGTGTGTGTTGAATTTTAAAAACTAGTTTCTTTTATGTTATCTTTATAATTCACAAATTATTGCCAATAGACGTGATCATAAACCAGGAAAGGAAGAATTTTATTAATAAAGCAAATCATGAAATTTAATTATCATAAATGTTTTTATACCATTTTGAATTAATTTTGTGCTTCTTGACTTTCATGTTAAAAGGTACTACTTAAAGAACTGCACAAAGTATAATCTTATCCAGGGATTTTTAACAATATTTTGATACATCTTATTATATTCATGCCCAGGTTTTAAAATAAAGACTGTAAATGTACCTCAAAAATCTCTCAGGGACCGTCAATGCTTAAATTGGAAAAAGGCTTCCAATGACTTTGAATGGAAAAAATAAAGGCATATAAAAATAAGAGGCAAAAAGAACAAGAGAAAAGCCTAACTCAGGGCTCCAAGAATGTTTTGATTCATTTTCCTATCTAATGACAACATGTTCTGGTGGTAAGATGTGCAGCTGTTAGAGATTTTTCCACTGAATTTGAATTTACATAGCAAGAGCCTGGCTTTCAAGATGCCAGCCAGCAGCCAATACAGGCAGAGATGATTTTGAAACTATCTTAATGATTAGTGCAGAGAAGATAGAATCTCAAGAGGAATCCAAAACATCAAATAGTTAATTTTGGAAACTGACTCAGCCTAAATTTAATATATTTGTGATCCGATGTGGTTTGTGGGGCCTTTGAGCTTTTATTTTCTAGCTTAGAATGTATATATGATAGACTTTAAGATGAAAACTTCATCTGCAAACTGACTCAGAAAATGAGAGGCTTTGTACTTGTACATTGCCTGCTAAATCTTTTCTTTTTGAAGACAACTGGAAGGGCTTATTTCAAGAAGAATATGTGAGGGAATTATGGAAATTAGTGACTGGGCTTTCATAAAGCAACTCAAGGCAAATTCCTGGATTATTAGTGTACTGGATGGGATATTTAGAGGATAGTGGACCCATGCTATACCTCCCACTCTTTCTAAAAAACATAAAAAATGGAAGCCACTGGACAAAAGCCTTTTGAGGCAGTCCATTCAGGCACAAGGCAATAAAACACTAAGCATCTTCTACTCATTTATTGACTATAAAGATAGAAACAGAGACAATATGCGATTTCATTGATACAGGGAACTCTGTCAATGTTAGCTGGTGTAGAGAAAATGTCTACTAGCATATATTTGTATTTTCCCTAAAATTTAGCCTTACAGACTTGCCTAGAATCCTTTAGAGTCTAGGCAAATGAGAAGTTAGTTGAATTTCAGTTTTTTTAAAAGGTATTCCTTTTATTTTTCTTTTTTTCAACTAACAAATAATAATTTCTTTTCTTTTTATATCTCCTGCCCTACTGGGGTGGTAGAGATGGTATGGGGCACAAGACAAAAAACTCATTCAAAACTTGCATATTCAGGAAAAATAAATTCTCATGTTGGTCATGTCCAGAAATATGTGTCTCATTCTGACTTGAGTCTATCTCTTTTTTGACAGGAAATTCTTATTATACTTCATAACTGGTTCTCTGGAATCATGGTTGGTTATTGCATTAATCAGAATTCTTTATTTTATAATGTTATTGTAATATAAATTGTTCTTCTGGTTCTACTCAATTCACTTGACATCAGTTCACGAAAGTCTTCCCAGGTTTCTCTGAAATGGTACCTTTCTTAACTTCTTAGTATAGTGGTTTTCTATCCCATTTATATTCCTTGATTAGTTCTTACACTCCCCAATTGATGAGTTTTCCCTTAGTTTTCAGTTCTTTGCCGCTACAAAAATAGCTGCTACAGATATTTTTGTACATAAGGGGTCTTTTTCCTCTTTTTTAAAATTTTTCTAATGATGTAGATCTAATATGGTCAAAGTGTTTGGGTTAGAGTCCACGCACAGTCAAGTATCTGAGTATAGTTTTAAATCTCTTTCCAGAAGAGCTGAATCATCACAATCCTGTCAACAATGCATCAATGTGCCTGTTTTTCCATAGAGCTCTTCCAACATTTTTCATTAACTTTTTTTCTCAGCTTTGTCATTCTGAGGTGAAAGCTCAAGGTTTCTTTAACTTATATTTCTCTGATAATTAGATATTTGTAGTATTTTTCCTATGATTGTTTATAGCTTAAATTTCTTCCTGTGAAGCTTGCTTGCTCTAAATCATTTACCATTTATCAGTAAAGAAATAGTTGTTATTGAACACTTGTAACAGTTCTTCATATATTATAGAAAAGAAGGGAAAGCAATAAGCATTTATATAATGCCTATTATGTGCTAAACACTGTACTAAGCTCTTTTTACAAATATTATTTTATTTGACCCTCAGAGCAGCCCCCCAAAGTTGGTGTTTTTATTATATGCATTTTATATTTGAGGAAAATGAGGCAAACAGGTCAGTGACTTGTCCACAGTCACACAATAAGTGTCTGAGGCCTAATCTGAACTTAGGTTTTACTGACTCCAGGACCAGTGCTCTTCCACTATCAGAGGAAGTTGTAAAGATTTTTTTCCAGGTAATTTTCCATTCTAATTTTTGATACATTGGTTTTATTTATGCAAAACCCTTTTCTATTTAAGCAATAAAATTTTATCTTTTGTGATCATCTTTAACTTTGGCTTGGCTATGAATTCTTCTCTTATCCATAGATCTAACCAATAATTTCTTCCTTGCCATCCTAATTTGCTTTTCATGTCACCTTTTATATCTAAGACATATATCCATTTGGACCTTTTTTGGTATATAATATAGGGCTTTGGTCCAAATTAACTTTCTATCAAACATTCTTCCAGTTTTCCAGGACGATTTTGTCAAGTAATGAGTCCTGTAGCTGGGATCTTTAAATTCATAGAACACTAATAGATGATTTAGCAATATATACCCATTCTGTGTCACTGATTAACTTCTATTTTAAACCAGTAATAATAGTAGTAATTAATAACAATAGTTAGCATTTACATATTTACATAGATAATACCATGTATCAAGAACTGAGCTTAAGTGCTTTACAAATTTTATCTTATTTGATCTTCACATAACTACCAAGGGAGGTAAGCGCTGTTATTCTCCCCAATTTATAGCTGAGGAAACTGAGAGGTAAAGAAATTAACTTGCTCAAAGTTATACAACCAAGACATATATGAGAATAGATTTCAATTTCAATTTGAGGCCCAATTCTCTAACCACTGGCAATGGCATCTCGTTGCTAGTATTAAATTATTTTAATATTTACTACCTTGGAATAAGGTTTGAGATCTAATACTGCTAGGCTCTTTTCCTTCCCACTTTTTCTCCCATTATTTCCCTTGATATTCTTGACTTTTTAATTCCTCTGAATGAAATTCATTATCATTTTTCCTACTTGTATAAAATAATTTTGGGGTTGAACAAATAGATCATTTTTAACATCCTGGCTCAGTCTACTTATAGGCAATTAACATTAATTATTTATATTTGTTATTATTTCCAAAAGCAATGTTCTATAGTTTTATTCATATAGTTCTTGTGTATTTCAGTTGGTAGATTCCCCAGTATTATATAATTCTGTAGTATTTTAGATGGAATTTTCTTTCTCTTCTAGATAGTTTTTATTTGATATGCTACAGAAATGCTGATTTTGGGGTGTGTGTGTGTGTGTGTGTGCGTGTGTGTGTGTGTGTGTGTGTGTGTATGTGTGATTTATTTTGTATCCTATAATTGATGCTATCGTTTCAATTAGATTTTTAATTGACTCTCTAGGATCCTCTAAGTAAACCATTATATAATTTGCAAAACACAGTTATTTTGTTTCCTCTTTATCTATGCTTATTCCTTAAATTTCTTTTTCTTTCCTAATTACTATAGCTAGCATTCTAATGCTATATAAAATAATAAGAGAGTTAATGGGCATCTTCCTTTTACAATGTCATACTCATTAAAAAGTTCTCTGGTTTATTCTTACATAAAATTCTGGCTCCAGATTTTAGATATAAATATTATGTTGAGGAAAGTACCATTTATATCTATTTTTTCTTAGAGTGTTTTTTCTCACAAAAGGATATTGTTTTTTTTAAATATTTTTTCTGCATCTATTAAGATAATCCTAAATTTTTTGTTGTATTTTTATCAATATGGCCAGTTGAGTTGATAGTTGTCAATCCCGCTTTCCTGATATGAATTGAATTTGGTCAGAGAGCTTTATCCTTTGGATACATTGCTAGAGTTTCTTTCTACTATTCTATTTAATTTTTTGTATCAATAATCATTAGAGATGTTAGTGGTCTGTAATTTTCTTTTTCCTTTTTGACTCTTCCTATTTTAAGTGTCAACATGATACTTATATCATAGAAGGAATTAGTTGGATTCAATGTCTTCCTTTTTAAAGAAATATTTATGTGATATTGGAAGTACATGTTTTTAATTGTTCTTTGAATACTTAATAGAATTTGTTTATAAGTCCAAAATTTTTTCTTTGGACATTTATTTATGGCTTGTCAAATTTCTTTTTTTTTTGAGATTGCATTATTAAAATTCTTTTGTGTGTGTGTGTGCATATATATATATGTATATATATATGTATATATATACATAATATTTATTTCTTTAAAAGTTTTACTGAGATGTAGTTGGCTAAAATAGATTATAACAATTTGCTCTATTTTTTTTTGTTTGTTATATAGTTTTCCTTTTAATTTTTTGGTATCAATAATTTGTTTTTCCTTTTCTTTAAAAAAAGTCAAATTGGCCAATTTTTAGAATTTTATTAATTTTTCCTCCAAAAAATTCTCTAGCCTTTAATTTTATTTATTAATTCAGGGTAATTTTTGCTCTCCATTTTAAAAAATCTTCTCTTTGATTTTCAGAATTTCAGTTTTGTTATTTAACTTGTTGGCTTTGTAGTTGTGTGTCCAATTCATTGATCTCTTCTTTCTTTTGTTGATGAAAGTTTTTAGAAAAAAATTTTAGCTGCAGTCTGACAAATTTTGGCATATTGTTTTATTGTTGCCATTTTCTTTGATGCAACTATCACTATTTCTATGGCTCATTCTCTGACCCATCAATCCTTAGAATTATTATTTTTTATTAACCATTTAAATTTTTTCCAATTTTATCTTTTCTTTTTGTATTGCTTTCATTTTCAAATATATCCCTTCCTCATCCAACAAATCCTTTTATATGATGAATATTTTTTTGAAAATTATAAATAGTTCAGCAAAATTGGAAAACATATAAAGTAGGATACTATACTATATATATGTGGTATTCCATAATGTTAATTTTTCTTCTTTTTTTCAACTATCCTTTATATAACATACAGGTATAGGTTCATACAACAATCTGTCAGAGACAGAACTTGAACTTGAGGTTTTTGACTCAGAAGCATACTTTCTCTCCACTAAAGCCATTTTATCTCTCTACTTTATAGACTTGAGGTTTCTAATATATCCCTGCTATACTGGTGATAAATCATGTACCAGAAAGTCAGCATTGTGCAATGAATTAGCAATGGTAACCTCTTTGGGCTTTGGTTTTCTTCTCTTAAAAATGAGTAAATTGTACTAAATCAACTCTAAATCCAGGATCCTAAAATAACATTTCTGGTGAAGCAAAAAAAGAAGAGGTTCTTTTCCTATAGCTATCTGTAACTCTCACCTTCAGCCTGAGTAGTTTGTAGGGAAATGTAATTTTACATTTAAAATACAATTAAATTATAAACAATAAGAGGAATTTAAGAAATATTAATTGAGGTTATCTATGAGAAGGACCTGGAATTTTCACTGACTTTGCTAATGCTCAGTTTCAACTGGAAATATACTATTTCCAAATTTAAAATATATTCAAATTTATTCTTTATTAACTTTAGGATAAAACTAACTCCTCAGCTTGACATTCTGTGCTTCCCCTTACCTATGCAATCTCATTCCATTGTTCCCCAACATAATCTATTTTCCATTCAGGACAGTCTAGTGATACTTACCTAAATATACTATGATCATTGCTAATTCTAAGCCTTCCATCTTGTGGTTTCTCCTTCTTTGTGAAGAGTTCTCTTTTTCACTAAGTATCTAAAATCCCATTTTTTAATATTTAGGCTTTTCCCTTATAAGAACTTCAACAATCAGATATTTCTCTGTGGCAGGTGTGTGTCAACATGAGACACTGAGAAAACAAAAATAAAAATGAAACGGTCCTTATATTAAAGGATCTTAAATTGTAAGAGGCTAACAATAATAATAATAATAATAAAAACAAAACCAACAACTTCTATATGGTATTCACTTAAGATGTGCCAGAAATTGTGCTAAACACTTTAACATATTATCTCATTTGATCCTCTCAACAACCCTGGGAGACAGATGCTATCAATCCCCATTTTATAGTTGAAAAAACTGAAGTAGACAGAAGTTTAGTGAATTGCCCCAAATCACAGTTATTAACTGCCTAAGAGTAGATTTGAACTTAAGTCTTTCTGATTCCCAACTATGTTCTCTATCCACTTTACCACCTATTTACCTATCTTTGACATGGACACAGTAGGTAAACATAATGTTATATACCAAAAACAACAAGCAAGTCATTTTGAATAGAAAAAGTGTGAATAAAGAAGAGTAATAGGAAATAAAACAAAAAAATAGGATCATATATTTATATGGATAGGATCATAGATTTAGAGTTGAAAAGGATCTCAGAGGCCTTCTAGTCCATACCCTCAAGTGGAAGGGAGTCACATTGTCAAGGTCTTTTATTGCTAGAGTGATGAGTTAAAATTTTATCCTGGAAGGAATAGGAAACATTGAAGATTTTTTTAGTAAGCAAATATATTGTCAGGCCAGTATTTTACCAACATCAATTTAACAACTGTCTGGACGTTAGATCAGCTAAGAGGGAGATTGGTGGCAACCAAATCAATACAAAAATCCAGGCAAAAAAGAAATAAAAGTTTAAACTAGAATAGAATAGAGTTCTTTTTAAATTATATTTTTATTTATTTCATTATATATTTCCTAATTACATTAAAATTTTTCATTTTAAAAAATTTAGATCCAAATTATCTCCCACCCTTTTCCTATCCACTGAAAAGGTAAGCAATATATCAATTATGCATGTGAAGTCATGCAAAAAACATTTCCATATTAGCGGACTTGGGAAAAAACAAAAAAATTACCCAAATCCACAATTAAAAACCAAAAAAATTCCTCACAAATTACAAGAAGCATAAAGAAATTGAAAAATACATGCTTTAATCTGCTTCGGCCAGAAACCCTGAAGGCCTTTCCCTCCCAGATTCATTAATTCACTTATTTAGATTTTTTTGGACTATGTGAAAGAGGGGATTCTTTGCCTCAATTGCTCCCTACTTAATCACTGAATAGGTGTAGCCTCAGTCAAACTGAGACCTATTGAAAACTAGTTTAAAGAGGTCAAAGTCTCCCATTTTAACCAGGGCCATCTCCATTTCTGATTGATATCTGGCCACTGGACCTAGATGGCTTTGCTAGGGATAGTGAGGCACATGTCCTTGCATAGCCCTCCTTCACTTAAATCCAAATCACTTCTGTGGGACCCTGGGCAAGTCATTTAATCCCAATTGCTCACTAAAAAAAAAAAAAATCCAATTCACTTGCATGTCATGATATCACCTCCCTAATGTCATGGTCCTTTTTGAGAATGAAGGACAAACAACAGAGGTCATCAGTCCTTTCTTTTTGAAAATGAATAGCATTTTTGATAACGAGCTCTTTGGAATTGTCTTGGGTCATCTTCTTGATCAGAAAGTCTTGCACAGTCAATCATCATAATACTTCTGTTACTGTGTACAATGTTCTCTTGGTTCTGTTTACCTTTTGTCAGTTCATATAAGATTTTTCTGAACTCATCTGAGTAGTTATTTGTTCTTAAATTTAGTTTTCATTTACTATTCCCCCTCAATAACATGTAAACAAAATTTTTTTATATTTATTTTAAAATTTTCTAGTTTCAAATTTTCTCCCTCCTTGAGAAAGTAAACTGTTTGATATATACATGAGCAGGATAAAACTTATAACAGACTCTTTTGGCTGTTTGGTGAAATTTATTACTAGTGTGGCTTGTTTTCTATATTTATAATAAAAGGACAGGCTTAATTAATTAATTAATAATAAAAGGACAAAAAACTAAGATATAGAACAACTGGTAACTATAGTTGGCCATTTCCAGATTTGGCATAATTATACAGCACTTTCTGTATATAATTTCTGATCCTCGTAGTAATCTGGTGAGATTGATCAAAAGGCTTCATAATCTACATATACATATATAATATACATAATTTTTAAAAAAATGCTTCATAGCATAGAGATAAAGAGTAAGTAGCTATTTGGTCATGAAAAATGATGAAAATAAAAATGGAATTTTTCCCATGCAATTACACAAATTTCAGGTTAAGAATTATTGAAGAGATTGTTTTGAGTGGATAAAAGAGAACAGAAGCAGGAGATTTTAAAGCAGTGGAATTGGGAAGGAAAAAATAATTTCTATGGCACTCTATGCACCATTCATTTACATATTATGTTTATATATTTACATATTAAATAGATGCCATGTTTTAGCATATACTTATTTATCTGTCTTGTTATTTAATTTTGATTTTTTTTACCTCTTCATTTAGATTATAAGTTCCTGGAGGGTATTTTGGTTTGTTTTTATTTTTCCTTAAGACCTACTATTCTTTGCCATTAATTCTAACCAAAGGAAAACTGTATAAGCCATAACTACAGGGTCATTTCATGTCTACAGGTGCACAGTACATGTGACTGCTTTATTCGGAACAAGACAGGCTGTGATGAAGAGGACTCAGTTAAACCAGCTGCAGCTCACAAGATGAGAAGAGCTCATTTAAAGAGCTTTAGGCATTTCACCAAAAACTCTGGAAGTCATCCTATTTAGCAATAATCCTGTCTATACATCATATATTTTCTGCACTTATTCTCATTTGCAAGGACATTTCCAGAGACATTAACATGAAAATAGGATCATTGCTGCTTTCTCTTCTTTATTCTCATCATTATGGTCATGATTGTGATGTCACCAGGGTTTATGACACGACTGACAGGGTCATGCTAGTGAAGCAGATGAAATTTTTCATGTTGTTATGGAAAGTTAAATAACTACAGATTGAAACCCAGAAGATCCTAGTTCTTCTAAATACAGGATATTTCAGAGTTTCAGGCAGATTTTGGTCTTAGTACTTAGTAAAAAAAAAAAATCTAAATTACTTCCATTTAAAATATTCTCCTTAAATCTTTACCGATAGATGGGCAAACAATCCCACCATTTTGTGTGATTATGTGTTAATATTAATTTGGAAAGACTTCAGTGTAACATAATTACCTTAATTTAAGTTTGAATAATTGAAATTTGCATAACCAAAATCTGTGTCATAGTTTAACTTTCTTTTATCAATTATCATATAATATTGTTAGGTTCTAATAATAGTCCCAGAGCAGCTGGATAGTGCAGTGAATAGAGTATTGAGCTTAGAATCAGGAAGATCTGAATTTAAATCCATCCTTAAAACTTATTAGCTGTGTAATTCTGGGCAAATCACTTAACTCCTATTTATTTCCTATCTGTAAAATGGGGCCACACTGGAGAAGGAAATGGGAAATCACGCCAGGATTTTTGCCAAGGAAATCTCATGGACAAAGTCCAGGAGTTCATGTAAAGGCAGACATGACTGAACAACAAAAACTAAGATATAGAACAACTGGTAACTATAGTTGGCCATTTCCAGATTTGGCATAATTTGTATAGTTATACAGCACTTTCTGATCATCGCTGTAATCTATGAGATAGATCAAAAGGCTTCCAACTATACATAATCTACATATACATATAATATACATAATTCTCTTTTTTAAAAATGCTTAATAGCATAGAGATAAAGAATAAGTAGCTATTTGGTCATGAAACTGTGGAAGTAGTCATTCCTGTGTACTTTTCCTCTTGCATCAACTGTTTGCATTAATATTGGTGAAGTGTGATAAAGGAAAAAGGTCAATAGCATTGAGCCAAAAATGTATCCCTGAGCATTATAAAATCATGTATTAAGAGGCTGAAGAGATCTCATAGGCTAATGATTTAATGATCCAATCTCCATTTTACAGATGAGAAATCTGAGGCTTAGACAGTTTGAATGATCTGCTCATGGTCGCATGGGTCATAGGATCATAGATTTAGAGTTGAAGGACTCCTTCCTTACAAGACTTTGATATTGGCTTCCTCATTTAACATATGAACAAACTTAGGCCCAGAAAGGTTAAATGACTTGACCAAACTCACACAGCTAGTAAGTATTTGAGGTGGAATTTGAAGCCAGGTCCTTAGGCTTCCAAGCCCAGCATGGCAGAGCCAGCAAATTATTCCTAAAAAAGAAGATAAACTTAGAGGAATATACAAGTTATTTTAGTAAATTCAGTGAGCAACTAAAACCATTTAAAAATATTTTTCCTATTTTTCTCCCTTTGTTTTGCTTTGCTAGACATAAGAGTCAGTGTGGAATAATTAAAAATAAAAGCACAAGTCAAAAGATTTGGGTTTCAGTTCCATTTCTGGAACTTATTGCCTTTGGGATTGTGGGCAGGTCAGTTAATATCTTGGAACCCCGGTTTCATTATTTGTGAAAAAGAGGATGATGATAATAATGCTTGTGCTACTTTTCTCAAATGGCTTATATGAGGAAAGTGCTTTGTAAGTCTTAATAAATGTTATAAATATGAGTTATTGTTGTTAAGGGCAGGAAAGGAAGAATGAGAAATATAAAAAAGGAAATAAAGCAAATTGAAATTAAGAAAGCTATCAAGAATAGAGGTAGCCAAAGTAGGCATGGATTGGTAGGAACATTATCATTTAAATGTATATTGACAATCTAGTGCCCATCTGGAAGAAGCCATCCAGGATAAGTGATGCTCAAAACTATATAATATGAAGATCATTCAATATTTTTTCTCCACATTTTATTTATTTATTAAGAAACATATCTCTATAGTTTTTATTGAGGAAGTAAGTTAACCATCTCCCAAACCAAATCCACCTCTAAATTGGAATTCCGTTGTCAGCATCAGGGGGAGCTTCTCTGTCTGAATATGTCCGTCAGCTTTGCCCCAAGTAAGCTAGGCAGGTTGCCAACTCTCCAGACCTTTAAGCTTTGGTCTTCCTGTCTCAGGACTGTGGAGTATTTCAGGCACAATCTTGGAGGAACAGGTGAAGGTAATTCTGGAGTACTGAATGCCCTTATTGGTGAGGTACCAGTAGAAACGTCTCCATGCAAATCACTCTTTAACATAGCCATAAGACTACAGACTGCATGACCTTCATGCATTTCTCCTGGATATTCCTGTTAATTTTTAGCTCCTTAACTCTTCTCCTGGTATACTGTTTTTTTGTCTTAGAGATTTCATTTATTCTAATGGCTTCAGGTATCTGTGTTTATAGAGATAATTACAAATCTTTATAATTTTTACCCAAGCAGTACCATTTTCTCCAACTGATTAATGGACATTTCCACTCTAGTGTCTTGTTGTCCCCTCATATTCAACATATTAAAATTCTTCCCTTTATTTTATGCCTTATATCCAAGTCCTGACAGTTCCTTTGTAAAATATAATTTTTTATCTATTACTTCCTTTTCATTCCCAATGCTACTAATCCAGCACCACCCTTCCTAGTTTACTTCCCTGATTTAAATTCTCTCTTCTCTAATTTGTCTTGCCTATTGCTCTTGGTTTCACCTTCCTCCATTATGGCTCTTATAATTAGAGGTAATTATGGAAAAAGCCAGAAATTTGAAGTGGGAAGGCCCGAGTTCCTACTAGGCTCTTTACTTATTCACTAGATAATTTTGAACAAGTTATAATTCCTCGAAAGTTTAGTCTCCCCATCTGTAAAGTGAAAATATATTGCAGATTTTATAAAGTTAGTGTGAAGATCAAATTAGATAATATATATATATATATATATATATATATATATATATATATATATATATATAATACATTAGATAAAGCTTAAAAGCCTTAAATCAATTGAAACTATACTTATACTTTGCTCCAAAACCTACATTAACTCATTAGTCCCTGAAGTATCAAGCCAAAAACCTCCTCTCAGCTTTTGATACCCTCCTTCATTTGGTGCCATTCTGTTTTTCAAACCTTATTTCCCAAAATGTTCTGGTCTAGGCCCATATCTGCATTTTTTGTGTGTTTATTTTACATTCATTCCAGTTTTTTTGTTGTTTGTTTGTTTATTTGTTGTTGGGTTTGGTTTTTTTTTTTTTTTTTACTTTTGTTGGCGTTGTTTTCTCTGCTTAAACTGCTCTTCTACTTTCCACAGATTCAAATACTATTATCCTTCAAGACTCAGTTCAAAGTGACTCTTCCTTCTTAAAATTAACATTTATCCCTCTCTGAATTCTAGTTGCATTTATAGTACATATCATGCAATGAGTTATTACAATATAAGGTGCATGCTCTGTCTGTATAAGTTATATATGCTTATGTAGGTTGTCTAGATGCTGATGATGGAAGGTATTAAAGGTATCTCTGAAGTCTTATCTACATCTCTCCAAGGGAGACTGCAATTTCTGTCTTAAGGGGAGCAGGAGAATCTACCAATCATGAGAGTGTTACGCAAAATGCCCCAGGCTTGGTTAGAAACTCAGGTTACATAATTGTATATTATACTGTAGTGTTCATTAAGTCATTTCAACAAACATTGTGTCTCTATAATAACTAAAAAAAAAACCCCAATAGGTTATTATTTGAAGCATTGTGTTAAATATTTCATATGCATTAATTTTCTCTCCCCAATCAGATAATAAGCCATACCCTATACCAGCTTGTACTTCCTTATATTATCCTTATGACCTCAAACACAATGCTGGACATAAAATAGATGCTTTGTCAATATTTATTTGTTGGTTGATTTATAATACGGGTAACCTATAGATTTCTTTTATATCAGTTTCCCTTTTAGTAACAAATTATTGATTATGTAAATCTTTTGAAATTGATTTTAAATATTGTCATTATTTGATTTTTGAAAAAAAAAATATGTTTAGTAAAGAAGGCTTTATTCTGAAAGACTTAGACTTTCATTATGCCAATGTTTAACAGAGGACTTTTTTCTTTATATACACATATATAATAGAAAAAATCCTTGATTTAGAGATGGAAGACCTGACCCATCTACATACTAATTTTGTGAAACTGGGGAAGTTAGCTTTATGATTCAGTTTCCTCCTCTGAGAGGAAACACCTAAAATTCTTTCTGAGAAGATTGTTAGGAGAATTAAATGACATAATATACCCAAAAAATTATGTTTAGACTGCTTATCCTTATATGAGTTTATCTAAGCATAAGTCCTAGAATTACAGTGATGATAATGGAGCCCAGCATCCTTAACATCTGTTCTCATGCTTGGCAAGGCAAATAAATCAACATCATATTTGTAAGTACTGCTCTGTCCTCCAATCAGTGCCTGTACTTTTCTGTCTTCCTCTCACTGAAATATTAAGTAGGAAATTATGAATTATTCAGAAATGCCTACCTCTGACAACTTGATGGTGTGAAGTTAGGATTAATTTTCTCTATTTTGCTGAAAAATTTCCCTGACCCTCTTTCATCTAGGTTGAGTGGGGGGTATAGTATTCATTCTTTCATAGACCCAGAACCAGATTTTCTATGTTTTGTTATAATTGTCTCCTCAATTAGGCTATACGCTTCCTGAGGTTAGGAACTGTGTTTTTTATTTCTTTGTATTCTACAGTACACCTAGCATAATATAGTGCCTTGAATACAGCAGATGCCCAGGGGTTTTTTTAAGGAATAAATGAAGTTGTGTTACCATGGTACCAGATCTTTATTTTCTTTATTTTGCTATGGCAAGAAAGGAGTGATGTGTTTTTAGGAAAGTTTTCTCAATTAATTTATAAAGGGATGAATCCGGTTCTAAGAACCTGAGCTGTCACACTAATACACCTATTTTTTCTGTTGTATACATGAGGAAAAGAGAAATGACACTCCTAGAATTCCTCTTTAAGTGAAAAAAATTGTTCTAGAGGGAAAATAGAGTCTTGTTTAAAGTAAGGTGGAAGAAATTGTATAAGTACAGGACTGTTTGTTTAAGGGAAAAGAAATATAGGGCATTTGATGGAATGAATGTGAAATCAGGTAGGCTGTTCCACACTGAAGGGCTAATGGGGGATATCTAAAGAACTTGTTCTTAGGTTGAATATACATTTTAACCGTGTTTTGGAGAGAATTCTTCTGCCTTGATTGCCTAGTCTATTATTAACTTTTGACAATATTATTAATTGCAAATAAGAGAAAGGCTTTACCATAACTGGGCTTTGTGGAAGATATTTTTGTGTAGACAAGTCTTTCTCAAATAATGTTTCATTATCACTCATAATTTTTACTTATACATAGGACCATTTCTTCATAGAAAATTGCCTTAGCATTATGATTAATGATCACCAATGAAGAAAAAACCTTAATTGTGCCAAGGAAGAAGCATGGGAAACCTTTGTTATATAGCACTCTGCTAATTAGATATGTTCACAAATCCAATCCAAAGTTGGACTTAAGTCTACCTTTGTACAACCTATTAAAAATAATATGCTTGTCAATAAAGAGTCATAATAATAAAAAATAAAATAAATAAATTTTTAAAATTAAAATAATAAAAATAATACACTAAGCAAATGAATAAATGAGAAGAATATATCAAGGGGAATGTTCAAGTTACTTTAAAGGACGTATGATTCTCTAGGATTATGAGATCAATGATTTAGTGCTGGAAGGAATCTTAGAGGAATATCTGAATTTTGATTTAAAAAAAAAAACCCAGTACTTCTTTCATTGTACCATGCTAACTATAAGGAATTCATTTATGAAAATATTTTTATGCATTGCAGGACATTAAAGCAGGTCTCCTAAGGACTTCTCTGAGATGTTTCCTTAGCTGTCAACCTGTTGTTCAAAAGAATCAAATATGCTATGATTTAAATGGACTTTTCACAATACCTATAGTGAATTGCTATTTTTTTTTACTTCTCAGGTGACAAACTTTCTTGACAACCCTTTTCATAAGTGACAAGTTCACTTTGAGGACTATTAGTATCCTCTAGTACTGAATACACTGATAAGTCATGAAAGGTGATGATAGACCGAATTCTAAAATAAACATAATAACTTATTCATATGCAATAGTTATATTGCCATATATCCCAGAATACATACTGGAGAGTTTAGGTACTATCACTTATCTTCTAATGTTGCCTAAAAAGATCAGCAGAGTACCATTATTGAAGTAGTTCTTTTCAGAAAACTCTATCCATCCTGTGCCTCTATGATCTCATCTATGCAGGTATACCTTTCTTAAGGCCTGTACACTGTAGGCTACAGAATGTCCTCCAGAAACTCCTGCCCATTTTGTGTGAATTTTGTTCATGTCTTCTCCCAGATTTGGCCTGAGGATCTATCCAACAAGTTGGTAACTTTTCTTGAATCCTCTTTGACATGGAAAGGAAACAAGTAACATATATATAGGTTGTTCTTTGGTTATTCTTCACTTTCTCTACATGACCATTTAATCTTCATTCATAACTTGTTTGATAAAATCCTTTAAGCCAGTTCTTAGTCATCCATTCCTTGTTTGCAATGTACTTCTCTCACTCATTCTTCTCTCTTTTTGAGAGATCTTCAATTTTGGTTCATTGAGGCCTGTTCCTGAGAAAATTTTTGTGATTATAGTATACAAAATCATGGATTAAAAAAATATATGTATATATATACATATAATATATACACACATATACACATATATGTCTCTCTATATATACATATACCTATATATGTGTGTATATGTATATATGTTCTTTGTTTCAGAAATATGTTTGGGGTCATTAAAGGAACTTTGCAATTTCCCCAAGGGCAATCCAATCTACTGTCCTTTGCTCGTTCACTTCTAGTGTGATTTACTGTCTGAATAGTCTTTCCTCTCAGAAAATTGGTCATATTGAAGTTTACTTTTGTCCTGCCTGGAAAAAAACAGTTTACTAAGCAAATGAATAATGTAAACAGCATTTCAAGGGGAATGTTTAAACCCCTAAAGAAAGCACACTATCCTCAGGGACTGTACCTGAAAATATTCGCTGTTGCTAATTACAAACACTTCCTATAGTTCCAATATCTAGGTTCTCTCTCCCTCTCTCTCCCTCTCTCTCCCTCTCTCTCCCTCTTTCTCCCTCTCTCTCCCTTCTTTCTTTTCTTCCTTCCCTCATTTTTTCTCCCTCCTTCCTTTCTGACATTCAGTTGCAACTGGAATAATAGAAAAGGTCTTGCTTGCTGAAATCT